>NW_026294402.1:47427994-47825494 GCF_007827085.1 Peromyscus californicus insignis | reverse complement strand
AAAAAGGGGAAGGGAGAATTGGAGTATGGGAAAACGTGCTGTGGATGACGTGTTGTCGACACAATATGTCTGTTGCACTGATGAGTGCACTACAGCTATGGTTATCCGTGTAAGACCTGCACAAGAGCACACCAACAAGATCAGCCAATGTCCCAGCTGGCGGCATTAATTAGACTCCGCGGGTTTGGGGGGAGCATGCATGAGGGAGGAGGCTGTGTTGGTTTGTGTCCAGGACGAGGTCGGGCAGGAGTGGACAGGATCAAGATACATTGTATACATGGATGAAACTGTCAAAGAATAAATGATGTTGTCACAGCCTTGTCTGAGAAAGAAACACATTCTGCACCTAGGAACATTCTGAGCCTCCACACGCTAAGGATAGAAGGAAATGGTCTGTGCTACAGGCTTTCCATGAGCTGGAATGGGCTTTTCTTGAGATGTAAGAGGTTCTTATATTTCCATATTTTTCTATTCCATAATCCTTGTCTTTGTTCTCCCTGGTGATCTCCTAAGCAAAACGTCCTGTTCCTTATAAACATGGTTTGATGATTGTATAGTATCTTTGCATGTAGTTGCTCCTAATAAAAGCCCAGCACACAAGGCGTGCTGGGTCCTTGGAGCTTCCAGGAGACTCCTTGGAACTTCAGCCTCTCTAGTAAGAATTTACATTCCAAGACTCTGTGGATTCTTCATGAACTGACCTTCACATCCATGGCAAGTGGAACCCTAGAACCTCAGATACTAAATAAAGAAGAAAGGAAGAAGAGAAGAAAAAGAAAGACAGGAAGGAAGGAAGGGAGGGAGGAAGTCAGTTAATACTGAGGTGGGGCCTGCCATTGGCAGTTTTGAGAGTTTCTTAAATCGTCACTTCAGCCACAGCTAAAACTCACCATGGCCTAAGACATGTCATCATAGATGCCAAACATACCCAGCAGATGTGTCAATGGCCTTGATTCGCAGGTAGACACACAGAGAGGAGCAGCTGAGTGAACATGGGGAAGGCATGTACACAGCAAGTCCCCTTGGATAGGCAAGTCTGTGTCCACCGCAACAGCATTGCGTCACTTCAGCTGAACCCAGGGGTCTACAGCCTCTGCTTAGACAGGAAGCACCAAGCTTCACCCAGGAGGGACTTCAGAGTGCGAGCTCGGCCTCACTCAGAGCAGCCGATTAGGGATGTCAGTGACTGGCGTGACAGTTATGACTCTCACCCAGAATCCGAACCAAGGAGAATCAGCCAGTTGGAGGACACACACAGAGTCAAAGGCATCCTGGGAGAAGGAGGTATGGGCTGTGAGCAGCCTGTGCCTGGAGGTGTCCCAGTTTCAAGTCCTTCAATGTTCAGTTTCAGACCCAGAGCCTCCAGTACCTAAGGTGCCCCGAGCCTATGCTCAAAACCCTTGACTTTTGCATGTATGATAGTGCCTGGTCACAGTCCCTGTTCACACAGAAGAGAGCAAGTCCACAGGGACTGCTCCACCCGGAAGAGAGCAAGGCAGAGAGAAGACGCAGCAGAACAGGGCAACTCCCAAAGTGCTTACTGTAGGGAAAGAGCAAAGGGCAGAGGATGCGACGTGGACAGCAGCGTTACATACGAGGAAGTTCCCGGGAGCTTTCAGGCGGGGGTAGCAAAGGTGAACGAGCAGCAGCCTGAGAGGGAGACTCTAAAGGGCAACGGAGGAGCGGCAAAGCCGTGGAAGGGAGGAAGGGATGGACATGAGCTCCTGGGAGGCGACACCTGTCCTCTGCTTCCAACTGTGGTCCTGCAGGAACTGATAGGTTAGGAGGGAAGAGGAAAGTCAGGGTTTGCTCCCTTCTCTTTACTGACTTATGACGGGGAATTTCTGCCAAAGACCTTCTCTCGCCATCTCCAAATCCTGGGTCACACCCGCCGTGGTTCCTGTTTCTTTTGCAGGACCTAGAGGCTTAGAGAACACCACCCACTCCTCTTGTGGCTCTAAACAGTGAGTTTTAGAGCTGGCTTGCACTGGCTCTCGTTATTAAATATTCAGGAATTTTACAAACTGGTTGTTTAACTATTGCTAGTTTGAAATTGGCTAACATAACAAGTCAGAAGTTCGCTTTTTTCTTCCCCATTGCTTGAGAAGAACCACTTTTCATCATGTTCTGGCTTCTGGAGCCTCTGTGGTCCAGGTTCCATGTACTGCCCTCTTCTGGCCCACCATCACTTTCCCCCATGGGTTCTTTTCGTCGCCATGTGGCCAGTTCACTACCTTACACACAGAGTAGTGTCTGGTTTTCAGTTGGAATCCGAACGATTCCTAGAGAAGGGACGGGAATGAGTCCGAGATGTCCAGTTGGACATGAGGTGCATGAAAGGGGTCTCCTGGCAGCAAGGGCAGGGACAGCAGGCATGCACGCTGCTAAATCACCGAGGGACGGAAAACTGCTCTGATGAGAACAGCTGCGGTTCTAAGAAGTGGCAACTCCCTGACCCAGCTTTGACCCCCCATCTCCCCCGCATCTTACAAGAAGATGGAGGACTGAGAGGGAGCTCCAGGAATTAGATAGTATAAAGTGATTATAAGTTACGTGAAAAGATGTGTGTCTGTGTGTATGTGCATTCCCAGAGCAACCACCAAAAATTATATACAGATAAACAGTAAAAACTTCAGAAAAAAATTTGAAAAGAATACTTAAAAATGCTGCAAGGGGACCAGTGAGAAGGGTCAGCAGATGAAGGCAATTGCCACCAAGCCTGAGGACCTGAGTTTGATCCTTGGGACCCCCAGGGAACCAGCTCATTCAAGTTGTCCTCTGACCCCCCCATTGTGTGCTACGGCACATGTGCACACCCCTCCACACATAATTAATAAATAAATATTTAAGATGTTTTAATGTTGCAGCAAGAGAGGAGAAAATGAGGAATAAAAAAATTAACAAATAGGAAACAAAATGCTAGACCTAAATAAATGCATTCATGTAATGATAGATATTGTCAGTATGTCAAAAAAAAGGACACTATTAATGTAGCCTCTAAGAAACACACTATAGCAACCTTATATATATAAATGTGATAATTTAGGCAAAATGGACTCATTTCTACAAAATCATGAACTATACACCTCATGCAGGGTAGTCTAGCTGGAAAAGCACAGTATTATTAAAGAAATTTAATTTATAATTAAAACCTTTGAGAAAACAAAACTCCATTCCTAGGACTTTTACCAAATGCTTATAGAGGAAGCTACAGGACTAGAAGAGAAAAAAATCCATAACAAAGATAGATTTAGTCAACATTAAAACAAAAATCAGGGGGTTGGGGATTTAGCTCAGTGGTAGAGCGCTTGCCTAGCAAGCGCAAGGTCTTGAGTTTGGTCCTCAGCTCCAAAAAAAAAAAAAAATCAGCTGGGCAGTGGTGGAGCACGCCTTTAGTCTCAGCACTCCGGAGGCAGAGACAGCCAGATCTCTGTGAGTTCGAGGCCAGCCTGGTCTACAAAGCGAGTTTCAGGACAGGCTCCAAAGCTACACAGAGAAACCTTGTCTTAAAAAAAAACACCAACAATTCTCCTCCTCAAAACCCTCAAACAAACAAACAAACAAACAAAAGCAAACAACAACAACAACAACAACAAAAACAGATATAAATCATTAGCATGGCATAGTAGTTCATGCCTGTATTCCCAATGCTTGGAAAATGAGTCAGGAGGATCAGAAGTTTGAGGTGAGCCTGGGCTGCAAAGTATGAGGATAGCCTGGGCTACACATAAGGCTGTCTCAAAAATAAAGCAAAGCAACAGGATATATAAAAGATAGTATATCAGTATCTTTCACCAATCCAGATGCCAAAACCCCCAAGGAAACATTAGGAAACAAAATTTTAACTATAATAGCAATACACCCTTGACCAATGGGACTTACCTTGAGAATGTGCCTGTGTGCTGCCTGCTGGAAAGAAAGTACTGTAACAAGTACCATAATAAAGAAACTGTGTGCCGGGCGGTGGTGGTACTCGCCTTTAATCCCAGCACTCAGGAGGCAGAGCCAGGCGGATCTCTGTGAGTTCGAGGCCAGCCTGGACTACAGAGTGAGTTCCAGAAAAGGCACAAAGCTACACAGAGAAACCCTGTCTCGAAAAACCAAAAAGAAACTGTGTGGCTGTAGATGGATTTATGGCCCTACAGTTCTGGAGGTCAAGATCAATGTGGGGCAGGGTCCTGCTTCCTCTAAAGGTGACAGACAATAACCACCCCTGTTCCCGTCCATTCTTTTTCTCTGTAACTGTAATGGCAGTCTGCGCACGGTTTCTCTCTTATGCCTGCTCATGTATCCAGATTTTTTTAAAATGAGGATATCATCATCATGACAGTAGGATTCACCTCAGGGATCCCATTTTCAGTCATCTACCTATGTGAAAGCCCTCTCTCCAAATGCCACACTGAGAGACTGGAGGTTAGACCAGCGTGCATTTTTAAAAACACAGTTCATTCTGCAACAACAATGTATTGGTATTTTAAAGGTGGTTACCGTAAACACCATATCAAGTCTAAAGATGCAAAACCTCATGATGCATTAACTGGTGTCTCCAAAGCATTTGATCAAAACTCTCAGCAGCAAGAAGTAAAATCTGATGCAGAGTGTCTATCAGAAAAGCATAACCAACGTCACACTTAATGCTGAAAGACTGAAGGCTCTGAGTCAAGGTCAGGACGTATAGCTCTACAGCCCTGTTCAATGCTATGTTGGAAGCCCTAACTAATATTAGGCAAGAAGGAAAAAGGCCATACCTGCCAGACAAGAGGAAACAAACCACTTCGATGTGAGTTTAGCAGAATGTTGGGACACAAGATCATTAGTGTGGATTTGCACTAATAACATACAGGTAAATCTAAGATTCTGATACAGGAAAGTAAAGGAACTTAATAGGCAATAATTATTTTTATAATTTTGCTGTTAAGATTTACTATAAAGCCAGGGAAATGAACTAGTATTTATAAAGTAAAATACAAGTAGTATTTATAAAGCCATGAAAATCAAATGTAGTATTTATTAAGAAAAGAGCATATAGTTAATAAAATAGGACAGAGTCCATAAACACAAACCCTATGTGTATTTACAAAGGCATAGAAGCAGGTCAGTAGAGGAGGGACTTTCTAAGAAATATATTGGGATAACTGAGCATCCATAGCCAGGAAACAGAGACCAAACTAAACCACATACTATGCATGAAAATATTTCAAAACGGAACCATCTAAGACATAAAACTCAAAAGGAAATCCCTTTAAACCATAGGAGAAAGATTTCTGTGTTCTTGTGTCGGGTAAGAGTTTACAGAATGCTACCAAAGCACAATTCACAAGAGAAAACTTTGTATATTGGATTTCGCCAAAACCAATTCTTTTGTTCTACAAAGATACTGAAACAAGCCACAGTCAGGAAGGAAATGCTTGTAAAACCCTGTATTCCACAAAGGACGGTGTCCAGAGTATATAAAGAAGTTAAAAAAAAAAAATCAACAGTAAGAAAATGAACAGCACACAAATATGCAAAAGATCTGAGTAGGCATCAAAGAGAATAGACGAAAGGCAGATAACTACACGAAAATGTTTACCATCATTAGCCACTAGGAAATGCAAAATAGAAAATGATAACACCACAAACTTATGAGATGGGGTAAAATAAAAACATTGAAAACATTTGATATCCAATGTTAGACTTTCCAGCATCAGACCTGTGGACAATAAACTTCTTATGTTTATAGATTACATAATCTAAGGTATTCATTTTATTATAGTAGCCTGAATAACTAAGACAAAATCTGGAGCTCTCATATTCTATTAATAGAAATGCAATATGTTACAGCTATTAGGGAAAATAACTTAGAAAATACTGTATGAATTCAAGAATAGGATCTGACAAGTCCATTCCTTGTAAAAACAGGCCAATCTGGGATATAGAAGGGGATCCTGCCTCAAAAATAAATAAAAAGCTGGGAAATGGCTCAGTGGATAAAAGCCCTTCAAGCCCATATCTCTGGAATCCACAGAAAAGTCAAATGAGCAGCTCGTACCCGTGAGCTCAGCACTGCTGTGGGAAATGGGAGGCAGAGAGAGCAGAAGTTCCTGGAAGTTCCTGGGCCAGTTAGCCTGGCATGTAAGCAGCAGAAGTAACAAGAGAGACCTCAAAAGCAAAGTGAATAGGAAATTAAATATCATTCCTAAGAGGTAACTGTTTCAACAGTCTAGAGTACAGCCTTATGAAATGTATACATAGAGGGCCAGTGAGATGGCTCAGCCGGAAAACATACTTGTCCCCAACTGTGACAGCCATAGTCCATCCCCTGGAGAGAACCAGCTCCTACAGGTTGTCCCCTGACTTTCACAGAAGTACTGGAGCACACACACACACACACACACACACACACACACACACACACACACAAATAAACAATCTCAGAACTTTAACTGCATTTAGGGCCAGAGAGATAGCTCATTGGGTGGGTAAAGGTGTCTGCCCCCAAGCCTGACAGCTTGAGTTTGATCCACGAGACCTACATGGTGGACTGCATATTGTCCTCTGACTTCCACACATGTACTATGACATTCCCCTGCCACCCCTCCAAATAAATACATAAAAATCAAGATAGTGATGTTAAAATGTGCAATATGCATTTTCAGTGTGCATATGTAAGTGTGTGGCTGGATGTGTCTGCTGAACTTGACTGTTTTCCTCAATCCCTTCTCTACCTTATCTATCTGTCTGTCTGTCTGTCTATTTATTTTGGCACAGTATCTCACTGAACATGGAACTCGTTGAGTGGCTAGACTGGCTGGCCAGTGAGACTCAGAGGTTCTCATCAAGGGAACCTACAAAAAAAAGAAATCACTGGGGCATTTGTGAGACGTGTCTGTAGGTGTGTCTGTGGGGTGTTTCCAGAGAGGGTTAACTGAGGGCAGGAGGCTGGCCCTGGCTGTGGTAGACATCATGCCATGGATGGCTTCTGGACTGAGCAAAAGGGAAAGAGAAGCCTAGCTAGCTCAGTACTAACATTCTCCTTCCTCCGCGTCCCCGTCCTCCGGCATGGAAGGAACTACAACCCCTGTTCCCATAACTTTGAACTCCATCACACTTTCTCTGTCATTGTGGACACTACCTTTTCCAGCTATGACCAGAGTAAATCATGCCAAGCATAAGCTGCTTTTGGTCACAGTGATAGGAAACCAATATAACTACCTAGGGTGGTTATGTTTTCTATGTCCACACTCAAGGCCTTTAAGCTGATAGGTCTTGGCTGTGGTTTCACTACCAGATGGAGGAGTGAGGGGGTCACTTCAATTCTTTTGTAGCATGGAAGACAGTAGTGCATGGCGATGCCGTGCAGACTCACACCAAACACACACTTCCTGGCTTGCTGGTGTTCTCTCAAGCTTTCTACTCAGTGCTGTAAGCATCTAGTGGGAATGGAGATCGAAAACATTGCGAGAATTTGGAAAAATGCAGGTGCCCAGCAAGCGTCAGCCTTCAGTACAGTTATTGTTACCTACTTTTGCTTCAAAAAATTTAAAAAATTTTTATGTGTATGAATGTTTGGCTGCATGTATGTGTGTGCACTGTTTACATGCACAGTGCCTGTAGAGGTTAAAAGAAGGAGGCAGATACCTAGAAACTGGAGTTATAGATGTTTGTCAGCCACCATGTGCTGCTGGAAATTGAACCTAGATCCTCTGCAGGAGCAGCCAATGCTCTTAATTACTGAGCCAACTCTCCAGTCCCTATTGTTAGCTTTCAAGAAAGAAAAATAGGGGTTGGGGATTTAGCTTAGTGGTAGAGCGCTTGCCTAGCGAGCACAAGGCCCTGGGTTCAATCCTCAGCTCAAAAAAAAAAAAAAAAAAAAGAAGAAAGAAAAAAAATTTCTGCTTGATCAGATTTAGAATGAAATATAAGCAAATATATAAAAGTCCATACAGATGTAAATATATACAGATAAAGACATATACATTCAATATGGGAAAAATAAAAGTTATTTAGAACCAGATCAATCTTGGACCACATTTTAGATTTGTACTTTGTGAACTAAAGGACCCTGGGCAAGTGTCTTGACCTTGTTAAATATCATAATTCTTGTCCCAGGAAATGGTTGTGACTATTATTCAATGCTAATGGAAAAAATAATTTTAAGATAGACCTAGATTTTAATTCTGATTCTACTATTTACTTTAGACAAAATACTCAACTTTCATAAGTAGTTTCTTTCTCTGTGAAATAGAAACTGATAAGTGTGCCTAACATGGTTATTGGGAAGATTCATTAAATCTGTACAGCACATTTAGTGCAATGGTCAGTATACAGTATATGCCTAATAAATGTTAGCTGTTATTATTATAACAATAATTACTATTATTATATAAAAGTCAGTACTTAATAAAGGCTGCTACAGCTATCTCTTCTTTCTTAAGCCTTCTACTGATGAGAAATATCTAAGAAATGGATAACTGGGCCAAAGGCAAGGTTATCCAAACTTTGCTATCGGTCACTAGAGTTGGTTGCAGAGAAGACTCGGCAGTCAAGAATGCATACTCATTTTGCAGAGGACTCAAGTTTGGGCACCCACATCAGGCAGCTTACAACTACCTGTAACTCCATCTCTGGAGAATTCCATGCCCTCTTGGGGTTTCTATGGGCACCTGCAATCACATGCACAGATCCACACACCAATATGCATTATATGCACAATGAAAAATAATAAAAACAGATCTTTTGGAAAGGGCTTGAAGTCCACTTAAGACACTAATGACATGCATACTATGAGTATCTCAGAATTAGCTTTCCTTTGTGATTGTAACTCAACATTTCCCATCTCTTTTGTTTATTGCTTCCGTATATTCAAGTGTGATTGATCTACTTCTCTCTCTTGCCTGCTTATCAACTTGACTCTTGGTGGTTCCCTTAAAAATCTGAATAAACTTCTTATACATTAGAAACATTATAATAGTAAATGCAAATCCTCTCCCAGAAACTGGAGCCAAAGAGGTCAAGTACTGATGAAGATTAGCAGACATCTCTGCCTGGCCAAGAACACTTGGGGAGTGTGTGTGTGGGCATCTGTATCCTACATTGGGACCTCAACTATTCCTATAGCTTTGACATCCATATCTGAGCCTCTGTGGCTCTGTGTAACAGTGTCATCCTATTTCTAACTATAGGAATTCTTTTTAGTTGTTTGTTGACATCTCAAACCTATCAGAAATACAGGTGAATCCATCATGTCTCAAACAGCTAACTTGCCAAACTCCCCTATCTAGTCCCTTATTGTCCTACCCAAGAGTTCTTGAAGCTGGTTCTAAGGAGGTATAAAGACCCCAGCTTCTCTCAGACAGGCCCTTTGAGCTATCTGAAGTTACAGTCTTGGATTACATAAGTCACTTACCCTGAGTTTTATTTGGAAAATATAATGATCATACTTTTCAAGACAATGAGCAGAGGAGACAGTTGGGTTCCATGCTATCCTGGGCCCTTTTTGCAGGTCACTGTCTACTACCGAGATGAATGGACATGGGCCTGGAGCAGGGTAGATGATCCCACAGAGATGTGAGTATTCAACAGTGGGAGCCAAAGTAAGCAGGAGAAAAGAAGGTGCCAGAAGTCACTGCTTTAGACATTTGGTCCAGTCATCTACTTTCCTGAAGTGTTTTTAAATGTCAGCGGTGGTGATGTTTCAAGCCATTTGGATGATTGTTTTAATAGTTTAACAGGTCTACATTTGATTTTTGTAGTAGCATTGTGGCTCTTTCTGTTGGTGCTTCACTCAGGACGTGAGCATCATGAAATCAGAAGATGTGTTGCAGCCTTCCCCCTAACATGTAACCTTTCAGCATTTACCATCATCTATGCAGAGACCCATTTCCCCTATAGTCAACTCATGTGGGCGACATGTATTGTGGTAGAGAAATCACAAGGCAGGGGTTGAGACAACTCTAAAACTGCTTTGACGGAGCAGGAGGGACAGCTAGGGGACAAGAGCACTTGTAAGCATGAAGACCTGAGTTTGGATGGAGCTCAGCACCAGTGGATAGAAAACGCCAAGTATGGCAGATGCTTGTAATCCCAGAGATGTAAGGGACAGAGACAGGAGGACTGATGGGGATTGCTGGCCACCAGCCAGCCTAGTGCAAGGCTCAGTGAGAGACCCCGTTTCACAGAAGTAAGACAGAGAGTGATAAAGCAAGACATTAGCCATCTTCCTTTGGCTTCCAGGATTGTTCAGACACATACACAAGTGCATCCCCCTCACACACATATACCACACCCAGACAATATAAACACAACCAGAATAATTAGTAGAAAGATGCCCTACATATGCTTCCTCCATTTTCCTTCAGCTGTCATATTTTACACAACTCGAATACAGTACAAAATAAATTCCCTTGAATGGAATTTAAAACAAATTGTATCACTATTTCTAAGACTACTAGTTTGTATAAATACTGCCACTGGAGTTCCCAGGACTATAATTTAAAAAGGGCCAAGTTGATACCTAAATGCAAGCTCTCCTCCCTCTCACTATTTCCTAATTCTGCCCTTGCTTTCCCCTCATACATAATGGCCACCTTTACTTAAGAGACAAGAAGCATTCCCAATCACACACTGAGAACTGCAGTTTAGGAACCTTGGGACTGTGTATGCTTTCAAGCTATCCATATGTAGGTTTAAGGTCCACCTGGGAATGGGGCGACACCTGTGCAGCCAATATGCATATGTATAGACACACACAGGTGGGTGCCGATACACTTCTTTCAGAAGGACAGACTGTTTACATGGGTGGAGGGGATGGAGCCTGATTCTCAAAAGCAGAGTGTGGTGAGATCTCCATTCTCAAACCTCAAATGTTACCCCGCCACCCAGTGTCATATAGGAGAGGAGAGTGAAGACAGAGCTTTGGGAATAGTGTCTCTGTTTCTGCAAAGACTAAAAGCATCCCCCAGTCTGAAGCTTGTCCTTGGAGGAGTTTCTTTTGGGGTGAGGAAGAGAGAGGTGGTCGTGGGAGGGGCTGGGAGGAACTGGGAACCTGGATGACTTCACCGACTCTCTAAACTCCAGTTTATGCCATACATTGCAGCCTGGGCGATATCTTGGATTTCCTCCCACAGTTCACGGCAGAAGACTTGGATAAGTCTGTGGGTCTGTACCCGAGCAGGGAAAAGAAAATGGTTGATTTATAACCCAGGTAATCACTTCTGAATTTAATTTGCTAGTAACTCATCCCTCCCTCACCTATAACACAGTATTTATTAATAAGGTCATTCGTTAAATCCCGTAGAAATTCCTCCTTACATCACCACACCGCAGCCTACCCCACGTGTCTAAGTCCCATTCACCCACTCAGGACTCTGGCAAGTTCCTGGATCTCCCGCCCTGGGCCTCCGGCTTGGAAGGAACAGCTGCCAGGACCAGCACTCAGGAGTGCCCCACAATAATTCACGGTCAAACCCTTTCCCTAGTGGCCTGTGAGGCACCCGAGCCAAGCCTCTGCGATGTCTGAACCCCTCCCAGCTGGGGTTGAACCCCAGGTGTCCTGAACAGGTGGGGATCCACACGCAGAGAAAGAACTCGCTACATTCTCCCTCCTCCCTGCGGAGTCCTGGACTCACAGCCAACCCCGCTGGGGACGAGAGCCTGGAGAGAGCACCAGAAGGCATCTGGAAACCCACAGGGAGAAACCACACAGGTTCCCTCTTCCCACCCGGTAGCAGCAACTGCACAGAGTCCCAGCAGGTGCCCGGAAAGCAGAGCGGTTCCCTGGGTTCCCAGCGACCAGCGAGATGCAGGCCCAGCCCCAAAGGAGGAGTTCGCTTCCTACCTGATCCTGTCCTTCTCTGCCCTTCGGAGTTCCTCATTTCTTTCCAGTACCTGGAGGATCTTCCTGGCTTCTTCCTCGTTTAGGAAACTGAAATCAAACCCCTGAGGAACTTTCGTCATTTTTCCCTCCCGTGCGCGAGTTATGTGTACTTAAGCTCCTTGGCGCCTCCTGTTACAAAGCCATTTTTCAAGATAAAGAAGACTATTTTTCCCGAACTTGATCCCATAGCCCATAATAGCTCCGCGCCTTTGAAAAGCTAAAACCACAAACCTAGGGACCGACCTACACACACAGGGCTCCTTTTGACAACACCTTAATGACATGTTTCTTTCAACCTGTCCAACCGAGATACAAAGTGAGTGACTAGATCAGGAGAAGGAGCCAATCGCATTTGGGGGGGCGGGCCTTACCGCGTCTCCTCCCTCCCCCCCTCCGCCCACCCTCTATGTGACTTGTTAAGCAAACAAGCCTACATAATTCTGTCTCTAAGTGAGGCTTACCCTTAAGTGTTAGCCTCAAAGTATTTGCTTGACAGTTACTGTTTGCTGGAAGAACTTGAGCTTGGCTAGTAGAAAGACTGAGAAGGAGAACCGTTCATAACTAATCCCGTCTTTCACTGATTAGAAGGAGGAAAGCGGGTAGGAGATTGAAAGTTAGCGGGAGGGTTACCCTATTTGAAAGACCAGGAAAGGTTAAACTACTCCAGGACCATTTGTCTCAGAGGGACTCAGGGAAGGACTGGCACCAGGTCACCCTTAGAAAGGAATTATTTGCCGACCTCACAAACACACTCCTATTGTCTCATAGAAAATCATTCTCAGACTTTGGAAAGCCGACAAACGAAAAGCCCCACATATATTATTTTAGCAGGCAGCCCCGAGGCAAAGGGCATTAGAAGGTACCTGTGACTAGTGCAAATTGCAATCCTGTGCACCCACAGAAACTGCTTTTCCTAGAAAGACAATTACTCCATGATGAAATAAAGTCAGATATTTCCTAAGATGTGCATCCATGTGCTTTTTTTTTTTATTATAAATGCCTTTCAAGAAAACATGTTTCTCTACATAAAAACAATTTTGAGCGATGGACACGCATGCCCCCAACACCCTTAATTTGGTCCTTTCTGATGTGATGGTAATGGCTACTGATATTTACAAGGTATGTCCACACATACCGTCTTTTCGTGGTAAATAAACCATACTGGGTATCACCCCAGTAAAAGAAAAATAAAGCCATGAAATAAAGAATGGCTGGTTTTGCCTCTGGTCCCTTGACTTAACTTGATTATCACTGATGGATGTCAGGACAGCTACCCTTTGAGATAACTTTTTGTGGGTGTCTATTATCTGCATGAAGTGGGGATCCATTCTATGCATCCATATTGTACAACACAGAACTCCTTCATAAGTCATCTCCATGTTAATGATGGTGGTTTGGAAATCTGTCATGCACACACTGTTCAATTACTCTTGCATGTTCCTTTATTCACTTATTAGGCATACTGATTTTCTAATGTGGGTAGTGATGGAGTTTTGCCCTGTTTTTATCAGTGAACCGATTGCAGTTAAATTATTTTGGATCTTGTTACATGAAGCCATTGTGTACACACCATAGTCCTTTTCTCATAATCCAGTGAAGGACTTAACATGAATAGAAGATATAATTACTTAATAAAAACAATCCCTTGGGCCCGATAGCTGGTTTAGAGGTTAAAAGCAGAGCACCTAGGTCAAGTTCCAAGCATCCACATTGGGCAACTCACAGCCACCTGTAATTCCAGTGCCAGGGGGATCTGATGCCTCTGATTTCCTTGAGCACCTGCATTCATGTGCACATATCTATACATCTATTAAAAGTAATGAAAGTATTCAAATGCCATGGAGCACAACAAAAGAAATTAGTTTTAGCTAAGTGGGCCAGTGCAGAGGATGTGGTGTTGGGGCTGAAACATGAGGAGTAAGACTTGAACAAGAAGAAAACAGACGGAGGTGGGAGAAGACATGTGAGTCTATTCTAGGGAAGGAGAACAGCAGTGGCCAGATCACAGAAACTCACTCTCAGGATACTCCCATATTCTCTCAGTTCCTTTGATCAATGGCCACACGATGAACACAAACTTTGAATCTAAAAAATATGGGGTGTATACAAGGACTAGTAAGTACTTGATCTGCTTTGCCTGAAACATATATTTTCTTTTCTTTTTGAAACAAGGTTTCATGTAGCCAGGCTGGCCTCAAAAATCCCTGTAGCTGAGGTGTGTAGCCATCAGATGGCCCTGAATATCTGATGTTGTTCCCTCCACTTTCTGAGTGCTGGGATTATAGGCACATACCACCACACTCAGCCTAGAGCATACATTCTCAATAGGAGGAAAAACTTACTCTTTTTATGTATAAAGCAAAGATATACTCACAACACATAGGTAGATAAAAATATATATAATATTAATATTACATGAGGGGTGATTAGTTTTAAAAAGATTTCGAGAGGTACAGTAATGAAAAGGTTTAGGAGTGCTGCACTACAGAGTACAAGACGAATAAACAAGGCGAGATCTGCCGTGAATGTTGTCCTAAGGAACATACTTTTTGCTACACGAACAGTGCAGAGTCAGCTCAGGTTTCGAGGGAGATGATGACATAGTTGGAACTGAACTTTTGGAAGATGACTTAGATGGCCAGACACGGAAGAATAGATAGAAGAAGAAAGGCATGTATGGAGTTTGAAGTACCTATAATTCATCCATACACAATACCCAGCAAGGGCTGGATGCCTTGAAGAAGGGATAGAGAAGTCATTTATTTAAATAGGGTTGTCAGAACCTAGAGAGTAAATGGGATGGACACAGAGAAGGGTGTACAGGGAGGAAGACTGAGCCTAGAGCTTCAGTGACCAGCCCCATCGTTGGCACCGAGTCAGGCTTCATCCTTCATTATGACACCATAGGGCATACTATTGGGAAAGTTTTATCCTGGCATTTTATAATGAGAATTTTTTGGGGGGGGTATCCTGCAAACCACACAAGTTGCTTAGAATGTTTTCATCGGGATTATGACCACAGCATTTCGAAGTAAAACTATCTCTTTTTCAGCCAGCTGTATGCAATCTTAGCATCTGGTAACCCTTGGCAACCTCCTGCCCAGGCTTTCAGCTAAAGAGATACTCATCAGTTTGGATTTTAATACTAAGAGCTGGATAGGAGAAAAAACAATCTTTGGGAACCTGCCATGGTCTATCTTCTCCGTGTTGTCGGCCAAGTCCCAACAGAAGGATTCTTGATAACCACTTAGCCCAGAGAAAGGCAGATCATATCACTTCATTGAATGTCTCGCCTTTTGCCACTGAAAGTCACTTTGACCCCGGTGGGCCGCTGAGAAGCAACGCTGAGGGCCAGGGCGAGTTTTCTCACAGTAGTATCTTTCTTACCTACTTTGGCTCGTCTCCCTGGGTAATCTCTTTCAACAGCAGATTATGGGGTGCGTTTGGTGGCAGCGCTCAGTTTAACAAGCAAATACATGTCAGCTTGATAAAGAAGACATTGGTGTCAGGCCTTTATTAGTAATGAAGAGGTGTACAGCTCCGAGAACAGAGCTTCTGTATTGTTCACTTCGGCTTGCACTGTTCTGTTTGGTAACTGGCTTTCCAAATCCAGATAGAATCTTCTGTTTCAGTTCCACCCAGGCTCAGTCCTGCATCCACAGCTATGGAGTCAAGATTCCATAAAAAAAAAAAACAGGGCCGGGCGGTGGTGGCGCACGCCTTTAATCCCAGCACTCGGGAGGCAGAGCCAGGCGGATCTCTGTGAGTTCGAGGCCAGCTTGGGCTACCAAGTGAGTCCCAGGAAAGGCGCAAAACTACACAGAGAAACCCTGTCTCGAAAAACCAAAAAAAAAAAAAAAAAAAAAAAAAAAAACAGACCTCAAGACTCTCTAAACCTTTGCTCTTTTTTTTTTAACTTATAAAATGAAGATCATAACAGAACCAGTCATACCGGCTTACTGTCAAAATTCAATGGTGACACAAATAGACCAACTAGCAGAGATAACACACAGCTTATATTTAATAAATGGTATCTATGAATAATGTTCTTTGGACACAGAGACGCCTACAATGTAAAGAGCACGATTTTCTCGACTGTGAAAGCAGCACTTATTTGCTGGGCTGAGAAAAATTGGAAACCGTACACAGGAGTCCTATAGAAGATGGGTTAGTTACTTTTCTTGCAGCTATAACGTCATGCCTGAGAAAAGCAACTTAGGAAGGGAGGGTTCATTTTGGCTCAGGGTGCGAGGCCTGTCACAGCAGGGAAGATGTGCAGGTGTCACTAGCTGTGGCTATGGGAGCCTGAGGTGGCTGGTCACATGGCATCCACAGTCAGGAAACCCCAAGAAACGCATGCTGGTGCATGCTGCTTGCTTTCTCATTTTCAGTCAGTCTGAGCCTCAGGGCCAAGGCATAGAAGACCACATTTAGAGTGAGCCTTCTCTCAGTCAAACCCTCTGGAAATGCCCTCACAGACTCACCCACTATTTGCTCTTCCTGTGGTGCTAACTCCTGACAAGACGACGATGAAGATTCACTGTCACAGATGGAGACTCAGCTCTCGGTTTTACTGTTGCTGGTGGAGCTTTATGTAAGAATGTGGCTAAGTTCTGCAGTCGGGGGGCTTTTCTTGCCAACTCTTCCAAATCTGCCTCGAGGAACACCAGAGCAAGGCTTGTGTTGGGAGCAGACATCATTGGTGATGTTGTGTGGCAGAGATAATGATTACCAAGTGCTCCCAGCCTTCTAATGGAGGAGCATCGTCCCATGAAAAGCATGCATGAAAGAATTCATATTCTTCCCACCCTGGTCAGATAACTTACTCCTCTACCTACCCTGGAAAGAAATAAGTATGGTCAGGCAGAGAGGCTCAATGAAATTCTAGTCATGGAAATCCCCTCAGAAGAATGAAGAAGTGTTTATTCCCCATAATAATGTTCATCATATATAAATGTAAGAATGCATAAAAGAACAAAAAATTCTTGGTTATTTAATGTATATGAATTATTCACATGACTATTTTATGTTTACATTTTTTAAAAATGACACTATATGAAAGTGCCCTATAATATATAATGTCCCTTGTGTGGCTGCATAGACTTCCCCAGGACAATGCAATACCTTGGACCCTTGAGTAATATGAACTTCATGAGGGATTCATAAGGATGTCTGGGGCATTTAAAGAAGTCACTGAGGCCTGATGTGACAAATGGCGTAAGTATATGATTTGGGAACCCAAAGCACCAGATGAAGCAAGAAGACAAGAGCTTCTCGCTCACTCACGCCAGAGTTTGATAATCTAGTGTTTACATCTAAAAAAAAAAATCCTACCTGGCATCATTCCTAAAACAAAACACTAGAAACCTGCCCAAACCCAGGGTTGAACAACACATGCTTTTCTCTGTAGTCCAATGCTCAGCCCTTGTCATTGTTCATGGTTTCCGGTGTTCTGACTCTCCTCAAAAGACAAAAGAGGGAGGCAATGGGTCCTGAGATTTGTACAAGCACCCAGAAAATAAGTATCACATCTCCATATATTCTGTGAGAGCACTGTTACCTTGACAGTAAAACTTGAAAAAAAAATCAGCTCAATAAACAGATATAAACCCAACAAACATGTCACTATCACCCCAGTGACAACAGAGGTGCAGAAAATCCAAAATTGCCAGAAAACAAAAGAAAGCAGAAATACTTAGATGGCTAGTAGAGTTTATTCCAGAAATATAAGACTATTTCAGCCTAGTGTGGGGTTGCATGCCTGTAATTCTAGCATATAATTCTAGCATTCTGGGAAGGTACTGGAAGAGCCAGAGTTCAAGGACAGTCTGGTCTATATGAGTCCTTGTCTTCTCCCCTCCCTCCACAATCATATTCTGATATTAACAAAATCCCAGGATTTACCCCATCAGGAAATCAGAGGAAGAAAAGTCTATGATCAAAAGCTCTTTGTAAAATTCAAGATGGCTTTTGGCTAAAACTAACCTATCTTACACTAAATTTAACACCCTTAGTACTAAGTGTGATGGTACATGCCTGTAGCCTCAGCACTTGGGAGACTAGAGAGGATCATGAATTTGATGTCAATCTTGGCTACATAGCAATATTTTGCCCAAAAACAGCCCAAAGCAAAACAAAACAAAACAAAACCTAACCAATTAACCAACCAACCAACCAATCAATCAACCAATCAACCAGTCAACCAATCAACCAACCAACCAACCAAACAATCAATCAATTAACCAGCCAACCAATCAACCAATCAACCAACCAATCAACCAACCAACTTTAGTAAAACCTTAGTAAAGTGGGATTATAAAGCTTTTACTTTGTATCATAAGGAATAGTTTGTTTTGGCTACTAGCATGCCATAACTAATAGTGATTAATTAAGGACAAAGCAAAGAGATATACTATTACCTGTATAGCCTCATACTGTTGTGGTTCTGTTACTATATTAAAAAGAAAAGCAATAAGTTATAACCCTCTGAAGAGAAAATTGATTAGACATGAAAATTATGAATTTAGAATAAAACCAAAGAAATTCACTTAAAAACTATTAGTCCTGCTAGATGTAGTTACATACACCTGCAATCCTAGCAACTGGGAGGCTAAGGCAGGAGAATCAGGAGTTCAAAGCAAAACTCAGCTATATAGCAAGTCTGAATCCAGCCGGGGGGCTACCTGAGACCTTGTCTCAAACATACAAACAAATAACGAACTATTCAAACAACTAAATGACTAGAACAAAGAATAGACATATAATTGGCCAGAGCTGGATCAGTGAACAAATATTTGTGTCTGTCTGTCTGTTTGGAAATGTTTTGGAAATTCTGCTGCAGAGATAGTCTTCTCAAGAACACTGTTTACTTTCTAATGTGGAGAGGTTAAAAAAGAAACCAACGTAAGTTTAGAGTGTGATAAGTACTGTGATCCAAATAAATAGGGTAGTGGGTGGGAGGGGTGGGGAGAGGCAGGAAGATGATGACAAGATGCCATTTGAGTGGAAACTAAAGGATAAGAAGCCAGACTTGAGCAGGAGGAAAGGAAGAGCATATCCCCCAAGGGACATAGGTGTGAGTAAAATGTGGGTAAGGTATAGACAGGTGCTGTCTCTGCAATCTACATCACCTTCATGCAAGAAATAATCCACTGCCCAGATGCTGTGACTTAGGGACTAAAGGCCTCAACTACCATATGTCAGGTTCCTGAAACACAGAAATTACAAAAAGCCCAGTAGCTGTCCTCATGGAGTGTGCATTCCTGGAGGAAGAGGTAGATAATATATTCCCCAAGTGTGATTAGTGCCATGAAGACAACTAACAAGACAAAAATGACAGAAGTCCTGGAAGGAGGTGAGGACACTCCTTATATGGAGTGGCCAGGAAGTTGACTCTGAATTGACAAATAAGTGGCCATATGAAGGATGTCTGGATCCAACCTTGAGCCAGCCAGGAGAAGGGCTTTTTTTAAGAAAAGGTAAGGCCGGGCGGTGGTGGCGCACACCTTTAATCCCAGCACTCGGGAGACAGAGGCAGGCGGATCTTTGTGAGTTCAAGGCCAGCCTGGTCTACAGAGTGAGCTCCAGGAAAGGCACAAAGCTACACAGAGAAACCCTGTCTCTAAAAACAAAAAAAAACAAAAAAACAAAAAAACAAAAAACAAAAAAAAAGAAAAGGTAAGTACCTAGACATCTTGGCAGGAGAGAGATGGGCATACTCTAGGCTAATGTTTGTAGACCTTGGTAAACAAACATCAAAGAAGACTGGAGACATCACATGAACCTGATAAGACAAGTAACCAAGGCCAGAGAGATTAGATCTTGTCTTAAGGGCATGGGCTTGGAGTTGGGAGTCCTGTGTTCTAACTCTAGATGTGTGACTAGGCTGGCAATCTCACCTCCTCATCTGCCAGGTAAGGGTGGTGGTGGAGCCCACCTCAGAAGGTTGTGGAATGAATCTGATGATGTAAAGGGAGAAGGGGGAAGGAATGGGAAAAAGAGGAGGTGAGGGAGAAGAGAGGGATGGGAGAGGAGAAGAGAGAGAGGTAAGGAGAGAGGATGATTCTCCCCAGTCAGGAGGCCAACTGGATTCTGTTCCACTGTCCCTCACACTGCCGCCACAGCTTGCCAATTCTGGGATAAGGAAGGTACTCTAGACATGTCTTTTCTGACTCCAAATAAGAACTCTCACCTCTAAGAGGAACTTACCCTAAATCATTTGTGATGTTGGGGTTAAAAATGTTTTAAATAGAAATTGTAGTATGATACCAACACTGTGAAAGACAAAGGTGGTATAATCATACCTATCTAAAGACTGTTCCATGTTGGAATATCACCCTGAAGTTCTCTACAGTGCTGTATGTGAGCGTGTGTGTAAAGACTGTTCCCATATTTGACTATCACCCTGACATTCTCTACAGTGCTGGGTGTGGGCGTGTGTGTGTCTGTGTTATCTCTGTGTGTGTGTGCAGTGTGGGAGATGGAATGTTCCATTTTCTTTTCCCCATACACAGTGATCTCTAATTAACTGGATCATTGCAATTAATACACCACTTACCTCTAATCTAATGGTGGTTCAAACTAAGCCAGAAGTTTTATTTTCTTCATTGTGCAATTTAAAAAGAATTTGCTAGTGTTGGATGTTTTTTCATTTTGATGAAAAAAAGCACAAAGTTTAAAACTAGATAAAAAGTATCATCTGTTTGATGTGATTAACTCAGTAGCAAATCTGTACATGGCTGTAGCTATAATCACAGCTGAATACATGCATACAGAGTAGTCAAAGGGGGCATGCATTGAGAAAGCCTTCTCATATCACTACTGAAAACCTCTGTAGACTCCCCAGTTTAGCTGGATTTAAATGTTTTAAAACTTCATAGAGGGTACTGTATTCTAATTTATTTTAATGTATGTGTGTATGTGTGTGCACACATGCATACACATATGTATGTGTGCATATGACGTGGCATACATGTGGCAAGCACCTCTATAAGCTGAGGCATCTTGCTTGACTGTTTTAGAGAACTTTAAAGTGTTTTTATTTTTTTAAACAATGTTTTGCTACACATCCCAAACCTTAAACTTGTAGCAACCCTCCTGCCTCAGACTCCCCAGTGCTGGGATTACAGGCATGTGTCATCATCCCCAGCCTGAATTTAAATTATTGATAGTTTTCATAGTGTCTGGTACCTAACTAGCATTCTATGGCATCCATTCTTTGAGCAGTCTTTTTTCTGGAGACTGAGCCTGTTTCTATATCTTATTAGAAGACAGTGGCCCCCTGACACCCTGTGTGTGCATCAGGTTACACCTTGCAAATAAATCTTTTGTTTGATGTTGGGGCATCTATTCATCATTTAAAGAGAGCAGGACAAGCGAGAGCCCCCCTCCTGGAGTGGAGGGAAGAATGCCAAGCTTGCTCTCAAGAAGGCTATAGAGTTCTAGGCAGCTAACTTCGTCAACAATCACAGCTTCTATTTGTTTGCACATATAATGCCAACCTATTAAGGTTGCCTTTGCCCTCATGAGTCTACCACCTGAATATCTTGGAATGTATATGGCTAGTGGGAAGAGAGGACCAAGCCCCATGTTTCTCTCTTACTGCATGTAGACAAAGGGAGAAGTGGAGGGCAGTGGAAGGAAGTATTAATTTAGAAGATGAAACTCAGGTCCTTTCAGGTCAAAGAAATATCCACCCAGGAAGAAAGGAGTGAAATTGAATGCTATGTTTTCCTTTCCACATCTGTAGCCTTCTCACTGGTCCCAACAGTTTCTTTGCAACCTCCAATTAGCTGGATCATTGCAATTAATTAATATGCCACTTACATATCGTCAAATGTTGACTAACACTAACCCGGAAGGCTTTTATCTCCCCGTGACCTTTTTCTCTCATCCAGTGTCTTATGTAGATTGGCCCTGAGCATTATGTGTCTGAAGACAACCTTGCTCTTTCTGAACCCTGTGCCTCCATTTCCCAAGTACTAGGATTACAGGCATGTACTGCCATGCCAGGTTTGTGTGGTGCCAAGAATCAAACCCAGGGCTTCCTGCATACTAGGCAAGCACTCTGCCAACTGAGCCACATCCCCAGCCTTGTCCGTGATTTCTAAGTTAATGTACATGAACATTCTCTTTTCCATTTATGGGTCTAGGTCTTAAACTAGATACAATTACTGTTCATTTGATGTGACTAGAACCACTATTAGAGTTCTTCAGTACTGTGGAATTTGTGTAGGCAAATTCCTGTTTCCACTGAATAGGGTTAGACAATTGTGTGTCTTATTCCTAGGTTCATCATCAGGGCTGAGCTCAGGTCTACCTCTGCTGATCAAGGCCTCTATAACGTAATCTGGAAGAACTCTAAGCCCTGTGCTTTTGGTCCCTTGTTTCTTGTATTCCTCATTCCTTCTGATTCATGAGGCAAGCTTCAAACACACCCCAACTGTACACAAGTCTCGGTCTTCACATCACCTGTTTTATGGCATCGGTTGTTTTCCTTGTTAAATATGTTGTTTCACATTGTTGACGGTTTAGCGCCAACTGACAATTTGGATGACACATACGATGTAAGCCCTAAAGCTGAGCTCTGGAGCCACAGGAGTGCCCTGCAATGGGGGTGGGATGGGGGGCTTCCCCGGGGAGCAGAATATTCCTGCTGCACACGAAAACACGCCAAATGCGCTTGCTGTCCCTCTGACTTAGACTGTCTTATATAAGTGTTAATTTAAAAATGTTTATTTTTTTAATGTATATGTATATGCCTGAATGAGTTTATGCGCATCATCTGTATGCACATGCAGTGGACGTCAGAAGAAGACGTCAGATCCCTTTGGAGCTGGAGGACTACTTCTGGGAATTTATTCCATTGTCAGATCTGGGAATGGAACTTGGGCTATCAAGCTTGTGTGACAAATACTTTTATAGGCTGAGCCCTTTCTATGACCTTGTTCATTTTTTAAAAATTTTTATTTATTTATCGTGTGTGTGAGTATGTATCTGTATGTGTGGGCATGCACGTGTGGGCATGCCACAGCACTCATGTGGAGATCAGAGGACAACTTGTGGCTCTTGGTCTCTCTTTCTACCATGGGCCTGGAGACTGAACTCAGGTGTCAGGCTTGGCAGCGAGCATCTTTATCTACTGAGTCATCTTGCCAGCCCCGGAGTGTTCATTTTAAGCACAAATGAACTGGAATAGACTAATTTCTAGGTCTTGCTAAACCCCATTAAGCTAATTATTATGTTGACAAAAAATATGTTAGTGCTTTAATTAACTTTGTTATACTTCCAATGGTTACAAGATGATATGTATCATTCCAGACATTCTTCTGGTCCATGGGTTGACCAGACAAACTTGAAAATTAATAACATATTCCGACTAATAGTCACAGGGGAGAAAAATGCACCTAACACATTAAGAGATGCAAACTAGGAGAGGTCTCCCCAAGATTGACTCAGAAGCAGTCATGTGAATTTACAGCTGCACGGGGCACAGTCCAAGCTTATAAACGAGGATTTACACAGTCAGAAGCTCTTCTACTTCTGGCCGTAAGTATTGGAATCCAATCGGTCTTCTTCCCTCCAGAGCCATGTTATACAAGGCACATGAAATCAGAGGTGAACTATGGAAGGAGGAAGGGGTGGAAGAGGGGAGGTGGGGGCTGTGGAGCTGCAGGAAGAAACTCGACAAGAAGAAGGTATTATGAAAATGCCCATTACTTGGTACGCTGATTTTAAAAAAACAATTAAAAAAGTTATATTCTACTATCTCTAGATTTTAGATATGATAGTAACAAAAGTTATGGAAACTCCAATCATTTTCCCATTTGTATAAATACTTGAACACAGAATCATAGGTCCTCTATACATCTTCCTTCTTTGCCTTTAAGGGGTAGTAAACTGCAATGACCCAGGAAGCAACACTCACACCCTGAATCCACTTCCGGGGCAGCCATTTATTCATTCATTTCTCTAGGTTAATAGATGTTTTTGTTCACACTTTCATTCCACAGACACTTATTGGACTTCTGTCGGGCTCTGCCCTCTAGCTGTCCTTGGTTTCTTTTATCTAATTCTGGTTTTACTTTAATTTCCTTCAAACTCCTGCCTTGATCATTTTAAGTAACTTTTGGCCTTTATTGCCTACACCTCTTTTTTTTTTTTTTTTTTTTTAAGAGTGTCTTCTATATCAATTTAAGCTATCTAGTAGTTTTCTAGAAATACAGTTTTCTTGGGCTAGGGAGGTTTTCTCCTATGTAATTCACTATATTCTCACTTCAGTGAAAATAGCTTTAACACAAAATGGATTATATTGGAGCAGTGGGATAAAAAAATTAGAAATCTAACACATACTACAATTATTATGTAAATCATATATAAATTCCAAAGTTAGTTTAAAATCAATTTCCATGTGTATATGGTTTTCATTTGGGGGTGCTTACATTTTTTTGGAACTAGGCAGAAGTAGTAGTTATACCACATTGTGAGTATACTAAATGTCATTGAATATTTTACTTAAAAATGAATAATTATATGGAAATGTGAATTATACTCAAATAAAAATTGTTTTGATTGCATTTCATCGTTTTTGTCCTTGTTGATAAAATTATAAACATTACCCAACTGGTGGTGTATAGAATAGTTCAATATAACCTTAGTACATTAAACAGTCTGCTGCTATTTACTCAATCTTCGTGAAATATGAAGCATAGGCTAAGTTCATCAGGACAGTATCAAGCCCAAAGCACGGGAAACACTTGCAAGACAGATGTTCTGTTCTCAATTCAGCCTGCTTGCTCCACGTGAGCTAGGTTTCCACATATGGGTGGAGGGCACCTCTAATAAACTCTGACAGCCACAAGGAACAAGACTTCCTCGTGGGCTGACCTGGGGGAAGCAAAGGCTGTTTCTAGGAGTCACAGATAACAGATTTCAGAGAAAGGGAGAAGATGGCTGGGATTCCAAAGGATGCTGGGAAGCCTATCAGGCCATCATTCATGAGAGAATATACATTTCAAGTGTACCTGGTGGTTAGATCAGAATGGATATTCTAGTTCCAGTCAACCTGTTTTAGATTTTTGGAAAGAGACTTTCCATCAAAAAAAGTGGGGCTGACCCTTGTTGCTAATTAAGGAAAATCTCTTTCTTTTCAATTCATCCTCCCTCATTTCTGATCTATTTGCATTTTCTATATTGGTCTTGAGTATATTATTATTGAAAATCAGAACTGAGAGAGATTTTCCTAATGAGGTCTGAACCCACTTCTTTTCTAAGTAAGTCCTGGTCTGTTGATGATAGGGTGGGGCTGTTGAGAAGAGGACTTCAGTATTAAGAACAGAACACTGAAACAAGATGGCTAGGAAAGAGGTGTGCCTGTGGGTATGGAGGAGATGGAGAAGGCCAATCTCTGAGGGTCTTGAGACCCCAGTATCAAGGGTCAGTTGGTAATACAAGAAGCCACGACTATCTGTGGTCAAAGAGGAAACTCGGAATCAGGACAAAATCAATTTGAGACTAAATGGGGAAGAAAAATCTCAAGTAAAGGTCTTTAAATGTACAGGAAATTTGTGTATAATGAAGCAGATTTTGGATATCACAAAACAAACAAGTAAGGCTGAGCTGGATGGAGCTTTATCACTGGGACAGACTTAAAGAGGAGATCATTCAACCAGAAGGGCGTTCCCCAAAAGAGAGAGAACAATGATGGGGGTCTCAGAAGATGGCAAATGGTTTCCAGGAGGAGGATACTAGTCAATCATCCCCCAAATTCCAGATGGGGTGTGACGGTGAAACACCCTGACAAGGACTTCTGGGTTGAGAAACTTTCACTGCCAATGGCTTTCAGGCATGGTTTGCAGGGTTAATTGGTCACAAAGGCAGTGACCCTGCTTCGAGGTCCTCCCAGGAGAGTCTCAGTGGCTGAGCAGTACTGAAGTTTCCAGTGACTAGGAAACAGTTAGCAGAGCAGAGAGGACTGTTCTTACCAACAGTCAGGCTGCATGGTACATCAGGACAGTTGTCGAGGCTTGCACGCTCCCTGGTTTGTGCTTTTCAGTCACCCCTCCACCCCCTGTCTTCCTATATCCCTTCTGAGCCCTGCTTCATCGAAACAGCCTTCATGAATCCGTTTGCATCTGCTCTAACCGGCCTTGCTCAGTTTTCCAGTAGCATTTTATGTCTTTGACCAGTGTCAGTTAACTTACTGTCAAATTATTCACCGAGATTTTCCAGAGATTTTTAAATTCAGCCCTTCTCTAGAGATTATGAAATGTCCTTAATGTTAAGCCTTTGGAGGCAGTTTGCATGCTACACACTCAGCTGAGACTCACTGTGTATGAAGCCTTTCCCTCCCTTCCTCTTATGATTCACTCCTGCCTGGCAACAGCCTTCCTCAAAACTCATCCATCCAGGTCTTCATTGTGGAGCCGAGAATTCTTCACGGCACTTGGGGTTCACTCTCTCCCTTAGTTACAGATGAAACTCTGAAGCAGAGACCCAGATCAATCAGTTCTTATTAAACTCGTATACTCTGACCCAAGTTCCATGCTTTCATACCACTCACAGTTTTTTTTTTTTTTTTTTTAAGTTTAGAAACCTTTGAAAGTATCTTCATTCATCCTCCCAGAATAAAGGAATCTTAAGTTATGGCCACCCAGAAGTCATCACACCGAGGCTCAAAAGAAGGAGACTAGAACTAAAGATAAAAACAGAAGCCCCCTGAAATATAAATCTGCTCACATCCGGAAGAACATCAGCAGTGCCAGACAACAGATACAACACAAACATGAAAAGTTACAGGAAACAGAAGATTAGAGATTTCTCTTTGCTCCCTTCATTATGAACATGTCATTCATTTTCTCTGAAGTACTGAAGGAAGGGAAAGCAGAAACAACCCCACAATCCCATGCTGGAAACAGTCAATACTAACACCGAATATCAACTTTTCAATGAGCATATTTTAAAGGAAAGAAATAAAGATCAGAACTAAAAAAATAAGATTTTAGAAAATAAGAATTGTTTTTTAAACTTACTTGGCTCTATAATAAGTGTTTTCTGGTTTTTAGTGTGGAAGAAATACAGAACCAACCAGAAGAAGAAAAAAGATAATTTCCCCTCATTTACTGTCCAAAGCACCTTACAAAGAAAACATTGTTGCTTCGATACATGACTGTCAGAGCATCAGATGACTGAAACCCATGCATGTCATTGCTGGTACTTACATCCTGGCAGCTGGCAGTGATGGTGTGACCGGCATGGTGGCTCAATATGCTAACAATTATTTTGTTTCATTTGGCTCATATATATATTCTCTTCTCATTTGCATGCATAATGACCCAAACGCCAGGCAATGACCCACTTTCCTCACAGGGTGATTTATCCGTGTGAGGAATTCCTCCCCTTCACTAATCTTCTTGTATACCTCCACCCAGAGTTGCCTCAAACAAGAGCTGAGACACCTGCCAGCTAACTGCCTTCCCTTAAACCAAATCTAGAGACATTTCTGCAGCCCTAGGATTCTGCCCTACTACTGTCTGAGTTCTTCCTTAGGAACTAAGTTTTTAAAACATTATCTTCACTGGAGGAAGTTGCAATCTGTCATGCATTTCTAACTAGTTTCAGTACATACTAATATTTTAACTTCCACTCTGTACCGGCATATCTCAAAGGATTATCTGAAGACCAGAATCAACTGGGTTACTTGCTAAGAATACAAATTGCTGGGTTCACTCGGGCTTCCTGAATTAGGAGCAGCAGCAGCACCTGGATTCTGCAGCAAGCTGAGGCTTATGCATACAGAGGGTTGCAACCACTGCCAAGGTTTTCATGTTCCAGTTTTCTTCCTTAAACAGTTTCTCATCACCTCACAATACTCTATCACACAATGAAAAAAATATGTTTGCGCTCACTAGATCCTCAAAATGGAAATTCAGTACAAGCCGATACCTGGAAAGATTGGAAGGTTCAAATACACCAGCTGAACTTAGCTTTTCTTCTGCGCTCCTTCTCTCCACATTTGAACACACACTGGGTGAGTAGACGAGGAGGAGGGGCCTCCATCTTTCTTGCACCTTTATCCAAGAAGCTCAGACGACTGGGCTGAATGGGGAGATAGCTCAGTCAGGCAAGTGCTTGCTAGGCAAGCATGATGACCTGAGTTGATCTCCAGCACTCAAGTGAAAAAGCCAGGCATGGTGGTACACACGTGGTGGTGAATGCTTATAATCCCAGCGCTGGAGAGGCTGAGACAGGTGGATACCTGGGGCTCACTGGTCCAATGAAAAACCTGTCTCAAGGAATGAGGTGGCTGGCACCTAAGGAGCAACATTTGAGGTTGATCTTTGGCCTCTACACACACATGCAAACACATACACAATTAAAAATATAAGGGTATTTTAAAATGGTTTAAGCAGAGATTGCAAAACTTCTGTTTCAAAGGGTTACTCATTGCATGTTAAAGTCACATCTTCAATATGAGAAAAAGGGAGATGGGAGAGGGAGGGGGAGGGGGAGGAGGAAGGGATGGGGGATAAATGAGAGAGAGACAGAGACAGAGACAGACAGAGAGACAGAGAGAAAGAGACAGGGAGAGGAGAGGAGAGGAGAGGAGAGGAGAGGAGAGGAGAGGAGAGGAGAGGAGAGGTGAGGAGAGGGAATGTGTTCAGAGCTAAAGCCAATCCCAGTAACCACTCCTGAGGACTATTCCCGACTGAATTAATCCTCCTCATTTAGACTCCTTGTGGGGCTGTTGATGTCTCTGTGTGGTTCTTACCAGAGACAGTTTTGTGTTCCTTTCCCCATGGGAACTTTTGGCAATGCCAGAGATGGTTGTTAACTACAGAGTGATGGTGAAGGGGTAATATACGTGGGTCATTGCTAGCATCTAGTTTCACAGAAGCCACTGATGATACTAAATTCCCTTTAATGTTCAGGGAGCCCTCCCCATCCAAAATGCCAATAATGCAAGATGGAAAAACTGACTTGTTGGACACTGCCTTGTCTGAAAGTAACTGTAGAATAGCCATAGGAACTCTTGGGATTTTATTAGTTGTTACACATACCTGGTGTATGACCTTTGTCCACTCCCCACTTCCTACCCTGTTCCCATTAGCAGGTATTTTCAGAATATTTCCACTCCAAGCCCTGGTCCACATTTACTACAAGGCCTGTCTGAGAAGTTAGAGCATGTTAGGGAGGTCACAGAGAAGATATGGTCTCCTAAGCGGAGGGTACAGAGCATGCTCGGCCTGGGACCATTGCCATGTTCTCTGTAGAGAAGCTCAGAGGGGCATCTCTCACCGTTCCTTTTGTAGATGATGGGTCCTCAGACTCCCCACTGAAGATCTAAGTCAACTAACAAAATCCCAAGAGTTCCTAAGGCTATTCTACAGTTACTCATTTACTTTCAAAAGAAAATTTATCATTTTAATTGATACAGCTCTCTGTAATTTGCCTAACCTGGCTCTCTAGATAAGGCCAGTTACAATGGATCTGGGGTCATAGGGCTACGGTGGTACATGAGCAGTGAGCAGTATCCATGAAGATGGAGAAGGTAAGTTGGGAAGCAGGAAGGAAAGAGGGTCACAAAGCAATGGTGTTGCCAAGCTTTTACATGGCAGGGAGAACCATGAGATTTTGTGCTGGGTTATTTTGGATGGAGGGGCTGAGAGGATGGAACGGATATTTTATTTGGCTATGGTTACTTTAGACTTTCGAAGCTCATCAGGTGCAAAAATGCGAAACCTGAAGTAGGAGGAGTAAAGACTCAGAGTTTGTAATTACTTAGTCCAGAATGTTCCAGCAGCATGGACAGGAGTCAGAGCAGGGTGCTGCATTCCTCCACTTCCCCTAATATAATGGCTACTATTTGCTTGTGCGTATGTTAGCGTAGTACTAAGTCTCCTAATGTATTTTATTAATCCTCACGGTAGGTCTTTGAAGATTCAAGTGGTACCCAAATTTCACAGTGCTGAGATGCACTTTTTCCATACTAACATCTCTGAATTCAGAATGCATCACACAGTGGGTGATAGAGCATAGTCTCTGTGCACAAGGCAACCCATATGCACATTGTCATGACCTGGTTGCTGTTTCCTGTGCCACGAAAGTTACAACATCAAAGCAGGACTTGGAAGAAAGTCTTGAAGGCAAATGTACTTATGTCTTTTAAGAAGTGAGTATCAGCCAGGCAGTGGTGGCACACGCCTTTAATCCCAGCACCGGGAGGCAGAGCCAGGTGGATCTCTGTGAGTTCGAGGCCAGCCTGGGCTACCAAGTGAGTTCCAGGAAAGGCGCAAAGCTACACAGAGAATCCCTGTCTCGAAAAACAAAAGCAAAAACAAAACAAAACAAACAAACAAAAGAAGTGAGTATCACCAGTGCTGTGTCAGTCTCTCAGTGAAGTGATTGGCTGCACGGCATGAAGACCTGAGTTCAATCCTTACCACCCCGAGTAAACACAAGGTGTGGTGCTGCATGCTTGCCATCTCGGGGCTGGAGAGGGGAAGATGAATGGATCCGTGGGGCTCTCTGGCCAGTGAGCCTAGCCTGTTGGTGAGTCCCAGATGCCAGTGAGAAACTCTGCCTCGAAACAGAAAGTGGAGAGGTTTTTAGGAATGGCATCTGAGGCTGACCTCTGGCCTCTTCATGCACACACATACATGTGCACATTCATGTACCTGTAAGGCACATAGACACATGTGGATACACAAAGGGAATGAATATCATCAACGGTCTTCATGGCATAGAGCAGCGGTTCTCAACCTTCCTAATGCTGCAGCCCTTTCCTACAGTTTCTCATGTTGTGGTGACCCCCAACTGTAAATTCTTTTGTCAGTACGTCATAGATACAATTCTGCTACTCTTATGAATCAGAATGTAAATATCTGATATGTGACCCTCTGTAGGGGTTGTGACCCTCCAGTTGAGAACCACTGGCGTGGAGGCTGATGACAGAGAGAGGTGTGGATAGTGTGACAGAATCAAAAGTCACTATGCCATATTTGAGAAATATTAATATTTAATTTTTCTAATATCTTTCTTTTCACCTTTGTAAATATATTCAAATAACTCTTTCAATAAATATGAGACCAGAGCTGGACAAGGAGACACAACCCTATAATCTTTTTTAAAATTTTTATTTATTTATTTTATGTATATAAGTGCTCTATCTGCATTTGCACCTTTATGGTGGAAGAGGGCATCAGATCCCACTATAGATGGTTGTGAGCCACCATGTGGTTGCTGGAATCGAACTCAGGACCCCTGGAAGAGCAGCCAATGCTCTTAACCGCTGAGCCATCTCTCCAGCCTCCAACCCTATAGTCTTGTCTATTTTGGAAACTGAGGCAAGAAGATCATGAATTCAAGACCAGTCTGGGTCTTAATAATAATAATAACTTCATCTTAAAGAAAAAGAAATATGAAATAAAGCACTACATTACAGGAAAGCTCTGTGTGCAAAATTGGCAATCTTTTCTTTTCTTTCTTAAAACAGGATTTCATGTAACCCCAGCTGGTCCTGAACTCACTATGTGGTCAAGGATGACCTTGAACTTCTAATCCTCCCATCTCTCCTCCCTGAGTGCTGCTGGAATTACAGGTGTGTGCCACTCTATCTCATGTGCATGTGAAGCATGGTGGTGTTCATAGGGTTGTGGGGACCCAACCCAGGAACTCATGCATTCTAGGTAAGCACTGTACCAGCAGAGCTCCATCCCCAGCCCTGGCAATGTTCCTTTTTCTTGGCTATATGTGAAAGAAGGATGAGCCTTACATAATATGGAAAATAGGGTTGAATAAAACTGTATTTCATAACTTTCCTCTCTATGAAGAAAGCAATTTTTAGAAGCACCCAGCTCCTTGCTCAAAGTGACAAAAGCAGTTCTGAGATGAATCTGATGTGACCTTAATTCTGGCTCTCTTTAAAATCCACGCTTACTTTCCACGGCACTGAACTGCTCCTCTACAACTGTTTCTAAAATCAAAGGTTTGTGTGCTCGATTTCACTAGCATCTTATGAGTTTAGAACTAGAACTTTATTTTTATCTTCCTTAGTTCTTTTACAATGTGATTCATGAACTGAATACATTTACCGAGACTCTTGACTCTAGAGGCAAAAATCTGGTTCTTAATTTCTATTTTACTAGAGCTTATAAAAAAACGTAGCTAATGTTTAAAAAAAAAAAAGAAATGAGCAATTCTCAGCTCCAGTGTCAGCAGGCACTGTGTGTGTCAGGGATTCTTATGTTACAGACGAGGAAACTCTCGCAGACTCTAGGTAGTCAAAGATAATATGTCTAGGAAGAACAAAGTTAGGACTCTGAGTTCTAGCTCTTATTATTTTATTACTTTGTGTGCATGTGTGTTTGCACATTTGCATGTATGTGGTGCATGTGTATGTCTGCAGATGCATGTGCACATGTGTGCACTTTCTGTGGAGGCCTGAGGTTGCCATTCGCTGTCTTCCTGAATCACTGTCCACCTCATTCATTGAAACAGGGGCTCTCCTGCCGGGCGGTGGTGGCGCATGCCTTTAATCCCAGCACTCGGGAGGCAGAGCCAGGCGGATCTCTGTGAGTTCGAGGCCAGCCTGGTCTACAGAGTGAAATCCAGGACAGGCACCAAAGCTACACAGAGAGACCCTGTCTCAGAAAGAAAAGAAAAGAAAAAGAAAGAAAGGAAGGAAGGAAGGAAGGAAGGAAGGAAGGAAGGAAGGAAGGAAGGAAAGAAGAAAGGAAAGAAGGAAGAAAGGAAGGAAAGAAGGAAGGAAGAAACAGGGGCTGTCAGTCCAACCCAGAGCTCAATGACACATCTAGACCTGCTAAGCAAGCTTGCCTCACCTCAGCCTTCCTTCCTGGAGCTGAAAACACAGGCTGCCTGCCATATCCACCCAGCACTAACATGGCTTCTGGGGATCTGAACTTTGGTCCTCACACTTGTGCGGCAAGTGTTTCAATCACTTAGCCAGCTCTCTAACGTTCTTATTTTTTGATCAGCTTACAAAGTGGCAAGTTTCCTTGTGGCATTTTCATATTAGTTTTGGTTGACCCTTCCCCAGCCACTTTCCCTCCCACATTTCCTTGATCCCCATCTCCACTTAAACACTTCTACCCCCAGCGCCCCCGACCACTTTCATTTCAAATGTGTCTTATTGTTCTACCCACTCCTCTCCCTTAAAGCTTGTCCCTTTTCCCCTTCACAGATGAGTCTCTTTCTAGTTTTCTGGTCTCTACACTCTCTCTCACATAAATACATGCATATAAAAATGGGAAGCTAGGAGTCACATATTTGAGAAAGCATGCAGTATTTGTCTTTCTGGGTTACCTCACTCTATAATATGATGCTTTCCAGTTGCATCAAGTTCCTAATTGCATTTTTCTTTGCAGCTGAGTAAAATTTCATTGAGTGTGTGTCCCACATTTCTGTTGCCCTTTCTTCAATCGACAGACATCTAGGTTGTTCCTTTTCCTTGCTGTGTGAATGTAGCAGTAACGCACATGGATGGTAATTATCTGTGGTAGAGACAAAGTTCTTTGGGCAGATGCCCAAGAGTTTCCTGGCTGGGTATTCCTCTTCCCAATATACAAAAACAATGAAATGTATTTATTCACTATTATTGGATGCTATTGACTCAAAGTTATATTTATCCATCAACAAGAATTCAATAATGAAAATTTCCTCGTGTTAAATAGTAGGTGGTTTTTCTCAGGCCATCTCAACCAGACACAAAACTAGCTCTAGTTACTTAGGCCATATTGATGCTGTATTGGGTTTCTCAATATCCATGTTCCCACTGGACTAGTTTTGCCCTGTACTCCTTCCTAACAGGTATATTCAAGATGTCCAAGGAGCTTTGGAGGGACAAGACAATCTCTCTTGAAACACATTCTAGCTGGGCGGTGCTGGCGCATGCCTTTAATCCCAGCACCCGGGAGGCAGAGCCAGGCAGATCTCTGTGAGTTCGAGGCCAACCTGGGCTACAGAGTGAGTTCCAGAAAGGGCGCAAAGCTACACAGAGAAACCCTGTCTCGAAAAACAAAACAAAACAAAAACAAACAAACAAACAAAAACCCAAAACCAACACATTCTGAGATTGAGTCAGTGGTACTTTAAGAACATCATTCCCTCACATTGTTGGAAAACATACAGGCCAAACAACGAATCACTCTACCTCTCATTTTTCATGAGCGGTCCAGGAATATGGTGAAGAGATATTCAGTTAATGGTTCAAGGTGTGTGTAGACAGTAAGAAAATCTGTAAGTTATAGAAACCTCTGATGAGCTCATATTTCAGAGAGGCCAGGCTGTTCCTTCTTGGATAAGTTATCAGGGTAAATTAAAAATCTTTCCACATCTGGATTGAAAATTACTTAAAGGAAGGCTACACAAATAACAAGAAGTTTGAGATGAGCATACACAGGGTTTAGTTGTATAAAGAGTACAATTTAAGACATTGTGATGCAGATCATGATTGTGTTAGTGCTCAGTCAGACATGCCAAATGAATTATTATTATATCGGAAAAGTTAATTTACAACAGAATGTGTGTAACCTAATTTTGTTACATTGTGTTTTTTCTTTAAGTTTCTCTTTATACGGCATATCTACTAGGCATTGTGGTGACTGGTCAATGGTGAGGGGAGGAATTTGCTATATGTTTCATTCTTATTCTACATAGAGTATTACAGACCTGGCACCTGTAAATAAAATGACCAGAATGCAATGCAATAGTCTAGTCTAGGTCATGCTTGTGGGGATGTGTCTATGAGTATTGGCAACCTTCAAGGTCAACAGGTAGCATGAGAAACAGCTGCTTCTAACAGGAGTGTTACAGAATAGTGTCAAATCAGTTCAAGAAGTCTGTTTGGAGGACCTCTAACTCTAGCTTGTCAAAGTTGAGAAACTCATTAAAACCTTCACCCAGCCGGGCGGTGGTGGCGCACGCCTTTAATCCCAGCACTCGGGAGGCAGAGCCAGGCGGATCTCTGTGAGTTCGAGGCCAGCCTGGGCTACCAAGTGAGTTCCAGGAAAAGGCGCAAAGCTACACAGAGAAACCCTGTCTCGAAAAAACCAAAAAAAAAAAAACCTTCACCCATTCATGAATGAAATACACGTTGGACACCATTGTGTGAAAGTTACTATGGAAAGCCAAAATGACTAAGGACTTGGTAGAGAAAGCTTCACTATGCAAATATCTACACAGAGGATGAAAGGCTTAACTGCCAGAAAGAGTGGCCTGTTTCTTATTAAAAGTGGTAGGGGAAAGTATTGCTTATCAATCATGGTTGCTTCTTTTTTGTGTGGTTCTTTCACTATTGTAACTATGCTACATATATTTTGTTTGTTTGTTTGTTTTTTGAGACAGGGTTTTTCTGTGTAGCCCTGGCTGTCCTGAAACTCCGTCTGTAGACCAGGCTGGCCTTGAACTCCTAGAGATCTGCCTTCTTCTGCCTCCTAAGTCAACTATATTTCTTAAGAGATAACAACTCATACCATCCCAAGAGCAGTTTTCTTGTGGTAAAACTTCAACTCTTTCTTCACTTCCAGTAGCTATTCACAATAATTTAGGAAATGTTATTTGAGGAATGTGTAATTGAGAGATTATATAACCATTGCTAAACTCTTTCCCTGGGAGAGAACTAAACAACGTCAACTACAAACCGAGCTATGACTATATCAAAGTTCACCTTGAGGATATTAAACTTACCAAATAGTGGGTGAGGGGTTATGGGCAGGAGCGTGAGTGACCTTCAAGTACCAACACCGGAAGGTCTGTACCCAGCATGGATGATGGCTGTCCCATGGCTGTGTAGAAGGAGCCCCATCTCCTAACCTCCTGTATGTGAGAGCCCCTCCAGGAGGCCACATACAGTCAGGACATAACTGCATACAACTGGTTGGGAGGAGCTGCTGATATTCCCGGCCCTCCCCATTCTTCCTTCTTTGGCCCTTCCTGCCTTCTAAGAGGGAACCTCAGCAGTCAACAATCCCAGCCGTGGTGATCTTCCGCAAGCTGGCACAGCTGACTGAAGATGGTGGCAGTTTACCTCAGAGGCTAGTCCTGTACAGAAATAAGTCCTAGGGATGTGTGAAGATTTGGAGAATAAAGAAAATGTAAAACAAGTCACTTCATTTCCTCCACAGTCATGAAACTACAGATTTGTGTGTGTGTAAATAAAGAGCATTTAAGTTTAAAAATCAAATCGTTTTTGCCTTCTGTTTTCTTCTGTAAATAGGAATGCTACCTATTATTTAACCAAGAACCAAAACAACCTGGATATTCAAACTAAAGCATGACTGTGGTGACTCATAATTTCTGTTTGACTTTACATCCTATTGTCTAGCGATTGCCTCAGTGGTACTGCATGAGTCATTGCTTAGTCTTCTGTGTATGTTGACTAAGTAGAAGGATGCCTCCTGGTTTCTCCTGAAAGATTGCTTCCTCTTTGCTGTGGTCAACATCTTCACCATGACACTCCAGCCAGGTGACCACATTCCAGAGCAGGAGTGGTGTACCCCGCTGAATTAGCAATAGTAAGAGTGTCTCTACCCTTAAGCATTACATGAGCATCTAAGCAATGTAATGCTCAGTATCCTAGACTGCCCTTTAAACCTCCACAAGCTGGGGAAGGAACAAAAACATATGGGTAACTTGGCTAAGACAAGACCTTTCTTTAAAAAAAATGATGCTTGACTGACCTAAACCAAAATGTGTTTCCAATTTGGGATCAAAAATCCTCAGTGAGTTCCCAGGGCTTCTGCATTTTGACATCACATTGAATGTACAGGGTTAGAAAAAGTACCACAAGTTTATTAAGAACTAATTCAGAGATTTTTTTTTTTATTCTACAGACCATCTTAAGCCCCTTGAATTTTTAATCAATCCTTCACTTTTCCATTCTAAGTCAGGTTAACAGAGGGATGCCACTAAAACCATTGCGTAGGAAAGAAGAAAAACTTTGGATCCTAGTTCAACGCCCTCCTCTACACTCTAAGAATACTGTGTGTTGGTGAGTCTTCACAGTTGGGTATAGGAGAGAGAGTGTGCCAACAGGAAACAACCGGAAGAAGGTGACTTGGGATTAGACTAGGGCTACTTCTGGGTTTAGAGAGAGGTGGGAGATTTACCTGATGATGCTGTCTTGTTAGATCGTGGAGTTCGGATGCCATATGTGGGCATGAAACACTGAGTCACCTTGTGAGGGTGTAGACGGGTCAAGGCCTTTATTTTTTTCCTTTGTGTGTTTTCTCTCAACATCAGAAGTATATTAGGGAAGTTCTAGATCTGATGAGAGTCTTGGGGTTGGAGCTGGTGAACAAAGAGCTAATGATTTTATGGCAGAATTCTGGGTGAACTTAAATGGAGGCCACAATAAGCTGGATGCTTAAGGGCATGATTGCGTGAGTCTAACCTGTTAGGGAATGTCACAAGCTCTTTAACACCCTCTTCTTCCTCTTCCCTTTGTAAGTTTATGTGGCAGTAGGAGAATTCATTTTACTTTGAATATGTGTGTATGGCAAGTGTACACAAGTGACTTTGGAGAGCAGAAGAGAGTGTCCAATCCCTTGGCGCTGGAGTTACAGGTGGTTATAAGCTATTCCATGTGGTGCTTAAACTTGGATTATCTGGAAGTATAGTGAGCCTTCTTAACCGCTGAGACTTCTCTCCAGTCCCATTTGAGTGCATGTATTTGTTAGTTATAATAATAATAAAAAAACCACAAGACAAACATATTTTTAAAAAATTATCAATACTGAGTGTGTTGGCATACACATTTAATCCTAACACTTTGGAGGCAGAAGCAGGGGGATCTCTCTGAGTTTAGGGTTGGAATGGTGTACATAGTGAGTTCCAGGACAGTAAGGCTATGTAAAGAGACAATGTCTCTCTCTCACATACATACACACACACAAATTTCAGATGTATTTGAATACATGAAATGGGGAGGCATTTGTTTAAGGATTAGAGGTAGGTAGTATGTGTATACTACTATGTGCATAGTAACTTTTAGAATTTATGATCCAAGTTTTAGAAGAAAGGGACCTCATAACATTAAGAAATATTTCTCTTAAACACATTTATTTTCTTAGAATGTTCTAGAATAGTCTTCATACCTGAAACACACATATCCTGAATGGAAGAGACTCATATCACATAGTTTCCTGCCTGAGGAGTCATTTTGTCCAGCTCTCATTGGAGTTTCTGAGAAAGCTAATAATCTCAACATACAACTCAACTCTTATCTAGAATCAAGCACAGAGACCTTATGAAAAGATTTAAAAATTCAAAATGAATTATATTGTGAAATCTACTTCCTTTTTCTCCCCAGTCTCATGTAAATAAAAAATAGGACAGTAGTCATCTTATAATATGACTCATGGCCACTACAACCCCTTGAGAAATCGAGTCTCGTGCTACCTAATTCTCATGACTGCCTGAGGCAGGTTCTTGAGAAGTTTTTTTTATTATCTCCATACCTGGAACTTTAGATTGAATTTTGTGTCAGCTTGGACACTAATGAAAATGAATCCTGAACAGTCAAAATATGACTGGCTTACCTTGTTTGGCAATCCTTAATTTTTTTTTCCCTCTATTTTGGTTACTCTGTAGTCCAGGTTTGTCTAGAACTCTCGATTAATCCAAGATGGCCTTGAACTCAGGACAATCATCCTGTCTTGATCTCCTGAGTACTGGGATTACAGGTGTGAGTCACCACATCTGGTGATGTTTCTTAGCTCTTTGTGATCCATAAAAAAAGAACAGTCTTCCTGTTCCTTCCATTGTGTGCCTCCAACTGCTTTGTATCTGCATTTGCTGACTAAAGACTTTTTACATTTTACATATATGCTTGTGAATTTATGTATAGAGCCTTTGTATCTTGCAGTTTTTGTCCACTTTTTAAAAGACTTTAGGCCAGATGTGATGATGGTATACACCTTTAATCCCAGCACTCAGACAGATGCATCTCTGTAAATTCAAGGCCAACCTGATCTATATAGTGAGTTCCAAGACAGGACAGCCAGAGCTATATAATAGAGTTTGTCTCAAAAAAAAACCCCTAAAATAAAAAAATGATTATTTTATTTTATTTTTATTTACATGTACTGTGTGTGTGTGTGTGTGTGTGTGTGTGTGTGTGTGTGTGTGTGTTTATGCAGTTGCATGCAGGGGCCAGAAGAGGGCATTAGATCTCCTGAACCTGAAGTTACAGGTAATTGTGAGGTACCAAACTCAAGTCCTCTGACAGAGCAGTGCACCCCCTTAACCACTGAGACATCTCTTCTGACTCCTCTAATCCATTCTTAAGGTATGTATTCTGGTGGCTCATTCAGCTATTCACTTTGGTTTCAAGCATAACCTTCTTTTTGTCTATCAAACCAAGACCTACAAATAGCTATCTAAGTGCAATGAGAGTTGTATATGGATTTTGATATAAGTGGCATAATCTTGATGGCCTTTACATGTGGGTACTGGTACTGAGTCTGCTCTTTGTATGCTTTGTGATACATATAACACTTTGGCTTTCTAGAGTGGCATTTTAGGCAGTTACTATAATTTAGGCTCTTAGTCAAACCAAAAATAGTAATGGGTGGACATGGTAGCATATGCCTTTAATTTCAGCACTTGGGAGAAGAAAAGCTGGATCTCTGTGAGTTCAAGCCAGCCTGGACTATGTAGTGAGTTCTAGGCCATCTGGGGATACATAGTGAGACCCCATCTAAACAATAAGGAGTGGTCACATTACCAAACATGACAGGGCCGTCTTTGAGAGCTGTGCAGAATTTCCATTTTTAGGAAAATTTTGTCTTTCAAGTTGTTGTGTCTCTTGTGTAGGGGCTGGGTTACTAGGACACCCTGGTCATCCCATGGAAATGGAATAATTGTCTGGTTTTCAAAGACCCAGACTATGTATTTCTCTGGGAATATATATTTAATGGGAAAATGACAATCTACTAGATATGTAAAAACAATCTAGTTCTAAGTATAAGCAACTGTTGTAGAATATTATTTTAACTAGGTGAAGATGTGTTACATTTGTTTATGCTGCAGAATATTACTTCAACTGTGTAAAGGTGTGTTACTTTTGTTTATGCTGCATTTGTTTAACGATATAAGAATGTATGTTCAATTATGTAAAGATGTGTTGCATCTGTCTCACTTTGCCTGCCTAAGGCACCTTGATTGGTCTAATAAAGAGATGAATGGCCAATAGCTAGACAGAGATAGGATAGGAGGGGCTGTTGGGCAGAGAGAATAAGTAGGAGGAGAAATCTAGGCTGGAAAAAAGAAAAATTAGAGGAATGAGAGCAGGAGGAGGAGGAGGAGGAGGAGGAGGAGGAGGAGGAGGAGGAGAGAATGAAGGAGACACCTGGGGCCAGAAGCCAGGCCGCCGTCAGCCAGACATAGAGACAACAGGAAAGTAAAATATACAGAAAGAAAAGTAAAAAGCCCCAAGGCAAAAGGTAGATAAAGAGAAACAGTTTAAGTTAAAAGAGCTAGCCAGAAATATGCCTGAGCTAGGCCAAGTATTCATAACTAATAAGAAGTCTCTGTGTCATGATTTGGGACCTGGTTGGTGGCCCTAAAGAAAAAGCCTCGTACAACTATCTATGATATAGATCAGAACCATTTTTCTCTTTAAATAAGAAATGATAGGCTCAAAAACATTAAGTTTCATACTTAAGACTATTATCTATTTTTGGAACATCCATAAGTAACTTTTCTTAAATGAAGGTCGATGAGATGACTCCATGGGTAAAGGTGCTTGATCCTAAGCCTGAAGACCTGAGTTTGATCCCTGGGCCCCTCATGGTGGAAGAGAGAATCAACTCCGGCAAGTTGTCCTCTGCACTCTAACATGAGTGACTGTGGCTACCTACCCACCCACGTCCACACAGTTCAACACTTTTAAAAAGCATCGTGGTTGAATATGAAGTGTTGACCACAGATGCCTGTCTTGGAAGCTTAGTCCCCAGATGGACAGACTATTTTGGGAGGTGGTGGAAACTTTAGAACGTTGAGCCTAGCTGGAAGAAATAGGTCACCGGAGGTGTGACTTTGGAGGTTATGTCTGGTTTCCAGCCCTCTCCTTGCTCTCCGCTTCTGTCCATCATGAGGTAAAGAGCCTCCAACACTTTGTGGGGTAGTGGGCACTTGTGTAAATCCACGTGCAGCTTTGGGTCAGGGAAGGGGAAGCTCTCACCGCACCGACATAGCTACTTGTAGGTTCTTGATGTGGTAGACAATAGAAGTTCTGTTCGAAATCAAAGCGAATACCTGAATAAGCCACCAGAGTACAGCCCTTAAGGCTCTTTACCCCAGCCATGTGCCCTGTCAATGTGATACTCTGCTCAAGTGCGTGAAGCCAAGCAACCCTCTGAAACTGTGAGCAATGTAAATCTATCCTTTTCAAAGTTCTTGTAATGGGGTCAGCTCTCCATGCTCACAGCTTTGGGGCTGGCTCACCTCCACCTCCACCAACAGGATTAGCTCTATTGTGCTGCCCAGGGGAGGTGCAGGGCAGCTCTTCTACCCTTCTGACCTCAGGGCCAGCTCTCCTATCTGCCTCAGGTGTTAATGGGCAGGGTAGGGTGGGGGTGTGCATATCCCACCCACCCCCTTTGCCACCACATGACCTTGCTCTTTGCTGCAAAGGGTGAATGGTGGGCTAGCCAACCCTGCAAATACTCAGGCCCAGAACCAGGGTTATAGGTTGGCCCACCCCAATATCTACCCCATCTGTGATCTGCTGGAGCACCTGAAGGGCCTGGTCCTGCAGACCCAAAGCTGCAGGATTTCCACAACACAGGACACCAGCAGGATATCAAAGAAGAGTCCCAGTGAGGGCCTAGAATCGATAGTGTAGTAGAAACCAGAGGCCTCAAACCAGACCAATGTCTCTTTGCAATGAACACTTGCAGTAAAGATATATGGACAAAAGGGTTTATGTGTGACTCACTATGTCACACTAGAGCTTTCATGTTGACATTTTTTCCCTTTGTTTTCTTTTGTTTTTTCTTAACTCTTATAGGGGGAGGAGTTGCAAGGGCAGAGAGCAGATACGCAGGCATGGGAAATGAATGGGATCGAGACTCATGGTATGAAAGACACAAAGAATAAATAAAAAGAATGTTTAAAAAAAGGTTGGAGCCGGGCGGTGGTGGCGCACGCCTTTAATCCCAGCACTCGGGAGGCAGAGCCAGGCGGATCTCTGTGAGTTCGAGGCCAGCCTGGACTACCAAGTGAGTTCCAGGAAAGGCGCAAAGCTACACAGAGAAACCCTGTCTCGAAAAAAAAAAACCAAAAAAAAAAAAAAAAAAAAAAAAAAAGGTTGGGTTTTTTTTCCAGCTATTTTTAGTTACAGCTAGGCAAAAGCAACCACTCCAGAAGGTCACAATAGAATTCGAGACGTCTCAGCCTATACAAAGTCGAGGGCCTCGGGGCCTGTCTCCTGTTCCAGTCATGGTCGTTCTTGCTTACTTGGATTCTAATGATGAGTTACCTTTATTTAAACACAACTTAAATATATACAAACGTAAGGTTAAGCATAAGCTTACAATTTATGTAGTAACTATGAGCAAGTTTTTTAAATTTGAAAATGAAAGAAAATTAAAAACAAAAAATTCCACAATTTATCAACATAAGTAATGAAATAGAGGATACTGTTTTATGAAAACAACAACAAACCCCAGCTTTTTTGCAGGTATATGTGTGGTATTCACATGGAGGGGGGTGGCACATACGTGTGCGGGAGTGCAGGTGGAGGCCAGGGCTGAAGTCAGTGTCTTCCTCAGTCTCTGCTTTCTATATTGAGGCCTCTCACTTGAACCCAGAGCTTGCTGAGTCAGGTAGTCTAACCAGGCAGCTTGGCCCAAGGATCCCCTTTCTCTGGCTCCTGAGGCCTGGGACTACAGGAGGGCTGCCACACCCACCTAGTGTTTACACCGGATGCTGGAGTTCTGAACTCCAGTCCGCTGACTTGCAGGACAAGTGTTCTGTCTAAACTACCTCCCCCACCCTCAGAGTTTTTTCTTTTGAAATTGAGGTAGGGTCTCCTGTAACCCAGATTGGCCCCTAATTTACTATGTAGCCAAGGCTGGCCTTGAATGTCAAATTTTTCTGCTGCTAAATAATAATTAAAATAATAATAATATCACCAATCCATTACATTAATGGAATATCCCATTGACGGTGTATTCATTATTACAATGCAATGAATAAAAAAGTTTTAAGAAATTTCTTGATCTCTTATTTACCACTCCACCATAAAGTGTTGGAACTTGAGATGGACTTTATGGAGCACATCTGTTTGCCCATGACGACCTGCCTTCTATAGAATTTACTCTGTGATGACTCAGTCCACCCCTCCTGCTGCTTTCTGTTCCCACGGCTTGTAAAATTTTTACTCATGTAGACTTTAAGCCTCCCCTTGGACTGGACCCGTCATTCCTGAGCTACATCTGCCTCTTGTGGTACAGTAGCTCACGCCTCTGCTACACTATGCTCTTCACGTAGCAAACCAAAGTCTCAGTGACTGACTTTTCTATGAAACTGTGTTCTTTTCCCCATGAAATGACCTTTAATTTTGAATTAGCACAATAAAAAGAGACGTTCGAATTTGACTAAAGAACAAAACGTGAGCACTATTTTGCACACAGAAAACTGTTGTTTCCTTATTAAGAGATGTTACAAGCAGCTACAAGTTAGAAGTTCATTGCTGGGCATGTAGTTCTAACAGCACAGGCTAGCATAACACAGTATCCTCTCTTGCAAACCCTGAAAGGCCAGATAAAACAATGATCAGGGCTGCATTATGTTGATGCGTGACTGATGGAGAAATGAGAAGTGTCAAATGTGAACAGTGGAACAAAGTTCTGTAAGCGCACAACCTCGAGCTGCAGTGGCCTTGGTGAACAGAGGTAACTATAGGCTTTGAAATTAAAAATAAGATTCAGAGGCTTAAAACCTGTGCAAGCATCACAGAAAGAACATACTTGTGTGAAGGAGAGACTGGGAAATCTCTCTGCCTTGTCACAAGGGTAGACTCCAATGAAACTTACTAAAATCTTGGGCTTCGGGAAGAGAACAACCCCAAGACCCCCAAGAAATAAAAACCCTAAGTTTACCTCACGGACAGAGCTGAAGTCTGAAACCCCCAACTTTATGTACAGATAGATTTGGTGCTTCCTGCATGGCCCAGGAACATCCATCCCGATCAAAACCCAATGTAAAACAGCCCAACAGCCTAGAAAAAGCAAAAACTCAACTACCAAAGGAGCTACTTAGGAGGGCTTCTGGATCTAAAACTGCACAGATCCCCGCTGACACTCAGAGCGAAATTTTCAAAATGACAAAACACAGCAGGAAGTAATCAATCCAGCAGGTGGAACAGATAAGAGGCTTAACCAGCAGCAGGTTGACATATGCTGGTCCCTCCTGAGACCTGCAACTTATGGCCTCATAAAACAAGTATTCGTAAAGTAGCTTGAGATAAGGAATCACGGGAAAACAGGACACTATCCAAGGCTCACTTTCAGAGTTCCTAAAAATAAAACTGAAAACTTCAACAGACATTTTAAAACTTAACTCCATGTTTCCTGTATTCATGGCCTACAATACCCACCAAGGAGGTATATACAGAAGGTGAACTTCAAAAGAATTTTAAGAAAGGGAAAATATGATAACTTATAAAATATGGAGGGGTTGGGCGGTAGTGGTGAGCACATGCCTTTAATCCCAGCACTCGGGAGGCAGACGCAGGGGTATCTTTGTGAATTTGAGGCCAGCCTGATCTACAGAACTCATTCCAGGACAGCTAGGACTGTTACACAAAGAAAAACCAAAAACTGTTACACAAAGAAAAACCAAAAATACTTGGAAAAACCAAAAATACTTGTTGCGGGGTAGATGGGAGTTGGGGGGAGGAGCAGGAGGAGCAGGAGGAGAGGAGGGAGAGGAAGCTGTGGTCGCCATGTAAAATAAAATTTTAAAATGTTGATTTAAAAAAAGATATTGAGGAATTGAGTGAGGTAGCACTCGTCTGAATGCTAACACTTGGGTGGAGGAGGCAGAGGGATCAGGAATCCAAGGTCATTGTTAGCTATATAGTGAACTTGAGCAACACTAGCTACATGAAATCCTGTCTGAGACAGAGACGGAAATAAGACACACACACACACACACACACACACACACACACACACACACACACACACAATTAAAATGGTCACTGTTTATCTAATAAGAACTTTCAAAGGGAAGGATGGAGAGTGAGAGAAGTAATAATTTAAATTATAATGTTTGAGAAATGTGGTGGCTTAAATGAGAAATTCCTCCATGGGCTTGGATATTTGAACGCTTGGCCCCCAGTTAGTGGGACTGTTTGGGGTGGTTTAGCAGGCAGAGCCTTGCAGGAGGAAGTTCGTAATTGAGGGCAGGCACTGAGTGCTTACAGCTTTGCCCTACTTCCGGTTTGCTCTCTCTGCGGTATGATCTCTTAGCTTCCTGCTCCTGCCAACGTGCCTGCTGCATGCTACCATGCCTCCCCGCCACGATGGACTCTAATTCCTCTGGAACTGTAAACCAAAATAAATCCTTTCTTCCATGAGTGGATTTTGGTCATGGTGTTTTAACACAGAAATAGAAAAGTAATTAATGCTTTGGTACAAAACACACTTCTCTTCAGAGAAAAGAACTATAAAACACTAAAACATTTTAAAGAGATTGTCAAAGATTTTAAAAACTACACTAAAAGGGCACAGTAGTTAAAACAGTAGTCCTCTCAACAAAAATCATCAAGTTCAGAGCCCATGCAACAACAGTTTCAAAACTACCAGTAAAATTCTATGTCCTAATCGTGACAAGGCAGAATAGGGCTGGAAAAATGATTCAGGAGGACCCAGCCCATTGTGGGCCACCTCATCCATAGGCAAGTGGTCCTGGGATGTATAAGAAACCTCGATTAAGAGCCTGGAGAGATGGCTCAGCGGTTATGCACCTATATTGTGTTTGTTTGTTTGTTTGTTTTGGTTTTTTGAGACAGGGTTTCTCCATATAGCTTTGCTAAAGCCTTTCCTTGAACTCACTCTGTAGCCCGGGCTGGCCTCAAACTCACAGAGATCCGCCTGCCTCTGCCTCTGCCTCCCGAGTGCTGGGATTAAAGGCGTGTGCCACCACCACCCGACACATTTATTGTTTTTGCAGAGGACCCAACTTTGGTCCCAGCACCCACACCACTCAGTCACAACTGCCTATAACTCCAGTTCCAGGGGATCCAACATGCTCTGGCTTCTGCAGGCATCTGCACACATATGATGCACATAATCAGATACATCCAAACTAAAAAACAAAACAAAATGAAACAAAGGCCAACTAACCATGAGCCTATGAGTAAGCCAGCAAGCAGCATTTCTCCAAGGTTTCTGCTTCAAGTTCCTGCCTTGAGTTCCCGCCCTGATTTCCCTCTGTGATGGACTGTAACCTGAAAATATAACCCTCACAAATCCTGTCCTCCCCAAAGTTAATTTTGGTTAAGCTATTTTATCCCAGCAACAGAATGTATCTAGAACAACCTTGATATTAATTCCATTGGATTACCACTGAAATGAAAAATATGAAAGTTCCAAAGTCCTATGCCCAAACACTCCAGGCCGCAAGCTTGAAGAGTCTGTTCAATAACGTTTGACTTCTTCACTCATGATTGGATCAATATGTTCCTAGCAGCAAGTCTTTTGTCATTGTGGTTATAGGCTCTCCCAGGCCAATAGGTCACCATACGCTTACTGTCTCATGGAAAACGTCTTTCATTTGAGGTAGGGCTTATGTGTTGGAGATGTTCCCATGTGTGCTTGGCACTGTTGTGAAAAGTAAACTTCCTTAAGAATTAACACACCTGCCTAGCGTGCTTTCTGGGTGCAGCATTTATACTGGCATGTAGGTCCATGGAGAACTGTTTCCAGATCCTCCCTGTTCAATCATGTTTTGAATGCTAGGGCTGGAGCAGTAGGGAAGGCATTGTGTGTCCTAATGACATTAACCCTCTCAGATTTGAGCAACTGTCACTGACTGACTCTTTTAGATTCATTTGGAAAGTCTGAGAAGGACTTGGCTTGCCAGGTGTCTGCCTTCCTAAAGCAGAAAATGACATGGATTGAAACCTAAATGGCATGTAACATTCCATGGTTTTACAATCTCCGATCCAATTCTTCCCTTCTCCTATTCACTCACTTTTGTTTTGATATTGTGGGAGGGGAATTGGCAATTCAGCTTAACACACAGTGAAAAATGGAACATGGCGGTCAGCTTACAGAACTGGAAACACACTGCTGGTTCAGATAAGTCTTTGAAGGCAGGCTACCCCACTGACAATACTCCAGTCTTTCTATAGAAGCTTCATTTTTTTAAAGCTCACTTTCTACAGCTACCCCACTGACAATACTCCAGTCTTTCTATAGAAGCTTTATTTTTTTTTCTTTTAAGCTCACTTTCTACAGTGTAGCACAGATCTCTTGGCCTGACCCGATAAAGCACTTTCAATGAAATCATCATTTTTCCTGCCTTACAGAAGGGAATACTAGTATACAAAGTGAAGTTCAGCAGTGGCAGCATTGACAACATCAGTACCATTGTGTCCTAGGTAACGAGAAAGACTCAGGCCTCAGGTTTCCTTTCTGGTTGCCCTGGTCTCTGGTAGGCCTGTTCAAGGAGGTCTCCAATGGCATGATGATGAACAGTTTAACACCAACAAAGTAACAGGAAAACATTGAAGAACTTTTTTTTCTATTTAGTCAAATAACCTGATTGTCTTAATAAAACTTACTATGTTTCTGAAAAATGACATAGCTCTTTAGAATTCAACATGACAAAACCCTACAAGGTCAGCTGGGCATGGTGGTGCATGCCTATGATTCCAGCGCTCAGGAGGCTGAGGCAGGAAGTTTGTTCAAAGGCCAAGACCAGGCTGGGTTACAAAGTTGAAGGTCCTGTCTGGAACAAACAAAAACAAGTAACTAAAAATCCGTAAAGACAAACAGAGAGGAGAAAAAGTCTTTGGCAGTTGGAAAAGAAAATGGATGAGAACAAACCGACAATTTTTATAAATGTTCTTGGTGTTTGACTGTAATGTAACTATTTCACCCAAGGGATGTACATAGTCCTTTAGTCCTGGTACTGCGAGGGCTGGCAGGGATGCTGCTCTCATGGTTGATACTGTAGTGCTGGGCAAGGCAATGACTAGCTTTGCAGTCTAGGTATTTGTCTTTTTCCTGCCTGGGGCATTGATTTGTTGGCTTTGCAGCATGCTGTCGGGGGTGGTTGATGGGGCACATGTCACAATGGGCCAGTAAAGCATCCTCCTGCTCACAGCCTTGGGGCCGAGCTCTGCCTACAGCAAGAACTGGAGTTGCCAGAAGCCCCGAGGGAAGGATGGTCCCTACTCTGGGAAGACCCTGGCCACTGACACCCAGGCTCTGCTGGAGAGAGCTGCCCCTCCCCCACCATCCCAGGCAACTGACCCTTTTGTTCAATAAAGTTCTTAAAAACTTTTTGTTCAAGTTTATTTTCATTGGCACATAATTATGTACATTTAATGAGGGACAGTGTGACTTTCAAGACAGTTTGATACACGGATATAATGTATTTTTTTTAGATTCACTCCCATTATTTTCTCTTGCCACCTCCTTCTGATGAATCCCTCTTCTTTCCAATTAGTCCCCTCTCCAACTTTCATGTCTCTCTGTGTATACCTGTGTCTCATTGAATTTAATTCATTGTTTATGCCTTATTCTTACAAATGAAAAAAAATGACCAGGATAACCAAACATTTTGGGTTTGAGTCCATTCTTTAACCAGAATGACAGAGATTTTTAACAATTATAGAAGAAAAAAGAAATGTAGCATTAAGAGGGGCAATGAGGTGAGAATGAGTGTTTTATATGTATTTTTACATGTATATTCCTGAATATAAAAACCCTAATTAAAATTTTAAGAAAAGCAGCTCATCACGGTGGCACATCCTAGAATCTTAGCACTTGAGAGTCTGGGGCAGGAAGACTGCAAGTTCAAGGCCAGCTTAGGCTGCACAATAAGACTCTTTCTCAAAATAATATTAATATTTTAAAGTGGATCCAAAAAATCAGAATAAGACAAAATTTTAAAAAGGAACATTTATGAGTTCGAGGCCAGCATGGTATACAAAGAGCGGTTCAGGACGGCCAGAGCTGTTACACAGAGAAACCCTGTCTCAAAAAACAAAAGCAAACAAACAAAACAAAAAAGGACCATTTAGCTGGATGTAGTGGCTCATGCCTGTAATCTCAATACTAGGGAGTCTGAAGCAAGAGGGTTGCCATGAGTTTGAGATTAGATTGGTCAATATAGTAAGACCCTGTCCCAAAAATTGAAAATGGACTATGCAGAGTGGTGGATGACTGTAATTCCAGCCCTTGGGAGGTAGAGTCAGAAAGACCAAGAAGTCCAGGCCATCCTTGACTGCATAAACATTTTAAGTCCATCCTGGGCTATGTGAGACTTCCTAAGAAGTAAATATAAATAAATAAAACTTAAAAACAAAAGGAACATGTATGAAACAAATGAATAAAATTTTGGAAAATAATGTGTAAGATAAATTCAACAAAGAGTTGAAAGATCCAACTCTCCATAAGTCAGAAAAAAAAAGACAACCAGAGAGTTGAAGAAGAGATAAAAATGGACAGGAAGTTATCAAAGGAACAACCTCAAAAAATAAAACTGAAGGGCAGTTATTTCCTAGCTAAAGGAAGTCACCACAAAGGATGAAAACAATTCATGGGAAGACACAAGACCACAATCTAACGGTAACTAGAAAATAAGGAGGGATACAGATAATGTGTCAGGTACGAAGAACGGGGGCAGAGAGGGCACATCTCTCAAGAGCAGCTGAGAAACCTGTGAAGCCACATGTTCAAGTGCCTGAGGGAGAAGGGCTTCCCAGGCAGAATTCCATCCCTCCTGCACGACCTAAGAAAATGTGAGGGGGGAATGGAGCCATCTCAGACAAACGGGGTCTCATCATTTTTGACCCCTCCAATTCTCTTCCCAAGAAGCCTGTGAAGGAGTGTGTACTAAATAAATAAGATTTAAACATAAAGATACAAATATTTGCTTGCCAGAGTAGGAAGCCAAGAGAGCATCTAAAACTGGAAACGAGGAAATTTCCGCATGAGCTGTGTGCGGTGCTACCTTCACGTGCTGACTTCTTTCTCAACTAGGAAAGCCTATCCTTTCAGAGCCACGCCTGCCAGCACCGAAGCCACCAGGCCTGATGGTCATCTCTTCTGATGAGGCCACCTCATGTTCCAGCCTGCAGAAAAACCACATTGGGAACTGCCTGAGCTACGTCAGGCCATGTGGCCATCCCAAACCTTAGAACCTTGACTTAAATTCATGCATTTTAACACTAGCTTGCTAATTGGATCCTTGACACATCAACTTTTTCCACTTCACAATATGGATCACAAAAATAGATACTGTATGACTTCCCTGCTGACATATTATACTTCTTGTATCCCAACCCATCAAAGTGCTGAAGTCAGCTTCGTGACTGTAAGTTATTGGCCCTTTTCACTTCCTTTTTCTCTGCTATTGCCTTCTGCCCCGTCTTTCCTCTACCCACTCCACCTGCTCTTAAGCCCCTCTTTTGCGCTGTTTTATTCCAGAGGCTTGTTTTCCATGTATTGGCAGACACCCCAGAAATCTTCCCTTTCCCTAAGCTTACCCACACACAACACGATTATGATAACCATTAGGTTGGGTGTTTCCCGTCCACTATTGAAACTGCATAGAAGTTCTTCAGATAACCACCGTGGTCCTAACCTGTGCTTTTTGTTTAACTGCTTGGGTGTCCACAGCAAGCTTGTGCCTTCTCCGGAAGTCATCAGGGTATAGCGCACGGCGGCCTCTTTGTCAGCACTTTCTCCAGTCCTGATTTTCTCCAACTCTGGTCTGAAGTGGTTAACAGCTCTGATTCTCTTGCTACATCGTCAGGCCCCAAGTCATGTGAATGGAATGCTGATGAGCAGCATTTCAGATCCACGAATACACACTTCCCTGAAGAAAACAGCCCCAAGTGTGGCTCTTGAATACTTCTCTTAAAGCAAACCGTCTCATAATTCTCATGTACAGCCTATCAAGTTACTGCTCAGATTATTGCCAAATACAAGGATGAGCTTGCTTGGTTCACTTTGAATGGTGGATAGACCGTTTTTCACCTCCCTCCATCTTGACACCTGAACTGAGATTCTTGACCATAACAGCCCTGGGCGATCTAATTACCAATGTATTATTTTTTTAAGCTTCATGGTCACCTACTCCCACAATGTAGTCACCAGCCCCGGTAGCCACTGTAAACAAGTCACATGGCATTTGTTCCACAAATAGAAGCAGATACTGCAGTCTGATTGGTTGCAGCCACTTACCCTGGCCAAGTATGAACTTTAACAAGAGAACAAGCAGGAGTATTCACTAGTGTGGCATTCAACCAAAGTGCATTCTTTTTTGTTTGTTTGTTTCAAGATAGGGTTTCTCTGTGTAACAGACTGGCTATCCTGGAAGTTGTTCTGTGGCCCAGACTGGCCTCGAACTCACAGAGATCTGCTTGCCTCTGTCTCCTGAGTGCTGGGATTAAAAGTGTAGGCCACCACAACCAGCTGTATGTTTTATGTTATCCATAGTATAATACAGTTTTTATTGTTCTCAGTAAATAAATGTCTGACAATGTTCAGTGTCATAGAATCTAAAATTGAAAGTGACAAGCACACAGAACTTTCTCCAATAATATGACTGAAAAATACACACTATATATATTGTACATGAAGGGAACTAGATTACGAGAATTTTCAAGAGTTCTTTATTCTTACAGAGATGGGTGAGGCTGTAATTGCTTGTAGCACAATCAGGACTTTATTATGTTTGAGTGGAGTCCTGTCTCCTTTTACGAATCTTCCACAAGACACTGACCCCAATTTAACAGCCAAATTTAGTAACTCCAGATTTGGTTTATTGGTTTGTTCATTTATTTATTGTTTGCCCAATTTGTGTCAGCCTGTTTACTACATTTCATGAGCTTCCCAAGCATGCCTGCCTTCATGTTTGAAATATATCACAGAAAATGAGGTATGCTATTTTTTGAGTAAATGACCCTTAAGTAAATCAGTAATAAAAGTGGATCAAGGAGAAGATTCTCCTTTTCATCCCTCAATATTTACCTGGATTCAAGAAAATATGGATAAGAGAAACACATAAATTACAATGAGATTTTATCTTGTTCCCGACAGAATAGCTCTCATCAAAAAATCAGGACTGGAAAACACTGGGGAGGATGTGGGGGAAAAGGGACACTTAACATGTCCTTATTGGGAACTTAAATTATAGCCACTATTGGGGACAGGGTACTAAAAACAAAATGACCATACAGTCCAACTATCCCACTCGTGGGGATATGCCTTATTGTGATTTGAATCCAAAATGCCCATCACAGAATCCTGTTTTGCATACTTGCTTTTCGGTTAGTGGCACCATTTGGGGAAGCTATAAAACATTTAGGAGGTAAAGCCTCATTGGGAGAAGTAGGTTCAAACATATGGAGGAGTACTGCTTACTGGCTTGTTCCTCTTAGCATGTACAACTTGTTTTCTTATACCATCCAGGCACCACCGATCAAGAAAGTGCCCTTGGACTTGCCCTATAGACTTCTCAAATGATCCTAGCTTATGTCAAGTTGATATAAAAACTAGCCAGCATGGCCATCTTTGGACTGAGATCTATTTGATCAGACAGAGTTATTGTGGTAGTTTGAATGAAATTGGCCCCCATAATCTCATAGGGAGTGGCACTATTAGGGGGTGTGGCTTTGTTGGAGTGGGTATAGCCTTGTTGGAGGAAATTTGTCCCTGTGGGGGTGGGCTTTGAGGTTTCTTATGCTCAGGATACTGCCCAGTGAGTCAGTCAACTTCCTGTTGCCTCTGAATCAAGATGCAGGACTCTCAGCTCCAGCACCATGTCTGCCTGTGTGCTGCCATGCTCCCCGCCATGATGATAATGGACTGAACCTCTAAAACTCCCCCTCAATTAAATGTTTTCATTTGTAAGAGTTGCTGTGCTCATGGTGTCTCTTCACAGCGATAAAAACCTAACTAAGACAGTTATCCATCTGAACATTTGGGGAAGAGCAAGAACAAGGGACAATTTCAGAAGCCAGCAGGAACAAGCTTGGTGGAAATTGCCAGAGTATGGTAAATGAGGGGACATGTAAGATAACTAGACATGACTAAAGCAAGCATAAGAACATCCTGAAAGCTTTGGTAAAGAATTTGGACCAGGAAGGTATTTAAGCAGGAGAATGAACTTAGCCAATTTGTGTTCAAAAGACTGAAGCTAAGTATATATGAAAGAAAAATAAAAACACTGTAACGCAATTTAGAATCACCTAGAAAAAACAGCTTGTGCAGAGGCGTGCAAGCGTGCGTGTGTGTGTGTGTGTGTGTGTGTGTGTGTGTGTGTGTGTGTGTGTTTCAAGAAAGGATTAACTGATGAAGAAGATCCCACCTTCAAAATGGGTGGTATCTTCTAAAAGAGTAGCCCAGATATAAAACTGTCTAAGAGAACACTGGCTTGTGCTTGCTTGCCCTTGCTGCCTGTTGTCTGGGCAATTGCGTCTTTTGATGCTCGTGCTACCCTCTACCAGCATCACACTCCACCTTCTCAGGCCTTTCAGCATGAATTGGTACTAGTGACTCTCCAGGGAATGTCCAGGCTCTCAGCACCAGATTGGGACTGAGACTAGATGGAGCCGATGCTGGTTCTTAGCATCTGTTGGGCTACCCTGCCTCTATTGTGTAAGCTAATCTAATGAATCCTCCTCCATCACATATACACTGTCTAGTGGGTCTGTTCTTCTAGAGAACCCTATCTACAACATACACATAAAAACTTGTATGGGAATTTTCATATTCTTAATAACAAAGACGAGAAAAGGCCCAAATGTCCATCAGTTGAAGAAGAGATTGACAAAAGATGGTTAATCAGTACAACAGTTTATTGTTTGCCCACAAAAAGAATGAACTGTTGATACCTGGGTAAATGGAAATCTTTATGAAAGAAACCAGTCACAGAGGGCCATATAGTATATTATTTGACTTATGTGAAATATGAAGAATAGGCAAATGCTCAAAAATAGAAAAATTAATGCTTGTTTAAGGCTGCAGGAATATGATGATCTGAGAAGGTGCTAGCTAAAGAATTTGAGGTTTCTTCTAGAGCTGACGGAAATGTTCTAAGATTGATTGTGGTGGTGATTACCAAAATGTGAGTATACTCAAAGTCATGAATTGTATACTTTAAAATGAGTAAATTGTATGATACTGAGTCATATCCCAATAAAGCTGTTACTCCCACCCACCCAGTCACCTAAAAAAGATTGCAGTAAGTGCTGCAGAATTCTGATATCTTCTTTCTTGGCTGACCAAGAGAAACTTAAAGAAGAAGTCAAGATTCTAGTCAGCTTTAAATAGGGAGAAGAGAGCTCACACTTGAGTAATAGATGCATAAAAGTTTATTACAGTAATACAAGCAGTGTTGAAATATAATGTATGATTATGTGCTACACAGTTTTCCAAGAGGCATTTATGTTCTACAATAAAGAGGCTCAGAGAAATGGCATTGATGATCAAATACATTTTAGAAATAGTCATATCATATTGCTTCTTGGAGATCTGATTTATTTTTATCAGCCTATTAAAAAGTCCTGAGAAATCTTGTGGCTGCTGTAGTGCATAACCAACGTGCCCTGTCACAAGAGAATTCAAGTCTGTTCCCTGGACCAGTTCTCCCTTAGCTCAGCATTAAGATGACAGGAATACAGAGCCCAAAGTGGATATGAAAAGGAAGTTACAGTGAAGGCAAACCCCTATAAGGAAGGACCATCTCAGCTCCTGTACTATGAGGGCCAGACAGATCAACTCCACTGACACTGGGGCCCAAGGAAGTGATGAAGGAGATGCCCCATGGGGTGTTGACTCCCTAATGAAACCAGAAGCAAGCTCTGAGGCCTTTCCCTCCAGTGACCACTGAGCCTGTGCTCTGGTCTTTGCCCAGGAGCAGGCCTTTAGGTCTAGATCACTGGGTTCTGAAAAACAAAGCCAGGCATCTAAGACAATTTGGATTGGATTAATTCAGCATTCTGCTTGCTCTAAGAACTCCCAACTTGTTCTTGGATCTTATGATGATTTGATCACCAAGTATTTAAGAAGCACTCAGTGTGTGTCATCTGTTCCACAGACCCTGGTGTACAGCAGCAGAGAGCAAATCAGAAAGGGATTCCTTCTTCCAGGGAGCCCATATTCTGGTTGAAGGAACAGAACTTAGAGGAAATCTATACATGTGTTACATAATAGAGAAAAACAATTAAAATATGTCAGAAGAATATGAAGAGTCAGGATGGTAGTGGGGGGGGGGGGGTCAAAAACCTTTGTGAAAGCCGGGCGGTGGTGGCGCACGCCTTTAATCCCAGCACTCGGGAGGCAGAGCCAGGCGGATCTCTGTGAGTTCGAGGCCAGCCTGGGCTACCAAGTGAGTTCCAGGAAAAGGCGCAAAGCTACACAGAGAAACCCTGTCTCGAAAAACCAAAAAAAAAAAAAAAAAAAAAAAACCTTTGTGAAAAGGTGATTTCTGAAAAGACATTTGAAAGAGACCAGCGTCAGAAGGAACAGCAGATGCAAACAGCTGACTGCAAGCATGCTCATGGCATGTTCAAGGATGGGCATAGATGACGGTGTGGCTGGGGTACATACTGGGTGGGGAGTATTGGAAAATGAGGTCAGAGAGAGGGCAAGCTGTCAGAACACAATCCAAGAATGGAGTCATGCGAGAATTCTGAGTGCTTGTGAGAAAACTCCAAGAAAACAAGACAAAAGCCTTGTGACCTGTCTTCAAAGCACAGAATGTTCTTAGAATTTTTTCATGCTCCTCTCAGGTGTGGCAGATAGCAGTGAGTTTACTACAGGTGTTATTCATGTGCCTCTGTGGGAAAACATGTTTTTGCCATGTGCAGCTTGTCCTTGTTATTGTACACTTTACTCAGGTGACTCTTCTTAACCCCCAGAGTATAAACTGTCTTATGCTCTGAATAAAGTTGGCTATTGCAGGAGACTTTAATATGCCTCATTCTTAGTCCCCCCCCTGCCCCAGGTTCATGCCACCTTTAGAGCAGTAAATAGCAAGCCATCAGACCTCATGGGTCCAGCCTTAGGGGTCCTAAGTGTAAGAATGTAATGGTAGAACCCAGCTGCAGCTGCGTAACAGTTCTCCCAGTCTCACAGATACTGACAGGAACCCTACAAAGACTTTGCGGGCAGGATGTCTCACCCGGGAAGTGAGTTAACCTCAAAGGATACTGATGCCATGCACATCCTGCTCCCTAGCCTCTGCTCTGCCTGTGGGGAAGGGAAGAGGGAGAGGAGGGAAGGAAGGGTAGATTCAGGGGCCTGGCTGCTGACTCTTGCTACAAACCCCCCATCCTCCAAAGGTCTAAGAGCAGACCCCGGTTCTGCCACTCCAATTGTCTTCAGAGAACTGACATGCACCATCTATCTCTGGCGCTGGGGCCTGAACGCTCCTTGGGATTCCTGCCACACTGTTTCCCCTTTACCTCTCTGCCCACAGCATTAACAAGTCTTCTAATAAAGTCGGTCCCCAGGAGTCTGTGTCCCTTTGAACCCTCTCCCACCCCATCCAAAACCTGACATTAAGGACTTTGCCATCTATGCCTAGTAGCACAGTGAATCTTAGAGAGTTTTGAGCTGCTCACCTTGTGAACTGATACAGCTTAGACCTTAATCAGATCTCTCTGCCTTCTGAGTGGCTAAAGGCTAGAAGACAAAGATGTTATGGAAAAGCAAAAGGAAGAGAGAAGAGGAAGGGCACTGGGGCCCAGGTGGTGGGAGGAGAGGTGAAAAGGGACTGAACTTCCAATAGATATTACTACTATTCTTGTTGTTACTATTGTTAATTTCTTGAAGTAGGGTCTCTAGCCCAGGCTGGTTTTGAACTCCCTCTGCAAGGGAGGATGACTTTCTGATCCTCTTGCCTTCACCTCTAGAAGGCTGAGTTTATAGGCAGAACAAATGGTTTATGTGGGGCCTTTAAGGATCAACCCGAAAGCCTCACACATACTAGACCAACACTCTAACTGTGCTGTATCTCAGCCAGGAATCCTATCATGCTTTAGAGAAGGGGTTGCCAGCTAGGCAGTAAGAGATCAGGAGTAATGGCCAATTCTCATTAAATGATTCCTCCTCATTTTACTCTTCTGAGGCTAATTTCTTCTTACCTAGTCAAAAGGAATGTGTTCTACTCTCTCTAATACTCTGATTCTTTCCTGGACCTTCAAAATTGCCCCTGGGTATGTGCGGATCCCTTAAAACTCCCACCAGATGACAATTACATGGCTTTCTACTAGGGATGCTCAACTATTATGGCAAATGCTTTAGACCAAGCATGCTCAAAAAGATCTGCACAGTGTGGATGACCTAGTTACAGTTGGTGGCAGAACTACACAACTCCTAATTCACTGTGCATATGCAAATAGTTTTAATATGCCTAGCTCATCCACAAATATAGGGCAAAAATAAATCAATTTTAGCAAAAGTAAACAGGAGATTGAATTTCAATGAACTGAGCTGAAGAAGCTGGAGAAGAATTGCACATGCTGAGATCAAGGGGTTACAGAGATGGCTCTTCAGTAAACTGCCTGCTGGGCAAGCATAAGGATTTGAGTTCAAATCTTCTGCACACACCTAAGGGCCAAGAGTGCATCATCCATAATACCAGCCCTGGGGAGTTGGGGAGTGGACAGGTGGATCCCTAGTGCTCATTGGCCACCCAGCCTAGATGAATTAATAAACTTCAGGTTCATCGAAAGACCCCGTCTCAAAAAACAAGGTGGAAAGTGTTGGAGGAAGACCCCTGACGTCAACCTCTGTCCTCACAAGCACAGGTGCATACCTGAATGCACTCATTTACACAAACAAATACATATTCACAGAAAATATCCCAGTGGACACGTCAAATAGGTAGTTGGATACAGAAAACTTGGGGCTCATAATTCATGCTTGTATCCAAGATACAGGTGTAGAATCATCACTACAGAGATGACATTTAAAGCCACACAACTAAGTGACTTCACCTGGGAACTGAGTTTAGGTCAGAATAAAGGTCTAAAGACTCAGATGACTGAAATTTAGAGACAGGAAAAGAGAGAATCAACCGTGGTTGGAGTCAACTCATGAGTAGGGATGAAAGAGTCCAACTGTGTTAATTCATGCTACTGGTAGGGATGAAGGATGCCTGGATTTATCATTGAAACAATCTTGACAGAGCAGTTTAGATGGACGGCAAAACAAAAAACTGGCAAGTTGATCCAGAGTGGATGGGAAAGAAAAATTAAAGACATAAGATTCAGGCAATATTCCCAAGGATTTTGTAAAGAATAGGGGACGGTAGGGTAATAATAGTCCATCAAGGGAACTTTTTTTTTTTACTTTATTTTTCTTCCATAAAAAAAGAATAGCAAAGAGAAAGATCCACTAAAAAAGGAAAATTTGAGATAGAGGAGAGAAAATGCATAATTGTTGGGCTGCAGGGAGGCGGCCTAGAACAGATGGTGTTTCATGCACTAATTTTAGGACTGTCCTAGGATAGAATTATGTTCAGTTCATCTTAGCAACCTGTGCCAAATTAAACTAGGAGGAGGTGGCCTTTGGCATTTTGAATTTAATTTTAAGCTGTAAGGTTTTACTATCTTCTACTTTAAATGATAAAATGAAGTATCTTTGCTATTTGTATTTTAATTTCATTCTGGGATTTTGATAGAGAAATGAGTTAATGCATTCAAACTCAACTTTTAAAAATTTTTGACCTTTTGTTATTTGAAATGATGCCATCAGACTTACTATAATAGTCACTGTAGAGATTTAAGTAGAGCTGGTATGTCCCATTTTTTGCCCAGAACAGACCTAATTAATGCTTTAGGAAAATTATTAATAATTCTTTCTCTGTTGAAAGTGTGTCAGTTTGCCTGTCAAATGTCTATGTTCAAAATCCTGTTAAAAGTGAGTGAACATTGGGGGTTGGAGAGAAGGCTCAGTGGTTAGAAGCCTGTCTTAAGGATCGAAATCAGATTTGGGAGCAGTGGGCGCCTTTACCCACTGAACTATCTGGCTGGCCCTGAACTAGAGCTAAAGGTAAACAATCTTGCATGGAAACAGTATTTTGTACAGTTTGTTGGTTTTCTAGGCAGTATTCAGAGGTTTGCTTATACCATACTGTAATCTTTTGATTGGATTGCTTAGCCTTAATCATGACGAGGCTGTCTGAGATCTCAATCTCTGTTCTAAACTATTATAGCTTATCTGAAAAAACTTAACTTTTTTTTTTTTTTGGAGCGGGGAGGGGTTCACTGTTACAAATGCCTAAAAGAAACTGTTCAAAGGGAAGAAAGATATTTAATTTATGGTTTCAGAAGTTTCACTCCAAGATTGTCTGGATCTAGTCCTTTGGACCTGAAGTGAGGCAGAGTGTCCCGATGGTGCAAGTGAGGCAGAGGTTGCTTATGTCAGAGAGACGGTAAAGCAGAGAAGGAATGAAGGAGAAGAGGCAAGATGACTCCAAAGCACCCACCTCTGGTCCTCAAGTTACATACCATAGTTTTTTTTTTTAACTCTTTGGGGGCCCACCACCCAGCTCCCAAATAAATACACAGAGACTTATTCTTACTTATGAATGCCTGGCCTTAGCTTGGCTTGTTTCTAGCTAGCTTTTCTAACTTAAATTATCCTGTTTCTCTTTAACTACATTTTGCCTCTGGGCTTTTTTGTTTTGTTTTGTTTTTCGAGACAGGGTTTCTCTGTGTAGCTTTGCGCCTTTCCTGGAACTCACTTGGTAGTCCAGGCTGGCCTCGAACTCACAGAGATCCGCCTGGCTCTGCCTCCCGGTGCTGGGATTAAAGGCGTGCGCCACCACCGCCTGGCGCCTCTGGGCTTTTTACCTTTCTTTATTCTATATATCTTTTGCTCCTTCTTACTCTGTGGCTGTGTGGTTGGGTTGTTGGCTCCTGGCATCCTCCTTTCCTTCTTTTCTCGCTCCTCCCTCTTCTCTCTCTCGAGCCTAGATTTTTCCTCTTATTTATCCTTTCTGCTTGGCAACCCCACCTATTTCTCTCTTCTGCCCAGCTATTGGCTGTTCAGCTCTTTATTAGACTAATCGGGTGTTTTAGGCAGACAAAGTAACACAGCCTTACAGAGTTAAACAAATGCAACATAAAAGAAGGCAACACATCTTTGCATCATTAAGCAAACATTCCACAGCATAAACAAATGTAACACATCTTAAACTAATATTCCCCAACAATGTACTTCTTCCAGCTAGGCCTCCAAGTTTCTGCAACCTCTGAGAATAATATCACTTGCTGAGGACCAAGCATTCAACATGTGAGCCTGTGGGGGACATTTCATATTCAACACATAACAATGACATTTGTGCAGACATAAGTTTTCAAATCTGTTGGGTATAGTGTGGCTGGACTGTGTGTTTTGTGTTTTATAGAAATTTGTCTTCTTAAATGGCTGTAACACTTTGTAATATCTCAGTAGTAAATGGAGCCTATCATTGTCCATCACCATCAACCTTTGATGCCATTAATAACTTTAGAAGGTCCTTAGTCTCACCATAGCCTACAACAGTCTCCAGCAATTTATCAAAAAGACATTTAAAAGTTTCTATCAGTTTATGGTCCTAGCAATGTTGGCCTTTATTTACCAGGTGGTTGATCCTCTTGCATATCATTTAGTCTTTCTTAGATTCAAGGTTCTTGTTTGTTTGGGCTCATTTATTTATTTACTTATTTTTGAGACAGGGGCTTATGTGTTCTAGGCTTGTCTCAAACTTGCTCTGAAGCCAAGGATGGCCTTGAACTTCTCATTCTCTTGCCTCAACCTTCCGGAGCTGTAATTACAAGCCTGCACCACCACACCCAGTTTTATGTGCTGCTAGGGACGGAACCCAGAGCCTCATGCCAGCTAGGCAAGCTCTCTGCCAACACAGCCCTGTCTCCAGCTCAGGTTCAGCTTTATCACCTGCAAAATGACTTGAGTGACGCTTAGAGTTTGTGTATGCAATGAACCCAGAGATGCATGGCATCTCCTAAGGGCTCAATAAATGTTATCAATTAATTCCTGTTAAGAAAAACAAATGGCCAGGTGGTGGTGGCATGTGTCTTTAATCCAAGAGAGGCAGAGACAGGTTGATCTCTGTGAGGTCGAGGCCAGCCTGGTCTACAGAGTGAGTTCCAGAACAGCTAGGGCTACCAGTGAAACCCTGTCTCAAAAACAAAAACAAAACAAACAAAAACAAAAAAGAAATGTGGAAAAAGCAATTCAAAACGATTCTAGAAAATTTGAAGAGTGATAATTGTAAATGTCTCCAAGGCTCAGTGATGTAGAAGGACAGGTCAGCTCACCAACAAACCAACTACTTGGTGGCTCTAAAAATACATGCCTGGTAAATTTAATCTAATCCAAAAGGGAAAATAGCACTTAATCTTCTGCTGCCACCTGCTGGCCAAAAATGGACTGACTAAACACTGCACCGTCCAAATTTTTCACTTCGTGAAAAAATTGTGGAAGAAGTTGAGTTTCTTTCAGACACATAAGTCAGGAATGATTTTTCGAGTATTTTTACAATATTAGAATTATTATATGTGGGAGACATGAGGAGGGGAAAGGTAAGAGGGCCAGAGAAGGAAAGAATGCCCCTCACCCTGGCATCTAGTTTGCTTTTCCTGCTGACTGAGAGTAAAGAAATTCAACACAACAGGTAAGGCTTAGCTACCTAGAGAGATAGTGCGTGTTTTCCTAAAGATGTCTCCAACAAGGGTATCAAATACAACAGACGAACCATGCTTACTTAGGGCCAGAATGTTTGCAACCTCGAGTTTTCGTGTATTAGCCCTCCTTTCTCATCTCTAAGTTTATAACCTCATAAGACCACCTTACAATCTCACTTACACAAGAAAAAGTTTTAAGGTAAATAGAAATAAGAGGACTGGAGAGATGGTTCAGCGGTTAAGAGCACTCGCTGCCCTCTCAGAGGATTCAGGCTCAGTTCCCAGCACCCACACGGTGACTAACAACACTCTAACTCATTTCTGGGAGATCTGACGTTCCCTTCTGTCTTCCACAGGCACTGAATGCATGTGGTTTATATACAGACATGCAGGCAAAACACCCATACACGCAAAATAAAAATAGATAAATAAACATGCCAACTCATATATTTTTACTTAACTGGTAAACATTCTAAAATTTTAAGCTTTGCTTAATTTTTGAACCTTGTAAATCACATCCTTTGATGAACATAACTCAGAAAGCCACAGGATCGTGTGTGTGTGTGTGTGTGTGTGTGTGTGTGTGTGTGTGTGTGTGTTTATCCTTTCTAAAGACCATAAGGACAACCATCTCTCAGGGAATCTGAACCCATGTCTTTGGATAGTATAAGGTCCATTTCCTACATGGCTGTATTTAAATATTTGATAAACTCACTAGCTTGGCTTCACTCTGACTCATTCTGAAACTCTTTTCTTCAGGTTAGCCAAGGATCTGACATTATCTGAGCATCCCTAAGTGGGAGGAAACTCCTTTGGCTGCTAGGAGCTGCATTGGGCTGTTATTTGTTCACTGCTGCTGCTGCTACCCCATAACTACTTATATACTAGTGAGTGGAAATAGTTTTGTTAAGCATATTAATATTATCTATAGCCTAATATGTATTAAGGTCATATGAATCATAAGGAGACGTCCTTTCATATGTTAATGTTCCAGAGTTTTGCTATGGTTCAATCTTAGTGACATTAGACATGAACGATATGAATTATGCACTTAATTTATAGCTGGCTTTGATGATTAGTATCTGTTAGTATAGAGATTCCTAAAAAATAATCCCCCAAACAAAGAGATATGCTTAAAAGAATAGGGCATCTTCCATCTGCCATCTGCCACCTGCCAATGATCTGCAACTCCACGTTAAATAACAGGAAGAGGAAACAGAATAAATGCACTGATTTTCACTGAGGAGTGGAAGCCACTGAGTGCCTCTGGCTTTTCTGAGCTCATGTAAAGATATTACTGTACAGGTAACGTCTGAAAACATTTGTTCTTAATAAAAGAAGATTTAATTCATCTAAAAATTTAAAATGACAAAAGAAAACAGACGGCATAGCAAAACAACCCCGCGTATAAAATTTCACACAGCTGTAAGAAACTATGTTAATTTGATTGGCTTCAAATCATCTGTTTTTTAAAACAGGTTTTCAGACTGGCTCACAGTGTAGAGTTGCAGTAGAGTTTGACATCATTGTTCATATGGACTTTGAAAAATGTTTACAAAATCTGAGCTAAAGCTAGGTGTGGTGGCATATGTCTTAACCCCAACACTTAAGCGGTATCTGTAGGAAGGTCAAAAGTTCAAGGTTATCCTTAGTTACACAGAAAATATGAGGCTAGCCTGAGCTACATGAGATCCTATCTTAAAAAGCAAAAACAAACAAATAACAACAACAAACTAAAAAAATCTGAGATAAACCTGAGCATGGCCGGGGCGGTGGTGGTGCACGCCTTTAATCCCAGCACTCAGGAGGCAGAGGCAGGCGGATCTCTGTGAGTTCGAGGCCAGCCTGGTCTACAAAGCGAGTTCCAGGAAAGGCGCAAAGCTACACAGAGAAACCCTGTCTCGAAAAACAAACAAACAAACAAAAAAAAAAAAGAAAAAAAACCCCTGAGCACGATGGCACATACTTTTAATCTGAGTACTTGGGAGGCAGAAGCAGGCAGATCTCTGAGTCCCAGGCCAGCTTGGTCCACAGAGTGAGTTCCAGATCAGTCAGGTTTACATAATAAAACCCTGTCTTAAAACAACAACAGCAACAACAAACAAAAACCTGAGGTAAAGTACTGTTATCACATAATTTATCATTAGATATCAGAACAATAGTTTACAACGAACACAACCAGAAAATAGAAGCCATAATAGTAGGAAATGAAGCAATATTAAATGTGATGGCCAATCTTGGTTGTCAACTTGACTGCATTTGGAAACAACTAAAACACATGGGTTTGGGCACCCCCTGGGGGGTTTTCTTGATCAGATTGTTTGAAGCAGGAAGACCCACTCTAACTGTGGGTGGGACCTAGCGGTGACAGCCTAGTAAAGGAACACGGAAGCAGGAAGCTTTGCCTCTTGCCTGCTTCTCCTCTCTTTTGCTGGCAAGTTCATCTACCTGTTGCTGTATCAGTCCTTCACTGATATGCAGTTTCTTCAGAATTCCAGTGAAGACCACAGACCAGTAAGTAGCTCTCCAGGAAACTTCCAGGCCTTCAGGGCCAGACTGAGACTGTTGAGACAACCAGCCTTTTGGACTGAGCAACTATCAGCCACTCAGCATCTCCAGTGTGAGACAGACATTGTTGTACGATGGCTAAAACCCTCCGTTTTATGCTAGGCATCCACCTTGGTACCCAAAAGCCATTTGTCTCTGAAGCTGGTCCCTGGAAGATAAGTTAACCCAGACTCAGTGACACCCATCTAGAAATGTACAGCTCTGACCATCTATCTACTTGTTATAATATGACTAGTTGCTTTTTGACTTCTGTAATCTGCAGACATCCAAGGACTATTTTGAGGTTTCTTTGACTACCTAATCTTGACAGAGCAGAATACCTCTTGGCTTACTTGTATATAGATACTCAAGGTCTTCTTGTGGTTTTCACCTTTAAAAATCCTTCCCTCACCCCTCTTCACATGGCAATCTCAAGTTTGGCTCAGAGATCATTGTCCTTCTAGCAGTAATCAATAAATCCTTTAATTATAAATAAGTAGAGTCTGTGGTCTTCCCTTGGTGGTCTTGATCTCTGTACCAGTTGGGACTACCTGGACCACATCCTGTAAGCCAATCTAATCAATCCCCTTTAAATATATAAGTCTATAGTTTCATTCTATCAGTTCTGTTCCGTTAGAGAACCATGATTAATGCAGTGAGTGGGGTAATAGAGGATATTTTCAAAGCAAATACAGGGAATTCAGGGATGAAAAGGTGAAGCCATCAGCTCAGCGTAGAACCGAGCGTCGACTTTACCTCCGTATCAACCATCCAGATGAACTGAAGGAAAAATGGAAGGAGTCGGGAGTGGTGACACAGACCTTTAACCTTAATAGTCAGGAGGCAGAGGCAGGTGGATCTCTGTGAGTTCAAGTCCAGCTTGGTCTACATAGTGAGACCCTGTCCCAAACAAGGCCAAACACAACAAAACCAAACAAAAATGGAAGGGAAATATAGAATATACATTTTTCTTACTGGACTAAGACATGAAAATGAAAATTATAAGGGTGTGGGAAGGAAACGGGGCCTTCACCTGGAGTGTGATTGAAGCCGAGAATGTAGAATCCCGGCACAATTAGCTGCCCGAATGAAGCCTGTGAACTTCCTCTCTGGCTGTAAACATGCAATGTTCTAAGACTCTCCTGGAAACCTCAGTCTCAGGGAAAGGAAGTGCACCAAAGCCCTTGGGCAACCCTAGTGGCTCCTGGTTGTACCTTATCAGACTATAATTCCACCCAGGGCATCTCCAGAACAGCCCCCCAATCTCATGTAGTAAAAAAAAGGGGGGGCTTCTTAGCTACTTTTTAAGGCATACTTTGAGAACCACCAAAATGTTACACACGGCTAATGATGAGGCATTAGTTGGGGGTTCCCCTTGAGGTGCACGTGCTCACCGCGGGTATATCTTATTGTCTGTGACTCATTTTCAAGACGTTCACACCCACGCTCCTGAATGTGCTTTATTCTTCCCTGGAGTGCCTTTTCTTATTAGCATATTCAATCAGATCTCTGACTGTCCACCAAACTGGCGAAGCCTGAAATTCCCCAGAGTCATAGCTTTGAAAATCCCACTAGGGGCTGAGTCAAAGTCCCTAAAAGATTATGGGGATGCCTTCGGCCTCTGAAGGTGACAGTGTGGAGCTGTGTCCACTCCCTCACCAATGACATCACAGCATTCACTCAACTCAGCTGCATGGTCAGGTAACAGGAAGTAAAACGAGTGTTGTTTTTATTGGGATTATCTTCCACCAGCCCCCAAACCTGAGATTTAGGAAACAGAAAACAAAGGAAGGTGGAAATTTTTGAAGACTTTTTAAAAAGACAAACTGAAACAGTAAACATTTTCTTGTTCCAATTACTTTATCCTTGAATGATTCTGCCTTTATTAGAAATTTTAAAGAAAAAAACCAACCAAAGAGTGCAAATACAACCAAAGAACTAAGACTGACATTTATGACATGTTTTTAGTAACCATAAAGCATATCAATAAAGTAGGAAGTACCCAAAGTTGAAATCTGTACACACACACACACACACACACACACACACACACACACACACACTTCCTTTCCATATCTAGAAAACACTACCTTGAAGCCTATGTCCTGATCTGGTGGCTTGTAAAATCTTTCTTCCTCTTCTTCTAGAATTTTCCCTGAGCCTTAGATGTGGAGTTGCGTTGCAGACGTATCAACAGGAGAAAGCCTTTCCCCTTTTAAATTTAATTTTTTATTTTGAATTTATTTATTTAAAATTTATTCGTTTAAACTTTATTTATTTATTTATTTGTTTATTTCTCTATCAAGACAGGGTTTCTCTGGGTGACCTTGGCTGTCCTGGAACTCACTCTGTAGACCAGGCTGGCCTCAAACCACGGAGATCCACCTGCCTCTGCCTCCCGATTGCTGGGATTAAAGGTGTATGCCACCCCCAGGCTCTTTATTTTTTTAAAAACCCCAAACAAAACAGCTGGACAATGGTAACTGACCCTTAGGACCTCTCGCGCGGGACAGCTCTGCTGATTGATCCCCATCTGAGATTTAGCGTCTTCCATTGCTCTCAGGAGCCCCGTCTTCGGCCTCCATTGTTCAATGAACCTGCTTCCCTCTTGCATTCACGTGTCTGCTGTTTGACTCTGTCTGGGATCCATTGGTGGGATCTGTGAGACCAGAACTCGGTGTTGGCTTCTGATGTGGAGAGCTCCAGTGTTTGCTGACTGTCTGGCCGCTTGCTTCGATACCAAGCCCTCCTAAGTCTGTTGGCTAGACTCCATGGCACTCAAAGAGAACACCCAGTCTCACTAGGAGGGGAAGGGTTCCTGAGGAGCTGAGAGAAACGTTTTTTGTTTTCTTCAGTGGTGTGGCTGCCCAAGGTTGCTCATAGTTTTAAAAGAGACCCCAACCACACTCACTGGTCTTCCAGGCTCATCTTGGATAGAATCCTTTTCTAGCTTTAGGCATTATTGGTGCCCTATCTCACTTGTCCTCAGAAAAAGTTCACACAATGCAGTCTGTGTGCATTAAAAAAAATGTTGCGATGGAAAATATGGAAAAAATCTTTGTTTAACCTACAACTATAGTCATAGTCATAGTGATGGAAATAAACAATTACATAAGTTAATTAAAAAATCATTATAAAATATACAATGTGAATATTCAGTTAAGCCTACCCTGTTGCTAATACTCAGAGTTAGTAAGTGTAGCGGTTTAAGAATGACCTCCATAGGCTCATATACTTGAATACTTAGTCATCAGGGAGTGGCACTATTTGAGAAGGATTAGGAGGTGTGGCCTTGTTGGAGAAAGTTTGTGGGGGGGGGGTTGGCTTTCAAAAGCCCATTCCAGGCACAGCCTCTCTCTCTCTCTCTCTCTCTCTCTCTCTCTCTCTCTCTCTCTCTCTCTCTCTCTCTCTCTCTCTTCCCTCCCTCCCTCCTTCCCTCCCTCTTTCTTTCTGCCCATGGATCAGGTTGTAGCTCTCAGGCACTGCCCTAGTGCCTGCCTGTACACTGCCATGACTCACCCCCCAGGATGATAATGGACTAAACCTCTGAAACTGTAAGCCAGCTCCAATTAAGTGCTTCCTTTTGTAAGAGTTGCTGTGGTCTTGATGTCTCTTCACTGCAACAGGACAGTGAAAGACAGTAATCATCTCAGTCTTTTATTGGCATTTTATGAGATAAATGGTGATTGATGTCAAGAATGTTAGCCAAAGGCAACTTTTGAAATTCTGATGTTTAAGTGTGTTTTCTCTATTATGTAACTTTTTGTTATTGAAAATTTTGTTTTACAATATTTTAAGCCAACATGGCGGCATGTAACTGAAATCACAGCATTCAGGAGGCAGGGGGATTATCACAAATTTGAGACCAGCCTGATCTACAAAGCAAGTTCCAGCCCTACTCCCCAAAATAGATTCTAATTAAAAAATACAACACAGGGGCCAGAGCGATGGCACAGAGGTTAAGAGTACTGGCTGCTCTTCCTAAGGACCCCCATCTGATTTCTTTTTTTTTTCCTTTTCTTTTTTTCTTTTTCTTTTTTTTTTTTTTTTTTTTTTGGCTTTTTGAGACAGAGTTTCTCTGTGTAGTTTTGTGCCTTTCCTGGAACTCACTCTGTAGCCCAGGCTGGACTCGAACTCACAGAGATCCTCCTGCCTCTGCCTCCCGAATGCTGGGATTAAAGGCGTGTGCCACCGCCGCCCAGCCCCATCTGATTTCTATCACCTGCATGGAAGCTAACAACTGTCTTTAACTTTGGTTCCGAAGCATCTGACATCCCTTTCTGACTTCCATGATGCACAGATGTACATGCAAGCAAAACACTCATACACTTAAAATAAAATTTAAAAATATATAGAAAAAAACCCATATATTTTGTTAGGGAGGAAATCTAATTTCCCGCTAATGCTTATACATTTACAGTAGGGACAGACCTCTGAAACAGATGATGGATTAACAAGAGGAAAGCATGTTAATTCAGTACACAGTCCCTGTCACTCTCAAGAAACCTCAGAAGCATCCTTAGCAGTGACTTAGAATGCTGGCTTATGGACCATCTTCAATAAGGAACAGTCAATTTATGGAGAAATGATAAGAAAAAGAAATCAGGATCCAAAGGTGGGAAACTAGAAGGTGAGTGTATGTGGGGGGAAATAATGAAGTGTGTATATGGGGGAAATGATGAAGTGTTTATATGGGGGAAATAATGAAGTGTTCATATGGGGGGAAATAATGAAGTGTGTGTATGGGGGAAATGATGAAGTGTTTATATGGGGGAAATAATGAAGTGTGTATATGGGGGAAATGATGAAGTGTTCATATGGGGGAAATAATGAAGTGTTCATATGGGGGGAAATAATGAAGTGTGTATATGGGGGGAAATAATGAAGTGAGGCTTGTTTGCAGGTTCCTTTGTGCTCTGTGACTTTTCCTGGGGAATCATGACTAGACAGTCTTGGCTGGCCTTGTACTTGTGATGATCCTCCTGTCTCTGTCTCCTGAGTGCTGGGATTTGTCACCAACTTTTGCTAGAAGGCTATTAATGAGTGAGTTTCACTAAGGCCAGAGGGAGACGGGTCACTTGCCATTTCTTTGCAAACCGCCTTTATGTCATTTTATGGAGGTTTTTCTTTTCTTTTAATTGAAAATAGATCTCTCTCTCTCTCTCTCTCTCTCTCTCTCTCTCTCTCTCTCTCTCTCTCTCTCTCTCCAGGATTTCTCTGTGTAGCATTGGCTGTCCTGAAACTCACTCTGTAGACCAGGTTGGCCTCAGACTCTCAAAGAGCCGCCTGGCTCTGCCTCCAAGTGCTGGGATTAAAGGCGTGCGCCACAGGCTGCCTGGTGAAAACAGATTTTTTTTTTTATACAGTGTATTCTGGTTATCATTTCCTCTCCCCTAACTTTTTCTTGAATATTCATTTTTCTGATAGACAGAGCTTCCAATTTCTTTCTTGATGTAGATGTGCCTGTGTGCTTCAGATTTAGGAGAACGGTGAGTCACGCAGAGGCCCTTGATATTCTGTGTGCACACACACGTGCTATGCGGTGAAGGACATGTAGTACCAAGCTTACTGTTTAATCATGCTTTAGTCTACAGTTTAGTTAAGTACATGCATGTTATTATACAACCAGTCTCCAGGCCTCTTTTCATCTTAGGAAGCTTAGAGCAAAACAATTAAAACCTTCTCCTCCTCATCTAGCTCCTGGCAACCACTATTCTATTTTCTTTTGTAAAATTGCTAAAAAATTATATTTACTTATTGTGTGTGTGTGTGTATGTGTTTGTGTGTGTGTGTGTGTGTGTGTGTGTGTGTGTGTGTGTGTGTAAATCAGAAGACAACTTGTTGCAGTCACCTCTCCCCTTTTACTGTGTGTGTTCTGGCTTGACTCCAGGGCATCCGGCTTGGTGGTAAGTGCCTTTACCTGTGGAGCTATCTCGCTCATCTTCTATTTTTCTTCCTTTTTATTCCAATGACACTGATTCCTCATAAAGGTGAAAATATACAATGATTGCCATTTAGTGACAATTTACTTAGTATAAGTGTTCAGATTCTTTATTTTTAAAGTATGAATAATATTTCCCTTTATGCATGTACCATGTTTATCCCTTAATTTGTGGGTGGAAACTGAACAGTGGCTGCTATGAGCATGGGCATTCAAGTGTGTCTGAAGCTCCTCTGCTTTTCAATTTTTTGGGGTTTATTTCTAGAGGCAGAATGCTGGATTATGATTATTCTCTTTTCGTATTTTGAGGACACACACACACACACATACACACACACACACACACACACACACACACACACACACACACACACTTTTACATTTCTTTCCCTTATTGAGCCTATACCTGGTGTGCTGAATGTGGAGATAGCACACCTGGTGGCTTTTGTCTCCGTTTTGAATAAGTGGCCCCTAATTGGTGGATAAGGCACAGAGTTAGGGTATTTGTGTGGATATGTGGGGTTAAAAGGGGAACTTTAAAGCCTAAATACTTTATGTATAAACTTCCAACCTAATTCGCCAATCTCCACTGCAATAACCTGGGCCCTTTCACCACCCCCATCCAATGTGTGCTTGTAGAGGTTCTATGTAAACGTGTCATGAAATCCAATTCATCAAAAACGAATTCACTTAAAAGGGAAACCAATTAGCTGGGCAACATTCATTTAATCCCAGCACACCCCAGCACTCCAGAGGCAGAGGCAGGCGGATCTCTTTGACTTTGAGGCCAGCCTAGGGTATACAGAGTCAGTTCCAGAACAGCCAGAGCTCTTATACAGAGAAACCTTGTCTCTCGGGAAACAAAAAAACAAAACAAAACAAAAACAACAAACAAACAAAAAAACCAATTGATTTGTTCAATATATTTTCTCTCTCTCTTTTTTAGTTTTAGCTGTCATTTTGTTTTTAAAACAGCATTTTAAGATAAATTCGGTCAGTTTGTGTCAGTACCCTCACTACTGTGGTTAGTCTGAAGGGCTGAGGAGAAAACTCTGAAAGATATACATGTCCGTTTTTATTCCTAGAGACGTACACTGTAGTAGAAGGAGTAGAAGGAAATAAATCACTAGCAGATTTTGATAAATCTTTCTGCTCTCTGGGTCGAAATATGCAGAAGGAAGATTATGATTACAAACCACATATTCTATAAACGTGTAGAAGAGCGCTCTTAAATGCTGGGTACATCTGAACCCAGAACAAATGGATAACAGTGTTTTAATTTGGAGTGATATGACATCACCATGGTAGCAATAAGCAGCGCACATGCGCAGTTGCAAGAAGTCTCCACCCCGCCCCAGCACGCTCCAGAAGCAGCAGAGCACTCCCAGTTCCCCGGAGCATGCTTCTCCCGGTGCCTCGAGGTTGCTCCGCCCTGCGGAAGCCAAATTGCCAATCATAGCCCGCGCATTGACTGTCGTCATTAGAGCGTGCCCATCCTTTGAAAGCTTGGGGGCGGGCTCCCGGCCTTGCGCATGCGCTCCTGAGCGCTCTCCACACGCTGGTTTTGCGTCTTTCCGTACGGTACCTAAGGCGAGAGGTGGCTCGCGTCAGGGGGCGATTTGGGACCTGGTCGCCGCCACCATGGGTAAAACGGTTGATTCTCTGGGTCAGGGAACCCGCCCCGACCCGGTGCGGAGCTTCAATCGCTGGAAGAAAAAACACAGCCACAGGCAGAACCAAAAGAAGGAGCGGAGGAAGCAGCTGAAGAAGCCGGAATGGCAGGTCGAGCGCGAGGGGATCAGCCGCCTGATGCAGAACTACGAGAAGGTGAGGCGGGCTTTGGGGAGCGCGGGTGGGCGCCGCGGGGCCGAGTCGCCGCGGTGGTGGACATCGGGGAATGGTGGTGCGGGAAAGGGGCGGACCCGGCCAGGGAGGCCTCACGGGTAGTCTGTTGGGTGTCGCTACCCAGGTCTGGCTCCTCTGCTTGCCACAGTTCTGGGAAAAGTGATAGAAATGCGGTAATACTCCGGGGAGGGACACTTAGTGCAGCAGGGATTACAGAATAGGGCGGTAGTGACAGCTGAGGAAAAAACATAGCGAATGGAGGGAGCGCCAAGGATGTATAGTTCAGTAGAGTGCTTGCCCAACATTCAGGGAGCCCTGGGTTCCATCTCCAGCTCCACATAAATGGGACACATTCTGAGCACTAGGGAGGTGGAGGCAGGGGGATCAGAAGTACAAAGTCTTCCACAGCTTTATAGCAAGTTCGAGGTCAGCCAGGGATACATGAAACTCTGTTTCAAAAACAAAATAAATAAGATAATGAAATGTGGAATGATATAAGAGAATGCTGTTCTTCTTGGGAAATGCTTAAAATAATAAAAATAATGTCTACCTTTAAAAGTACTCTCCATGTGTTTTACGCGTATTCTTTGCCTCTATCTTAGGTATGGATCTCAATATTCCACTTTATTGATGAGAACAGTAGAGTTTGGAGAGGATAAGACCTTGTCCTAATTTCTCACATCTAGTAGTATGGAGTTGGAACCTAGACCTGTGTCTGTTTCCAAAGCTTTGGCCTTTTAAGTTTGGCATTTGCCTTCATCCTTTAGCATAATTCTGTTCCGTCTTATTTCCTTACTCCGTGTTTTTCAAATCAGTATAGAGAAACTGAGTAGTCTCATAGTTAACGCTTTGACAAGCTGACATCTCTTCCTGCCCTAGGCTTCAGCTCCTTAGGAATGTTACTTCCTCTCCTTCCCCATAAAACCGGTATTTTTCAGCATTCATGTACCTCACTTAGACTCTCTGTGAATGCCCCCTTTCTAGTGTAGGGACTTAATAGGTGCACTCATCTTGGAATTAAAGTCATTACTTGTTATCTTGTAGCTTAAACAACAACATCAACAGAAGATAAACTGTTGAGAGTTGGTAGCATTTAAGAGTTAGTTTGGGTGTTGAGTTCAGATAATTTGATTATGATTTTGCTCACCAGCTGTGTGACTTTGGTTATGTTTTACACTAGTTTCTCTCTTTAAAAGGTTTAGCAATAGCACCTACCTTATAAGTTGTGACGAATTAGTAAAATAATATGTAGAAAGCATTATTTACAATGCCTGTCATATATAAATAATCAGTTAAAGAAGAAGTCATTAAAAGCAAATTACTTTGGGGACAGGGTGTATCTGTGATGTGGTGGTAGTGGCACACACCTTTAATCCCAGCACTCAGGAGACAGAGGCAGTCAGATCTCAGAGTTTGAGGCCAGCCTGGTGTACAGAGCAAGTTCCAAGACAGTCAAGGCTATGCAGAGAAACCCTATCTCAAAAACCTACAACCAACCAACCAACCAACCAACCAAAAAAACAAATTGCCTTTGGATTTCGTTTTGGACTGTGGCTAGAATTGCTTAGGGAATGTAACCTTAGCCTTTGCCTGGTTTACACCTGTGGATCTGTGATTCCTTATTTTGCTCTACCCAGAGTTCACATCCTTATGTCTGCCTGTGCGGCAGAATCTACACACTTGGGTACAGGATACCATGAAGACTAGCAGTCATTGTCTTCTCTCCTCTACCTCGGCCTCCTTCCTAAGTTTATAATCTTATCAACTTTATAATTGGTTTCTGTTGTCACTGTAGCACAGTGCCATAAACTTCTGTTTTAAAAGCTTGTATTTTCATACCCCTGGAGTCCAGAGTGTGATATCACTTTCATTGGCCAAAAAATCAGGGTGTCAGCCAGGCTACCCATGCTACCTTTGATAGCATCTAAGGGTGAATCACTTCCTTTCCTCTTCCCTCTTGAGGTTGCTGATCTTTGGCCTGGCTGGGTTGTAGGACAGTGTGTGAGTGGGAGGATTTGTATACTGGGAGTGTGTGTGTGTGTGTGTGTGTGTGTGTGTGTAATGGTCAGGGTGTGGAACATGTGGGACAGTGTTATGGGTGCGTGGGCAGGAAGGGGTGTGGGTACCTATGAGCAGGATGTTTGTAGGAGTGTGTGTATGTGGGGAGAAGGGTATGTGTGTGGGAGGGTTTGTTTGTGGTAAGGATGTGTGTGTGTGTGTGTGTGTGTGTGTGTGTGTAAAGGTGTGGAATAGGGTGTGTGTGTGTGGGTAAAGTGTGGGGGTGATTGAGAATAGAGTGAGTGTGTGGAAAAGGAGGCCTCATTGGGGGGTAGGGGAGAGTGCCTTGGGATGGTAGGAGAGCTATGCATATATTTGGGAAGGGTGTGTGGGGTGCGTGTGTGTGTGTGTGTGTGTGTGTGTGTGTGTGTGTGATGGGGTGTTTTGGGAAAATGTGCATTTGTGTGGGCAGTAGAATATGTGTGTGGAGGATTAGGGTGTGAGCGAAACTTATGGAAGGAGGATGTGTGCATGGGATCTGGAGTATTGGGATTATATTTCTAGAAATCCACGGAGTCTATTTAATGAGCAAAGGAATTTATTTGGGAGTTAATTTACAAGACAGAATCAAGGAGTTTGTCACAGGATCTTGGAAGGGTGAGGCACGGTCCAATGCTGTTCTCTAGCGAGCTCTGCCCTGGTCCATTCCAGCATTCAAAACCACGAGATAGCAAAGAGAGAGCGCCTAAGTGCATCCCAGGTCTTAAGGGTCCCCCAGCGGCCACACCCCAGGGGCATGTATCTCAAGGTCATAGGCAGGTGCAACAGTTACAGCTGCCTCTCTGGGGTGGTGCTTCAGGGCACGGCTCAAACACTGCATAATGAGGGGGTGGGGTTAGGGTATATGTATGTGAAGGAAAGGGGAAGGGTGTGCCATGAAGGTTGGCGATGTGAGTAGGGGAGGTGGAGTGTGTGTGCGCACATGTGATAGAGTAGTGCAGAACTGGGGAGTGAGGCTTGTGAGAATATGGAGCTGTTTGTTTTAGTTCAGCAACTGTTTTCACTCTTCCCGAGTCACTCAAAGACTGTTACAATCAGCCATGCTATAGAGAAATGCAGCATTCTGCAAATGGTTTTAAATCAAAATTTGACCTGGTGGTTGGAGGCAGGTTGCTTTTTCTTTTGATTGAAGTAAATGGAACATTCTGTGATGTTTTTATCCTTTTTATTCCATTCATTAATATTTGTGAGAAACAGGTGTTATCAGACGGGGGTGGGGGGGTCAAGTAAAAAGTATAAGAGGGTGATTAAATGATAATCTATTCTGTTCTGCTCTCTTGCACCAGCCAATGTTGAAATCCTTAAAAGTATTTGCTCACTGTTATGAAGGACACAGAATTTAGAGGGCATTTGACACTGAGGAGACTGAGTGGTGGAACACTAGTCATTGTCTCTTTATTCTAAGTAAAGGACAGAGGGAGGAGTGTTACTTTGTTCATTAAGATCATGTCCTATTGTAGGTTTCAAGAATTCTCTTGAATATAATCTTCTGAGTAGGGGTTGACAAAGTGCTACATATTTAATATCAGGCTTTCTGGGGTCTACAACCTGTCACAACTGTGTAGATAATGTATAAATGACTGGCTGTAGCTGTTTTTCACCAAATCTGTTGTCAAAGTCAGGTAGCAAATTGGATTTGACTAGTAGGCATTAGCTAAATCAAGACTTCCTATTTCTTCCTTATAATAACATGTACATAGCTCTGTACTGGAATGGTTGGCAGTGTGATGTTAAAACTTTCATTTTTCCCAGTTGAATTTTCCTAGGAGGCTAGCAGACTTGAGGAAGATGTACTACACTTTCTTTATACTTTGAAAGCACTGCTTGCCTGTGCTATGTCTGGTGGAGCTTGCAGAGCTGGCTGCCTGCCTCTTCTGTATTAGTTACTTTTCTCTTTGTTATGTCCAAAAATACCTGACAAGAAGCAGCTTAAGGAAGGAAGGGTTTATTTCGACTGTAATGAGGAGATACAGTCTGCCATGGCAGGAAAGACCTGATGGCAGGAACATGAGGCCACTGGTCATGTTGTGTCTAGAGTCAGGAAGCAGAGGAAATTGAATGTTGGTATTCATCTACATTTCTTCTTTTTATTTAGTCTGGAATTCCAGCCCATGTAATGGTGCTGTCCACATTTAGGTCTTTGCACCCCAGTTAGCTCAGACTAGAAATTTTGGACAGTTATGTCAAGAAGTTTGTATTCTATGTGATTTTAGATTTCATCTAGTTGATTGTGTCAACTGTCACAGTCTACCTCTTGCAACTTGATGTCTAAACATATCACTTTAAAGATGTGACCTTCTGCCCCTTGTCTGCCATTGGCTCAAGACAATCTCATAATGTAAAATGCATCTGTTTCATCTCTAAAAGTCCCCATAGTGTTTTGTTTTTTTTTTAAACTAGTCCCAACTTTGTTTAAAAAGTCCAGTTTCTTCTGAGGCCAAGGCAAGCTCTTAATTGTGAGCTCCTATAAAATAAAAACAAGTTCTATAGTTCTAATACATAATAGCACAAAGTCAACATCTCATTCCAAAAGGAAGGAATGAATGATTTGATGAAAGCAATACTGAAACCTAGCAGGACAAATAACAAATCTTGAAATTCCAGGTCTGACACTGGAGACTAGTGAAGGAATCATCTGGGCTTGGATGACTCCACCTCTGTAGCTTTATCACCTGCAACACACATGCCCTCTCTCTTGGGTTGCCTCCATTCTGTGACTGAACTTTCATCAGTGGACGTCCTATGGTCCAGCATCTTAGTGTTCGCCATCACACATTCACATAATGGCTTCTCAGGGCCTTCTTGCTGAGACTCTGACCCTGCTACACATTTGCCTGGCCTAGTGGCTTTTGGAACCTTAGCGTAAACCTCCATGATCCCCTGTTCTTGCATCTTTCCTGCCTGCGCCTATAAAACTAGTACATGTGGATGGCATTGCCAAACTGCAAGTTCTCCTGTCAGCTTTAGATATAGCCTGGCCACTTTGGAGTACACTTGGGTCAGCTTCTTTGTGTCCACCCCAGAAAGCACTTCCTAGGTGGTTGGCTTTAGAGCGGGGAGCTTCTTCAGTGGCATTCTCACTTTAGGTCCTTTTCTTTCAAATGAATTTGCATTTCCTTTAGATGGAGACTTCATTAGGTAGAGTCCTGTTCTGAGACACCTTTTCCAGCAGAACATAGGGTTCCCCTAATGGTGCCAATCTAACAGTTTACAGTTGCTTTTCCAGCAGAACATAGGGTTCCCCTAATGGTGCCAATCTAACAGTTTACAGTTGCTTTCTCAGCAATCGTATTTCCTGAAACTTTAAATTTCCTCTTTCCTTGCCAAATGGTACATTTTCCCTGTCTGTCTGCTTCTTTTGTTACATGTTTTCACTGTAGACCTGGTTGAGAGCAGTAAGCTGTAACCATGACACTGACAGGTTGACTGCTACCCTGGCTTGAGATCCCCTTGCAAAACAAATTAAGCCATTTTTTTGAGTTTATCTTCATTCATGTTCTCAGGACACAGGCAGAATGCACACAGATTCTTGGGCAGAGTATGACATGAATGGTTTCTAGTATAGGTCTGTCTGGACAGTCTTTTTGTCCCTCTGAATCTCATGAGCTGGGTGGGCCTCCACTGTCTGCATTTCTCCTGGCATGCTGGTCTTTTGAACTGTCACCTATGCTTGCACACTCCAAGAGTTCTCTAGCTTGAAGTTTCATACTCTTTTACATTCCTCTTTCAGACAAGTGCTGAAGGTGTATAAATCACACCATCAGGCTTATCATAGCAACAGGCCTAGTTCTTGGTACCATTTTTCTGTATTAGTTACTTATCTCATTGTTGTGAGCCAAAAATACCTGACAGGAAGCATCTTAAGGAAGGAAGGGTTTATTTTGGCTTAGAGTTTGAGGGGATTCAGTCTCTCTTGTCAGGGAGGAGGTGGCAGCAGGGGTGTGAGATGGCTGGTCATGTTTTGTCCACAGTTAGGAGACAGATGAATGCTGGTACTGCCTACGTTTGGGTTGGGTCTTCCCACCTCCATTAACCCAATCTAGAAACTGCATCATAGACATGTCTGAACGTTTGTTTCCTAGTGATTCTGTATTCTTTCATGCTGACAGTCAGTGTTAAACATTACTCCTTCCTCCTTTGGGTATTCTACATCCTGTGAAAGCACTCATTAGTTACTGATGCTTCAAATATAAGGAAGGAGAAACACATCTTATGTCCTCTTATAAACAGAGTACCTGCCAATTTGTTCTGCCATAGGACTTGATGTTATTTGAATGAGTAGCTTTTATTTAGAAGCGGCGGTTCGCCTCTAATTCTGCTATATGAAGGATGAGCTAGGCAGCAAAATGTAGGGTAAAGGGGGAGGGGTGTATTATGAACTAATGAATCATCTAGCAATTCTTATCTGACATTATTTCTTTTTTACAATCTTTTTTTTCCAGATAAATGTAAATGAAATTACAAGATTTTCAGATTTCCCTTTGTCCAAAAAAACATTGAAAGGTAGGTATATATGCTCATTTTAGGATAAATTGTTAGATTTATTCATGTCTTCTCAATTTTTAAAAAAGTGCATATGTATGTTCATGTGTATGCCTGTACATATGTGCTTGTGTGTGGAGGCCAGATGACAGCCTTGGGTATTATCTTCATGAAACCGTTTATCTCTGTTAAGGCAGGGTTTCTCATTGACTGGAGCTCCTTCATTAGACTAGATTGCCTGGCCATCAAGCCCCAGGAGTCTCCCTGTTTTTACCTCCCGGTCTAGGTTGAAGAGCACACACCATATGTGGCATTTTTTGTAGGTCTTGGGGATTGAACTCAGGTCCTCATGCTTGTGAGGTCAGCACTTTACTGATTGAGCTGTTGCTCTAGCCCTGTGCCTTTTCTTTAAGAGAAGTCATGAAATACCATAAATACAAGGTCTGCTTTTTTGAAACAGTTTTGTTTTGTGGTCCAGGAAAGCCTTGAACTCCCTATATAGTCCAGACTGTCCTCAAACTCTGCACTCTTCCTGCCCGGCATGTACCATCAACCCCACCTCTAAAGTACTGAATTTTAACCATTTTTATTTCCTATTCTTTCTGGATTGGTTGCAGAAGATTAGTTAGAAAGGACCAGACTGAAACTTGATGATTCTGTTAGTTCCACAGAAGAACAAACAAACATATGTTACCTTTGCATTAGGTTTTTTAGGGTAGCCGTAACAAAATAACAGCCTTAAGTAGCAGACATTTTCTTAGAATTGATGGCTGGAAGTCCAGGGATGAGGTGCTGGCAGGAATAGATAGTTCCGGGCTTTAAGAGACGGTCTGTGACAGGCTTGCCACCATGGCTTGCAGATGGCCTGTCTTTTGGAGTCATCTTTTTCTTTTTTGACGAAAATTGTGTATGTTTGTGGTATGCAACAGTGTGACTTGAACTATGTGTGTAAACCAAGCTCATTAGTGCACTTATTTTTCCTGCATAAGGACACTGAAATAGACTCTCAGCAATTTTCAAGCTTAAAAAGTATATCATTGACTATAGTTATTGTGTTACTATGATGTACAGTATATCTGGTTTTTGTTTTTGAGATATGTTTCATATATCCCAGATCGGCCCCATTACCACTATTGCTTTGTAGCTGAGGATGACCTTGAGCTTCTGATCTTCCTGTCTCTACGTTCTAACTACTGGTTTTATAGACGTACACCCAGGGACCAAACCCTGGGCTTCATCCAAACACTCTGCTGACTGAGCTATCCCCAGCCCACAGTGTATCTCTTGAGCTTATCCTAACCCATGTAACTTTGTGTTCTTTGAGTAATAGCTTTCTGTCTCCCCACCTCCCCAGTTTCTGGTAACAAGCTTGCTTTTGTTTTTAGGATATATAAATAGGAGATTGTCTGGTGTCTATCTTTCTGTGCCTGGCTTGTTTCATTTAATATATATAATTCTAGGTTCATCCATGTTGTCAGCATTCTGCATATTGTCTTAAGTCCTCAAATAAGCCTCTGTCTTGAACACTAGGACAATTAGTCTCCAGCTTAAAACAAAGAAAGCAGCTAATTTATTATTCTTCCTGGAGTGTGTGTGTTGGGTGGGGGTGTGAGTGCCACAGTGCCCATGTGAAGGCAGTCTTCTCCTCTCCCTTTGGTCCTGGGAGTCCGACTCAGGTCATCAGGCTTGCACAGGAAGCACTTTACCTGATGAGCCATCTCACTGGCCCATTTCCTGCAGCGTTGAAAGCTTGGAGCCATAAGCTTTTAGTTTTCAGGATATAGGCCTCAGTGATGGTCGGTTTGGAAGTCTAGCCTGTGAGCCTCCAGGACTTCAGAATTAAGTGAGCTGTGCTTTTCCTGATTTCCATCAGGGTAGAATAGAAGACCTTCCAGCCGTTTGTTTGTGATGGGAGTATACAATCCAGCCCATAGCATCATCCTTTCGGAATTTTCTTAAGTATCCTTCTCCTTTCTACACTGCTAGGTTTGCAAGAAGCCCAGTACCGCTTGGTAACAGAGATACAGAAGCAGACCATAGGGTTGGCTTTGCAAGGTAAAGATGTGCTTGGAGCTGCCAAAACTGGATCTGGCAAGACTTTGGCTTTTCTCATTCCAGTAAGTACATTTAGTTTGGATCACAGCCTCTATTATATAATTTTATTACATTCTATACCTACAAGGCAAGCAAATAGTTATTATGTAAACAGTTCTTTAATGTTGGAGTTTCTGGCCACATAGGAGCCACACCTATCTTGTTCTTTTCCTGCTCTCACACTCCTTAGCTCCACCGCAGTTCTTTGCCCATGGAAGGCACTCAGTAACTTGTTGCCATGAATGAGTCAGTGTGCTTTTATAAGCTACTGCATTCTGAAGGAGGTGGATAGTCTATCGTGGCAGTGTAGAATTGTCCTACCCTGTCTTTGTGCTTGGCTTTTTTCATTTGATATAATTCTCAGGATACCTGGTGGAGAAAGCTGTTGCCTGCCAGTGGTATTTATATTTGCTACTTGTTTAGGATAAGGCTGAATATATTCATGTTGTGAGAATTCTTTCCTCAGGGAGATGTAAGCAAAAATCTACTCCTGCCTTGCAGATACCACCAAGGAAACAAATTATGGTCCCACTGCAGTCCACCTTTGGGAGCCAGTGAGTTTATTGGCTTGCTTATAGAACATGAGTGAGGGGTTACTTCAAGAGGATGGATAACTCAAAAGCAACTGCACCATTGGAAAGTTTTCATCCCAGCATGGGTTGTGACATCCCCATAGCTGCACTGAGAGCTCCCCTCAGTTGGCCCACTACACTAGTATACTCTAGCACATCTTGAGACACTGAGGCCATGTACAGTTAGGGAAGGTGACATTTAAATGACTGGGAGGCACAGGAGGGAGTGAACAGAATCTCACATGAGGGTTCAGTGACCTTCTATTCTCTGCTATGAGAAATATCAACAAGCTCAATTTCTGGGCTCACTTGGTGGTAGTTACAGCTGTTCTGATTAAGATGCCAGCTGTTCAGCTTGGAAGATAGTATTCTGCAATAGCTCACTTCAGCTGGATTTGGGGATTTGTTGATAATTTCCTGGAACATTGGTAGCTGTCCTTTATAGTAGTAAGGTAGTAGAACTGCTTAGGAATTCACTTACATCTCATTTGCTTAGTTGGATTCTTAATTTGGTTCCTATAAAAACAACTGGCCCTGGGAGGAAGAAAGTCATGATTTGTTTCAAATACCTCAAAACTAGTTTTCTCTTAAATCCTAGCTGATTATTATTATTATTATTATTATTCCTATATGTCTTTTTACATATAGGAATTCAGTTACTATATGTCTTTTTACATATAGGAATTCAGTTACTGTAAAACTATAGGAGCTATACAGATTATAATGTGGTTTCTGTTTAGAAAATAATTTTCTTGTACCTGTTTCAGTGGTCTGTGGACTACACATACCCTCTCCAATAGCTGGTCTTCTGATTGTTTGGTTCTGACATCAGATAAGTTGTCTTAGGGCTTCTCTTTTCTCTCTGAACTAGGGTCGGATGTTTCTGTTAGTTGGAAGAAAACATCCCCAAGAGGTTTTCTTGGATTGGGTAAAACTTGTGAGAGGAATGCCTTTTGTTTGATGGTGTCTTTGATTTGGAGGAAAAGGTTGAGATTTTTCTAAGAGATTATTGAATACAAATTTGCTTTTGTCTTCAAGGTGTTGGAAGCCTTATACCGCCTGCAGTGGACTTCAGCAGATGGCCTGGGGGTTCTGATAATTTCACCTACTCGAGAACTGGCCTATCAGACATTTGAAGTTCTACGCAAAGTAGGAAAAAATCATGACTTTTCAGCTGGTCTCATCATTGGTGGAAAGGTTTGTCCTTATCTATCCCTTCCTTCAATAGGGCTATGCAGATGGCAGAGAGAAAGGAGATGGAGGAGGCATCTAAATGGATTGGCTGTCTAGGACGGGCCTCAGTGTGATCACTGTCTTTGAGAGCCTAGGTCCAGAAAGTCTGTTCTTGTCAGCATCTGAGTCGATGAGGTGACAGATGTATAGGTTAACTAGAGCAAACCTATTTGTGTGTGCTTTGGGAAAGAGAACATTGCAGTATGTGGACACAGTACTTTAGACACAGTGTCTAAGAGGCTGAACAATTACAAACCTGCTGTGTCAATACCACATGAAAGGAAGATAGATTGCTTTGAGGAATATTTATTTAGATCATGGTAAAGCCTGGTCAACTTTTGTTGACTTTTTAGTTCATCTGAGATGGTTGTGTCTGCTATGGTCACTTCTGGACTGTGAAGATAAGTAGTTCTTGAATTTCTATGCAAATGTATATAAGCAAGAAAGACGTAGCATCACAAGCCTTACCTGTAACTTGTCTTTAACATTTAGTAGCATCTGATGGTTCTTGTCTCAAATTGTAAACTACATTGCTTACTTAGCCCCCCATCCATAAGATGTAGGAGCTGTATGGGAGAGCCTGTTCAGTGCTTCTAGTTCTGACTTAAAGAGTGCAAGTAGTTCCAGTTTTTAAGACAGTTTTACTGACTTAATAGGAAATCAAGTCTTGGCTCAGTCATTTGTTGGTTTTTCTTAGCCTCAGAATCCTGGATATGAATAAGGGGTCGAGAAGAGCTCTCAGGTCTTTACTGAGGACTTTGATTTAGTGTGGAAATGTGGGTGTGTTACAAAACTGGAAGGAAGAATTGGTATTTGTTTCTAAATATCTAAACTGCTCTGACAAAATTGCATGTGCAAGTGGCTTTTACAGTGGTGCACAGGCTGCTGCGAGACGTCTGTGTGTAATTAAAGAAACAACTGTTTGCAGGATTTGAAACATGAAGCTGAGAGGATCAACAACATAAATATACTCGTTTGCACACCAGGTCGACTTCTTCAACACATGGATGAAACAATATGTTTTCATGCCACCAATCTTCAGATGTTAGGTGGGTCTTAGGATTTCTGATAAAAAACAACCCCCCCCCCCAAAAAAAAGCCTCCTAAACCCCCCAAAACCAAAACCCCCTAAAAAAGCCAGATCATTACCAAGAAAGCTCTCCTGAGATTTAATAGTGGAACTGTCATATTAGATAACATGATGAAAACAATCTGAGAAATAATTTGTACTTTTTTTTTTGCTTTTCAAGACAGGGTTTCTCTGTGTAGTTTTGGTGCCTGTCCTGGATCTCACTCTGTAGACCAGGCTGGCCTCGACTCACAGAGATCCGCCTGCCTCTGCCTCCTGAGTGCTGGGATTAAAGGCGTGTGCCACTGCCCGGCATAATTTGTGCTTTTATTTTGACATTTGAGTTCTTAAACCGAGACAGTACAAGGTTGGTCGTTTTCTTTTTTCTTTTTTCTTTTTTTTTAATCGAAAGAGAAAGATGTATGGACTCTATGTATTTAACTAGGTACTTGGGTATTGGTCACTGACAGGTTTTTTCTTTTTTCTTTCTGGCACATGTGTGTTCAATCTGGGTGGGTGTGTATGGAGTCCAGAGGTTGATGTCAGGTGTCTTCCTCTATTTTTTTCTGCTTTATTTACCGAGGCAGGGTCTTCTGGTGAATTCAGAGTGCACCAGCTTGGCAAGTGCATCTGACCAGCTTGCATGGGGATCCTGTATTTCTTAAGTGCTGGGACTTTGCTCTAGTCTTTATACTTGCGTGGCAAGTGCTTGTACACTAAGCCATCTCCCTGACCTCCTCCTTTTTTTTTTTTCCTTTTAAGTAATACCTACTTTTGGTAACTTAAAAAATCAAATGATCATGTTTTAATGAACTTTTTTGCATAGAGATGCTACTTACTGGTATTTTAGTAGCTTTTCATTTGGAATGTTTCTGTACTTACAGAAAAATTACAGTGGTAGGATTTCTGTATTGCCCTTTACCCAGTTGCCTCTTGTTTTAAACTTGCACATAACCATGATCGATACCTTTGTCAATAGTAAGATTAACAATGTACTGGGTAAATTTTAACACTCGGTTTCTTTGTTTAGATTTTATCAGTTTTCTACTATATTATTATTGTTTTGTTTTGAATTGGGATTCTGGAATTTGAACCCAGGGCCTTGTACATGCTAGGCAATTAGCTTAGCTAAGGCCTTTTTCTGCTTTAGGATTCCAAGCAGTGTACTAACTGCATTTAGCATAATGTATTCTTTCAAATTATAGAGCAACTTGTGTCTTTGCTTTTTCAGTTCTTGATGAAGCAGATAGGATCTTGGACATGGGCTTTGCTGACACCATGAATGCTATTATTGAAAATCTTCCCAAGAAGCGCCAGACTTTACTTTTCTCAGCCACACAGACCAAATCTGTAAAGGACCTTGCACGCTTAAGTTTGAAAGACCCTGAATATGTTTGGGTTCATGAAAAAGCAAAATACAGGTAGGAACTCTTTTCTTCCTGAACCATCTTTTTAGTTCAAGAATTGATATTCTAAATTTTTATTTTGTATGGAATATGCTTTTTGTCATTAGTTACACAGGATATACTATTCATGTCTATTAAGATTAGTCAAATTCTGAGTACGTTTAAGTATGAGAATATTTTAATGTAGCATTTCTGAAAATGTGGTCTGGAGAACAAACATTTTTGATATGATGTTAACAGATCTTTTACCATTTACTAACTATTCCCACCATAAATGAGAGAGAAAACATCAATTTTTAGATGATAATAGCAAACACTGAGTTAAAGTCACACACTGCTCTTGACAAAATTCTCAGAATCTTTAATGTTTCTATTGACATTGTGACTCTAAAGTAGTGAAATGGATATAGTGTGCTAAATCTATTACAATTGAGTACAAAGTCACACTGTTAAGCAGTAGTAATGCATTATGGAACATATCAAATATACTAATATTTACCAAAATGGTTTTCTGTTTGGAATTATTATAGCTACTCTTATTTTTATCTTAGACTTAATAAATGTAGACTGTAGTGTATATGTTTATGTGACAGTCAAGAATGTATATGTTTGTGGGATAAAAATAGTTGGAATTGTGTTTTAAATAGTATTTAATACCTGATATGAGTCATTATAGACTATGGACATAGTTGACTTCTGAAGATGCATTTTACATTGACAATAAGTTAGATGTTATAAAGATATCAATTTGTATTCAAATTTGCTCTTGTTTCATCTTAAAAGTTTCATTTCTTTTTTTGATGAAGAAATGTCAGTCTAAAGAAAGGTTTGGAAAAAGAATTCTAATTTTGATTGAAAAATTTAAAATATAGTTCTTAAATATAAATATATACTATAGGTATTTAACCCACTTTGACTTTGTAGACCAGATGTCTAAGGTTAAAGAAAAACCTGAGCTGGGTGGGGTGCCTGATGCCTTTAATCCCAGCACTTGGGAGGCAGAGGCAGGCAGATCTCTGTGAGTTCGAGGCCAACCTGCTCAACAGAGCAAGTTCCAGGACAGCCAAGACTATACAGAGAAACCCTGTCTTGAACAACCCCACCCACCAAAAAAAGAAAGAAAAACCTGGACTCCATGATTTCTGGTGATTTTGATGGATACACTTTGGAGAATATGAGTTCTGGTGGCTTTGGCTACATGGACATGGGAATGGGATATTAAGAAGTACTAGAGGAATAGTTTTTCCTTGACTTACTCTTGAGGGGACTTTTTTTTTTTTTGAGTTACGTTGAGGTATCTTAATATTTTTGTTAGGATAAACTTGATGTAGACACTATCTAGGTTAGTTTGAATTACTCACATCTCATTGTTGATAACAGAATTGGTTATCTATAGATCATAAGATTTTAGAAAGATTTGAATGCAAGTACTTTGATTTCATATAACAAATGAGTTTTGAAACATAGTTTTGCCGTTTGTAAAGCTGTGACTTAAGGTAGATGTATCGGTATGTAGCTTACTACGTTGTGCCTTTACAATAATGACTGTAGGATTCTGATCCAAGATTCTGAAGCACTAAATGAAAGCAGGTGCTGCTGGGACTTTTGTGTAATGTTCTTATAGACTTTTCTTCTTTAAGAGCATTACTGTGGTTAACAGTTTAAGAAAGATAAACAAGACTGTTTTGCCTGGACTACTGGTGCAGCTCTGTAAGTCCAGTTATTTGGGAGGCTGAGGCAGGAGGTTCACAAATTGAAGGCCTACCTTAGCCACTTAGTGAATCTCTGCCTTGAAATAAAAAGTTAAAAGAGGCACAGCATATAAATCAGTTTGTCCCTAACATTCATGAGACTCTAGGATTCAGTCTTTAGTTGCAAACCCAGACCAAGACCCAAACTGTAAAAACCATTGTATGTAGATATCTTCTCAAATTGTGTGAAAGACCCAAGAATTAAGTGTAGGTTTTCTTAAAGATGAACATCAGAATGTATTTATAAAAAGTACACTGGTGTTTTCTTTATATTACTATATGTGGATAAATGATGCTTATAATGGTTTTCAGGGAAATAGCTGTTGTTGTGCCATAGCAAATTAGTCATGTTTTTCAATGACTATAGGTTAAATTATGTAGAGAAGTAGGAAAGATTTCAAATTTTAGATAATGTTGTTGAGCTATTCTGTACATACAGAGTTAGTATTGGAGTATTGTATTTTGTATTAATATTAGACATTAATCCTTAAAAATGTATCATATTTACTAAATTTTGACCTTAATATCTACCTTGGTACTAGTTATTTGGGTCATTCAAACTTTTCTTTTGTTACTGTTTTACTAGTTAATCCTTCGCTATCCTTTTACTATGTCACCCTACCACCTTGTGCATGGTAGGCAGGTGGTATAGTACTGAGCTATACTGTCAGCCCTTGGTGTCATGCTCTTAAGCTATAATGTGAGACTGCCATAATCTTTGCTCATTTCTATAGCTTCCTACAGAAGCTTTTTGCTTGTCAGTATCACACATTTTTCCTGTGTACACTCAGTTTAGGAACTGGCTTACCCCTTTAGGGTAAATTGAAAAGTTTAGGTATAGTTTTTCTTCTTTGGAGATCTTGGGGCTAAAATGTTGATCTTGGGACTTGCATGTCACTTGTCTTGAAAGTAGATGATTTGGGTGGAAAATGAAGTTCATATGTTGCCTGCCTCATACTTGTTTTTTCCTTTAGTAGATCAAATCTTGACTGCCTTGGTTGCTTTTCAGGTACCTTCAGTCTTTTTAAAAAAGTTTTTGTTTTGTATTAAATCTAGCTAGAGTTCTGGGTCAAAAGGTTAAACTCATGCAGTTAGCTACTTTATGGTAGGAACCAATACCTATAACTTTATAATTTTGGCAGCTGATGATTACTGCCTTGATCCATTATTTCGTTAGGGTTTGTAACATTATGTGATTCTGTCTGTATCATTTCTTGGCTGGAATATTTTATATCCATCAGCTGTCCTGTAAACTATGTTAGGCTAGGGAATGGTTCTTAGAGGAAAGTTAGACTAATGAGTATGTGCTTTATTCTCTTTATCAGCTTTTAGGTTGAGTTGGTAGCTTACTTGATACTGTGACCAGTTTTTTTTCTTTTGTACTAAGACTCAGACTTGATGATTAGTGATACCTCTGATAAATTAATGATTTTTAGTATATAGATTTAAACCATTTTTACATTTTTCATGCAACAGAAATTATTTAATATTTTCTCTGGAGTTGTCTTGTGCTTGTCTTAGAATATGATGTTCAGGCTGTTTCCTGAGTCGGTGTGACATGTCTACCCTTGGTCCTTGGTCTCATTGCTTTACGGTGTTCTAGGTTCATCTTACATTTTTCTGGCTCTCATAAAATCCTTTTAGCAGGATATATAATTTAAATATCAGAATCTAAGTGCTGGTAGGATGGGTTTTGTGTGTAGAGGTTTTTCAGCAGATAAACTTTTTAAGAGTAAGCGCATTGCTTCTTACTTAGAAATCAAGGTTAAGGTTGGGGGCTTTTTACTCAGCTCTGTTTTCTAAAAAAGTGTGTTCTTTGTACCAAATACCTTCATTTCTACAGACTATACTTAATTAGTCATCAAATCTACAATAATCTAAGGCTATTACCAACACTAGCAACACTGATTACTTAGAAAAGTCTTAGGTTCCTTTGCATTCCTTTTTTTGTTAGGCATTGTAACAAAGTACTTCGAAATAATTTCTGTGTTGTTGAATATCAACTTATTTCTTTTTATTTTGCTCTGTTAACACATTTCTTTGTGGTTATGGCCTATTTGCTTTAATTTTAAATACTTTTGTTTGTTTTGAGCCAGGGTCTTATGTATCTCAGACTGATCTCAAAGAGGCTCTGCCTCTTGAAGGTTGGGAGTACATGCCTATTATTCCACCATACAGGGTTGTGTTTGGCACTGGGTATGGAATTTAAGACCTCAGCTATGCTAGGTAAGCACTATGCTTGCTGAGCTACATCCCTATCTGTTTAAAGGGATCTTTCAGGGCAGTTACAGAATCACAGTAAGTTTGAGAGGAAGGTACTGAGAATTTCTATATGCCTCTTTCTGCCACTTAGTCTCTTCTAGTACCAACATTCCTAATAAAGTTGGACCTTTGCTACATTGATATAGATGCCCTGTTGTAATCTTATTAATTACCCCAAGTATATAGTTTATGTTAGGACTGTTGTTTAGATATGGAATGTTTTACAGAGAGAGGTTCATATATTGAAGGCTTGATCCCTCGCCAGTAGTATTATTGGGAGGTTTTGGAAACCTTTAGGGTGCAGTGTAGTTGGAAGTCATTAAGGGCTTGATGTTGAAGGATATGTGGAAACCCCATGTCTCTTCCCTTTCCTTTTGCTTTTTGGCTGCCCATGAGGTAAGATTTCTGCCATGGGATTCCATCCTAGGGCTAAATGCATTGGGCAAGTTGTCAGCAGAGGTAGACGTGGATCACTGCTCCACATTGTTGTTGATAGTGATCTGAGCTTTATTAGAGATGTCCACTTAGGCAAACCCAGAATTCTTGACTTTTATGCAGAAAATAATTTCAGTACTAGATATTATGAAACAGTTTATTAAAAGAGATTATAATAAAGATCTTCAGTATGAGGTTAGGAGAAAGAGGCACCTGAGAAAGATAAGACATTGAAGTATGTTTGTGGGCTTCTCAAATGAGTGTAGCACTTCAGTGTCTTTATAGGATTTTGGTGATTTTTGAAGTTGTTGTCTTCGAAGATTTGCTACAGGATTTATTAAACGAGGTCACATGGGATTTTCTGAGGTATATCTTGGCATAGGTGACAGGGACAGAGACAGAACTCCTCACTGTCACTGACATCAGTCAAAATAGTACTCTTACCTATTAGGAACCTCCATTTGGGGATCACTGGAAGGAGTTTCTGGATAAGTCAGCGTGACACAGGGTTTTTAAAAAGTACTTTTAATGTAGCTCCTAAGCACATGGGTTAATAGCGAGGTGCCCAGTGTAATCCTAAGGAATACTCAGACAGGGATCTGGGCTTCCCAAGGGAGAGTCATAGCTTACTGTTAGTAGACTGGTTGTATATATCTGTGCTTTCTAGGTTACATTGCTCAGAGAGTGGAATTCACAATAAGGTTTAAAGGATCAAGATTTTTTTTTTTAAGAAATGTTATGTATATTTGTTAGGAATATTGTTTAAATCTAGGAATGACAGGAGTCCTCTGTGTGTGTGTGTGTGTGTGTGTGTGTGTGTGTGTGTGTGTGTGTGTCCGTGTGTCCGTGTGATCATCCCATCCCTGCAAGTGCCACAGATGGCAGGGAAATGATCTGCAAGAGGTAAGAAGGAAAAGTTTATTCAGCCTAACTTAGTTGGTGCTGATGGATTCCTAGAGAACCTGACACAAGGCAGTTTATTGTGAGCGTATTTAAACATGGTACAATTTGGGGAAAACTTCTTGGTGTAACACAATCCCTAGAGCACAGGGAGGCATAATTACATTGACTCACAGTACACGTGACTATGGAGCTGGGCTCTGTAGCTTAGGGGCCTAGGATCTGGTGTAGTCTCTGACTGAGATAGTGCAGAGGTCAGGTACAGTGACATCTCCCCTAAGGGTGGGTCCTATTGGGTTCTATTGACTGAGAAACAAAGCTAAAGCTAAAGGTCTGGTGGGTGTGAGTCTAGGTAAACACTCTGGGGGATTTGGGTGAGGTCTGACTCTACAGATAGCAAAGATCACCAGGTCATTAACAACATCCATTTCCAGCCTTATGGGTGGAAAACAAGTATTCATTTACTCCTTTGAAGAGACAATCTTGCATGATTAACATTCCTGGTTTCCCTGATGATCTGTGGGTACAAGGACCTTGGTGCTCCCAATAGAATGCTAATAAATATTCATAGTAACAGCTCATTATGGCTCATAAGTATTTTCCCCTCTTTATCTGTATATATGCATGTGCACACCTTTGTGTATGTGTGTGTGTGTAGGTGCCTGGTTGCCATGGTGTGCATGTGGAGGTCAGAGGACAGACAGTCTTGGTTGTACCTTGTTTGAAACAAAGTCCATTTGTTATTTTTCAGTGCATATACCAGGCTATTTTGATCTGCAGTCTTCTGGGGACTCTCTGTCTCTGCTTTTCATCTTGTGGTAGGAGCACTAGGGTTATAGATGCTCTTCTGCTTATGTGGGTCCTGGGGATTTGAACTCAAGCTCTCATTCATGTACTGTGAATGTGAATCTTAGAGTCCTTGAGCCATCCTCAAATCCTGAGGTATCTCTTGTAAAATATTTATCATTTTAGACTCGGGAGGCAGAGGCAGGCAGATCTCTGTGAGTTCGAGGCCAGCCTGGGCTACAGAGTGAGTTCCAGGAGAGGCGCAAAGCTACACAGAGAAACCCTGTCTCGAAAAACCAAAAAAAAAAAAAAAAAAAAAAATTTATCATTTTAGTCCTAAGTAAGCACGATTATTTTTTCTTTGACAAGATAGCTTTAGGAAACATATTGTTCAGTAGACCGTTTGGACTTCATCAGTGGTGTCTGTTGTACCCTGGGTGCGAGACCCCCAAAGAGACCACCAGAGACACGAACTCGCCAAAATGCAAAAGCAAGGATTATTGGAGCAATTCAAGCAGCGCAGCAGGGACCTAGTCGAACACCCCATGCAGCTGAGGCTAGAGGAGGTGCCAGCCCCTCTGCAAGCTTGGTTTTTAAAGGCAAAAATCACAGGGTTTATATCAGTTAGGGGTGCTAATACAGGTATAGTTCTGATTGACTCAAGTTTTAGGGGCTTTTCAAAATTTCTGTGTTATCTTACTTTACAGTTTTGGCCAGTTGTTTGTCAAACTTTATAGACTGTCTCCAGCATTGGGGCATTCAGTGGTTAATCAGTTGATACCAGATAGTCTGTCAAACATTTTGACTTTGTACTTTTGAGTTCCTGGGACCTATGTCAGCTGCTCTGAGAATTTCGAAACTTAGGCCTATTTCAAGCTGGGGTGAGGGGCTTGCTTGAAATGGGGGTGTTTTGGTTCTTCAATGTCTGAAGGTTTTAGATTTGTATTGCTGAGGATTGAACCTAGGGCCTTGTGTGTGCCCTGCAGGTGTTCTTCCACTGAGCTAAACCCCAGTCCTGACAACTTTTTACTGCCGACATTACTTTATTATCTCAGTATAACACATTTTATCCATTCACTTGTTACAGAGCATCTTGATTGCTTCTAAGTTGTGGTGGTTGGGAATAAAATTGTTAAACATCTGGGTGCAGGTTTTTTGTGTGGACTGAATTTTCAGTTCTTTTGGGTAAATGCCAAAGAGTATGATTGCTGGACTAGGTGACAAGAATGGTTTGGGAAGAAAACTATCTTCAAAAGTGTTGTATCATTTCTCAAAATCTGGTATTGGAGGCTCTTAAGTATATAGCGGTATCTTGTTTTAAATTTGAATTTTCCTCATAAGCAGTAACCAAGGGGCATCTTACATGCTTTATTTGTTGCACAACATCTTTTATGTTCATTTGTGATCTGAACATTGCCTTTGGGCAGGTGACTGTTGAGAGCTTTATTTATTTTTTTCTCCTAAATTGGAGATTTGTGTTTTTATAAGCTTTTTTTGTGTTTCATGAAGAACAGTTCTTCTTCTTTTTTTTTTTTTTTTTTTTCTTTTTTGGTTTTTTTCGAGACAGGGTTTCTCTTTGTAGCTTTTTTGGAGCCTGTCCTGGAACTTGCTCTGTAGACCAGGCTGGCCTCGAACTCACAGAGATCTGCCTGGCTCTGCCTCCCGAGTGCTGGGATTAAAGGTGTGAGTCACCACCACCCAGCTGAGAACAGTTCTTTTTTGAATGTTTAGTTTGCAGATATTTTCTTACATACTTGGGCTTTTCTTTTCCTTCTCTCAACATAAGAGTTTATCATGAGTTAGAAAATTTAAATTTCAGTAATTTCTATTTTATTATTTCTTTTGGTATCTGAAAGCATTTGACTTTTAGTTTTTGGATTATCTGCCCCTTTTCCTTAAAACAATGTGGCTACACTTGGTAATGCAAGCATATGCATCTGTAGTGTTTATCACCAGTCTCACAGTACCAAACTCTCCTATTCTGTTACTTGCTTCTTTACTTAATGATAGATTCCAGAGGTCACTCCACAGTGACACATGAACATATATCACATTCTTTTTATAGTTGCAGAATACCTTGTGGTGTGGGTATTTAATAGTTCATTCCACAAGTTCCTTAGTAATGGACATTTGGGTTGATTTCTTTTTTAATTTTATTGTTTTCAAATAATGCCATATATCTTTTTATACCCCACATTAATTTGGAATAAAATTATAAGAGTTTTTCCAATAGTAACTATATACTTTTCAGATATTATTATGAATTTTCAAACATGTAACAAATTGAGATGTTTACAGTACATTCCTTAAAAATTTTGTTTATTCATAATTTCACACATATACATACATATATGCATATAATATACAGTCATTACATTTCCATTACTCTCTCTTACTTCCTTCTCCCCCCATTGAACCTCTGCTATAAGGCCCCCCTCCTACTTTCATGTCTACAGTACATTCTTTATACCTGCTATATATGTATTTACTCTGTACCAGTGATAATCGGTTTACTAGCCATTTCTTCATACTTTTGTGTATTAACCTATTTTAATGTTGGATGCCTGTAAGTGCTTCAGCATACATGATGACTAATGTGAGTTCAATATTGATATAGTCTCTTTTTTGTCAAGTTTACCATGAAATATGCAGGTATTAAGTCTGAATTGCTTAGATGAATGTTTATATTTCTCTAATCCCTAACCCAGTAAAAGATGTAGACATTAGCCATCAGCCCAGCAAAGTTTTCCTGTGCTACTTCTCATAGACGGTGGTCTTTACCTTCTTTTTGTGGTTGACTCTTGATCTTATACTGCTGTGTGTGTATATTTTCATACAACCTCTAGAAGATTTTGGATGTATTTAGCCATGGTGAGTTTCTTTTATAGGGACAATAGAGAAAAAAGTGTTTGTGCGGTAGAAATTGGGAGAATGGACCACTGGTAAATTTCCTTTTTTTAGTGTTGATTTCAAAGCAGCAGTATGACATTGTTAAAATAATTTGTTTTTCTTGATTTTTACAAGCACCCCTGCTACATTGGAACAAAACTATATAGTTTGTGAGCTGCACCAAAAAATCAGTGTGCTGTTTTCCTTTTTGAGAAGCCACCTAAAGAAGAAGAGTATTGTGTTCTTCTCCAGTTGCAAAGAGGTATTGACTCCTTAATTTTACCTTTTGAATGTGTTTGTGTTGGATCACTGTCCTTGAGCTGTCATATTTCAGTTAGACAATCATTACTCTGTGTGCTATGCAATGCTAGGAGACAGAGCTCTGTAAAAATTGATGATCCTGTGTTGTTGTTGTTGTTGTTGTTTTTCCCCCAAGACAGGGTTTCTCTGTGTAGCTTTGGAGCCTGTCCTGGAACTCTCTCTGTAGACCAGGCTGTTCTTGAACTCAGAGACCTGCCCGCCTCTGCCTTCCAGGTGCTGGGATTAAAGGCATGTGCCACTACTGCCTGGCTTAATCCTGTGTTTTTGTTGGAAAAGAAATCATGAATGAGACTTGAAGCCCATTGAAGGCAGACATTTTGCTGTCTTCTATTCAGTACTGTTTCAGATGTTAATGATTCTGGGAACACAGTAGTCTCCATCAAAAGTATTGGTAGAAGGAACTTAGCTAGACCAAGATGAGGCTTTTATAATGTGGCAGTTCTTTTTCCCTCCAAGAATATGGAACAGAATATTCCTTTTTATCTGTGCCTCAAACCTTGGTTCATGGTCATCTCTTTTTGGAATGCTTACCCTACATACCTTTACCCTGCCTCTAGATAAATAGTTGGTGCTTTTTAAGGCAAATTTGAATTGTTATACCTGAAAGTCCTTTTTAGGATCCTTTTAGGATCAGTTGTCCTTAAAAAAAAAACGTTCTGCAATATTTTGTCTATATCCTTATTTAGTTAATAAGTAATTGATGAAAATCAACCTTGTACTAGGAGTAAGGGATTCAGAGAAGTATATTTGTTTTCCTTTAAGGAGAAGAGCTCATGGTTGATTTATATACTACTTTCTCTGTATATTTAAGATTCCTGATGATGACATATAATAAACTCTAGGTTTATTGCCGATGCAGTAGCTTAGCATGCTAAATATGTAGGTGAGTTTCTCTCTAACTTGTGGGAAAAGAAGAGGTCTGTTTCTGTTGTCTACTGAAGCTGCTGGGAGCCATCCCCAGCAGTGGATGGGTCCTGCAGAGGGGGTAAGGAGTCGGTGGGAGAAGGAAGTGAGCCAGGCCATGGTGGTCGGGAGAATCTTGCAGCCTAACTGACTGACAGACAGAGTGTTTCTTTATTTATACAGAATTTAGTTAGCAGGGATACATTCATGATGTTCCAAAACATAGATCATATCATTTTTGGTTTTGGACATATGTTTCACTTCCTTTTGCTCATCTTTTAGTCATCACTAATAAACGATGACAGAACAGAGTTATCATTTCCAATCATTTTCCCTCAAGTTTTGATATCATTAATAGAGTTATCATTCTTACTCATTAACCCCATGACCCAATTTTTGAGAATCTAGAGGCATATGACAGTTTGTGCTCAAGCTGATTGCTTTGGTTGCTTCAAGGACACTAGACTAAAACAAAAAATCTTCAACCACCCTGGGCATTTTGCCATGTCTCAAGCAGTGTATTATTAACTCTTAGTGGTTAGAGTGCCCAGGAAAAATCCTCAGGCTAAAGCTGCTGCAGTTATTCAAATTCTGGCATGATACAATCAATGTTCACATTTATGTCTTTATAGAATTGGTCTATATGTCTAATCCTGGCATTCTGTTGTTCCTTGGTCATATGACATTATAGTGGCTCTACATGAGCTAACTTCTAAGAGAGGGAGGTCCTAACATCTCATACTTTCATCATCTTTCCTCTCCATATTTTGCTCATCAATATGTCTCTATGTAGGGCAGAGTTGCATGCCACATAATTGTCTGAGTGTATAGTGGGAAGAGGCTTGTAATCTGAACTGTGGACAATTCCTCTAGCCCACTGAGTCTTGTTGACCTTTTTAAGTTTACTTTGTTTTGAATATCTTGTTCCAGTGTAAGTAGAGGGACAGGTGTTTCACGACTGTCTCATAGCCTCATAAAGAGACCTCTGGCTTCTTTATGTGTCACAACCTCTAAGGCGTAAGGAAGACCCTCAAGTAGATAAGGATATCTCCCTCAAAGTGGGGGTGGATGGGGGGTAGTATGTTCAGGACTTTCCTGGATAAGCTTAGAAGCAGCATTCCTGGGAGAAGGCATAAATAATTGATTTTTCCATCAATCTAACATCCCCAAATTGTACAAATATTAAAAGTGCCCCAAGTATGTAACAGGTGGAGATGAAAACCAAAGGTGGCATGGCAGCCATCGTGTGGATCAGCTTTGCTGGATCTTTGTCAAGCAGCTGTGCTGGCTTTATGACTTCTGCCATTCTTTCAGATATGGCTGTGCCATGAAGCCTTTAATTTTTCTGTGTAAAGAATGATTTCAGGTATTCTTAGGACATATTTCAGAGTTAAATGAAAGGTTTACAACAAGCCCCCACGGTCAGGCGTGTCTGCATATGCCTGGCGGACACTTCCGCCTAGCTAGGTCCAGGTCCAGATAGCCATTTCCGGGTCAGGGCATCTCGCGTGACCAAGATCCATGACGTCCCACTAGCCACGTAAGCGCGCAACGTGGCCATGTGATCTACGCGCTTGCGTGTAGTAGTGACGCTGATCTGTCCACGCCCAGCCTTTAAAATCAGGCGCCATGTTCCCGGTTCCTTCTTCTCCACACACGTGTTTCCCGCAGGCCTGTTCACTCTCTGTCCCTTTAATAAAACTCTTGTTAGCGGATTCTGTCGTATTTCGTGGCATTTCCTTGCAGGGTAAGCACACAACGCAGCCGAAAAACTAACATTTTTGGTGCCATGACTTGGATTTATACCTCCTAGGGAAGAGTTGGGTTTGGTACTAGAGAATAAGAAATAATATACAGAGTTGTTTTTATTCTAACTCTTTCTTCTCACCATAGTAGTTAGTTGTCTGTGCTTGCCTGTCAGTGTATCAGTCAGACTTTACCACAGGACAGAATGCCTCATAGAATTGCCTTTAGGGAAGAATTAATTTAGACCGTGCCGTAAGAGGTCTTGGTTTGTCCTGGGGGTGTGCATGACTGAGCAGAGCAGCTCATGTCATGGCGGCCAGGGAGCGGAGAAAAAAGGCCTGCTCCAGATGCCCCTCCACATTTAGTCCCCTCCTCTTGGGTAGTCCTGTCTGGAAAAGCCCTCATAGCTGTATCAGGGGTGTGCTTTATTAATCTTCTCCCTCTAATCAAGTTGCTAATCAAGATCCACTATCCCAGTGGCCAACCCTGTGTGTTCTAGGCTGTCTTCTGTACAAATGTCTCTTCGTCTGGCCCATTTTTCTCTCTACCTTTTGTTGATAATTTTCCATACTAAGAATTAAAAGCAAACCCAACATTCCTGCCTTTTTCTGTACTTCACAGCAATGCCTCCTAAAGACTTATTCCTACTAGTTGAATCGACTTCTTCACCTTCTGTTCTGTTCTTGACCCTCTATTCAGGCAGCTCTTAAAGGTTACAACTTTCCAGTTTGTGCTCAGTTCTCAGTTCTCATCTTACTTGTCCTCGTAGAAAGAAGCATTTCCTCTCTCTTAAAATTTTGACTGTATACCCATTATTAACCTGTCTTTCTTCTAGGCTGCTGTTTGATCTATTTTAACTACTTTTGCTGGGTTTTTCCTCTGTTTGCTGGAATTTTGAGTACATCTGATCTCTTTTCTGCCTCCTTTTCTTAGTATGCTTTATGGGTAACCTTATGACTTTTGTGGTGTGAATACAGTCTGTATGCTGTCAACTGCAGAATCTACATCTCAAGTCCTGATTTCTTTCCTGAGCTCCCCTGCTGAGACTATCCAGTTGTATGTAGAAACCTCTCAAATAACAATGTAAGAGTTGCTGTTCCCACATCTGCTTCCCCCAACTTTTCTCCATTTTTGTAATCCTTAATTCCTGTCTTTTCATCCATAGTGATGTTATTGGTAATTCTTTAGCTTTATACCTTCTCGTCATCTCCCATGCTCCAGTACAGTTTGGACCATGCTTAACTTTCTGTTTGCCTCCTATTTGCTCTCCCCATTCTTTTAGATTTTCTACTTTAGCCAGAAGTCCTTGGGAAGTGGCCACTAGAATGTGTCACTGATTTGCCTAAAACCCTCTAATGCCTTTCTGTTAGAGAAGTCCAATCTTAGACTCCATAAGGTTTTAGGCCACACTTACCTTCCACTTCAGCTGGCTTGTTAAAGAACAGGAATCGAAGCCCATTCTTCATTCAAGAGAGTCAGATTGCAGAAGGTTTTCTTGAAGTAATTTAACTGAATTTCTGTATGTGTTTTTCTTAAAACTAACTTGCCTCAGTGCATCTATGGCCTACAGATTCGCCTTTACCATCTCCCTTTTCATGGTTGCCCCTTTGTGTATCTTTACAATAAAAGGGCACGAGTCCATTATTCCTGATATTACTGGTATAATGTGCTAGAATCATAGCTTCCCTGGCTCTAGAGTATTAAAGAACATAGAAGTAATAATAAAACAGCAGTGGTTGGTCCAAAAAGGAAGATGACACATAATTCCCTTTAGAAGTAATGCAGTTTATGTATTTAGGGGTAGACCTGTGTTCTAATATAGAGTTTTGCTGTTGGTAAAGCGAAAACACTTACACCTAGTAACAAGTTGTACATTTCAGGGGTTTTTGCATTATAGTCATCTTTTATTGTGGTTTTGGCATTTTTATAGTTCAAAAAGTTTTTTCCTTTGGGTCCATTTTCTTTTTAATTTATGTGAAGAAATTTTCTTAATATGTGTTAGAAATAATGTTGAATTCTGCTGCAGTCTAACAGTATCCAGTTAGTAATAAGTACCTAGTAAAGAAATAAAACTAAAACAATAGTTAACTCCTTTAGGCCTATACATTGAAATATATTTATAACAAAATTTTGTTTATGTCTAAGTTATTAAGTCCTATCTTTTCAGGAAGGAGGTCAGCTAAGTGCTCAGTCAGAGGAGAAGGCTAGTACAGCCTGTTGCTATAGGAAATAAATGTACAATTTGAGGACATTTTGTTGTAGAAATTTGTGAATTACAATGTGAGTAATAAAAGACTTTCAAGCTTAAAACCTAAGCTGCAGTTCTGTGAGATCAAGAGATAGAAAGGAAAGTTGCAGGAGGGAAGGAGACAAAGCTTACTTCTGTTAAAAGTTCTTCACGTGTTTCCCATAGCTTTACTATTTAGAATCTCCCAGATATGTATATGATAAAACTTTTTAATTTAAAATACAGTTTTATAGAAGTTATGTTCTTACAGCTATTCAAAACTAGAAAGAATTTAGGTGACTTAAAAATATAAGAATTTTTCTTTTTTTCAAATTATATTTTTAGTAATTGAGATTTTTAAAATTTTTTGAAATTAAAATTCTTTTAGAAAATATGTGAGCAAAAATGTTTCAAGACTTTAATTCTCGATTATGTTTTTTTTCTAAAAAACTGACAGTTGGTGAAATTTGTCCTCCATTCGGAGGACCGCACTTACCCTTCTGCTTGTGCCCAGGTTCAGTACCTGTACAGGGTGTTCTGCCGGCTGCGCCCAGGCATCTCTATCCTTGCTCTCCATGGCCGGCAGCAGCAGATGAGAAGAATGGAGGTCTACAACGAGTTTGTCCGAAAGAGGGCTGCGGTGCTTTTTGCTACTGACATTGCAGCCAGGGGACTGGGTAAGCAAACTAGCTGGAGTGTCATTTCTGTGGTCGTGGCAAATGTATTTACTTATAGGGTGTTTTTCTGGAACTCTGAGTCTCAGATCTTGTGAGAGACATTAGTAAATTGGTAAGTTGATAAACATGACAGATGACAGTGAAACTTTGTGTAGTATTTGTATCTCTTGTGAGCTTGGCTATGTTTCCTAATAATTAAATCATAATCCTGAGGAGCCTCTGTAGTCATCAAAGGAAGATGAAAGGATTAAAAGTTTACAACTGGGGCTGGAGAGATGGCTCAGAGGTTAAGAGCACTGCTTGTTCTTCCAAAGGTCCTGAGTTCAATTCCCAGCAACCACATGGTGGCTCACAGCCAACTGTAATGAGATCTGGTGTCCTCTTCTGGCCTGCAGGCATACATGCAAGTCAGAATACTATATACATAATAAATAAATAAATCTTTAAAAAAAAAGTTTAAAACTGAAGTTTAACAAGAAAAATCAGTGAAATCCATTTTTTGATCAGTCATTCTGATTTTTAATGACACTATTTAACATACTTTAATTTTCTTGTAAAATGGTACTGTGGTGACATGCACCTTGTAACTTGTGGGTAGGGTGAGGTGGAGGCGATAGAGAGCTAGTAACGTGAATTCCTCAGCCACTTACTGTGTAATTAATTATGGTCTGTCATAAGCATACATACACAGTAGGTCACCACACCACCCTACTTCAGCAGTTACTGTCTTTTGAGATAGAGTCTCACTCTGTAGTTCTAGCTGGTCTAGAACTAGCTTTGTAGACTAGATTGGCCTCAAATCACAGAAATCCCAAGTGTTGGGATTGAAGGTGTGTATAACCACTTACAGCTGAAAAATACTATTTTTAAGTGGTTGTCTTTGTCATTTTGGCCCTCTTAGAGTGACTTTCCTTCTTTCTTTCTTTCTTTCTTTCCTTTCTTTCTTTCTTTCTTTCTTTCTTTCTTTCTTTCTTTCTTTCTTTCTTTCTTTCTTTCTTTCTTTGTTAAAAAATCACTTTTTTATTATTTAAAAATAATAATGCCAGGTGCTGGTTGTCTGTGCACTTGGGAGGTAGACATAGACTGATCTCTAAGTTTGAGGCCAGCCTGGTCTACAGAGCGAGTTCCAGGACAGCCAGGGCTACACAGAGAAATTTTGTCTCAAAAAAAAAGAAAAATTGTCAGGCAAAAATAATTTTTCTTGTTATCATTAGAAATCCTTGTAGCAAACCCTATAAGTGAGTAGAGTTAGTTCTGAGAAATTGAGAACAGGCTTCTTTGGAAATGAAATAAAACTTGTAGTATTCAGAAATATAGGGTGTATAATTGCTTATAGTTTATTAGGAGGTAGGACTAGCCAGAAAAGTAAAGCTTTATGTGAATTGAAAAAAAAATTAGAAATTTTAAAATCTTACTTATTTTTATTATTTTTAGTGTCTGTGTGTCCATGTATATGTTCATGTGTGTGCGAAGAGTGTGGAGGCTAGGGGCGATGTCTAATGTCTTTTATGCTTTCCACCTTATTTTTTGATATATAGTAGCTCACTGAATTTGTAGTTCACAGAATCTGTTAAAACAGCTAGCCAGCAAATATCTTCTTATCCCTGCCTCCCCGGTGCTGGAGTTAAGAGGAAAGGGCTTCTATTCCTGACTTAAAACATTTTTATTAATATGAGTAATGGGAATCCAAATTAAGATCCTCATGTTTGAGTGACAGGTACTTTGCCAAACTAAACCATGTCCTCAGACCCAGAAACCAGTTTACTGGGACCCTATGATGAGTGATGCTTTAGGTCATTAAATATCAGGGCACTTCATTGTCGTCACAAAGCACTGTCTCTTCTGTTTCAGAAAGAAGCTATGTAATTTTAGTTCACTTTGTCAAAGTAGAGAAATGTTTATAATTTCTTGGTTAATACAACCAATTTTATTTTTAATAAAGTTTTGTTAGTGAGATGTGATAGGAAATCTTGGCACACAATACTGTAAAATAACTCTAGTACAGCAGGCTAGATATTGAAATTTTTTTTCCTTCTTATTTCTTCTGTGTAGATTTTCCAGCTGTGAATTGGGTTCTTCAGTTTGATTGTCCAGAGGATGTTAACACGTATATTCACAGAGCTGGTAGAACTGCCAGGTAGGTGTGCTGGCCCATTTCTTTGCTTTTGTACTGTTTCATAACAAAGCTTGCTTCTGCTCTAGCTGTAGATAAACAAAGAATGGCACAATTAGGTATGTGAGTGCTGGTGTTTTGTTGTGAGTCAATAACTTTCTGATAGGACTAGGGAGATGGCTCAGTGGATAAAAGTGATTGCCATGGAAGCCTAACAACCTGAGTTTGATCCCTGGGTCCTCACCTCTGTATTCCTATGGGAAGAAGGCTAGCTGGTTTGTTCAGATGCTTGCAAACCAGCTAGCCTGGAGTAACAATGCGTCAGCAGAAACAAGAGAGCCTCTTCCTTACCAGGGGGGAAGATGAGAACTACCTCCACAATGTTGTCATCTGACCTCCACAAAGACTGGCATTCTCGCTCTCTTTCTCACACACCATGCAAAATAATCAAACAAATAAAAAAAAATTATAGCCTGAAGGCTGTTGTAGCTGAGAACAGTCCATGAAGTTTTAGTGTTTTGTTTTAATTTACCCTTCTAAACTTTTCTAAGAACTGCTCACTGAACATCATCTCATTGAATCTTCATGACGTCTCTGTTTTCATATGAAGAAATCAAGTGTTTAAGCAGTAATACAATATGTTTGAAGATACAAAGAGCATAGATTTGAACCAGGCAGTCTGACTTCTCTAGTCTAGGTTGTATTCTTAATTTCTGTGGTATAGGGTTTAGTAAGGGACAGGGTTGGTAGGAGTCACAGATTTCCTTTTCTGATTAAGATTTAAAGGCCCCTCCCACTGACTTTTTTCATTTGTTTGTTTCTCTCTCTCTTTTTTTTTTAATATTCTAAGTTGAAGCACCTTATGCTGGCTACAGAGCTGTGGGGAAAATGTCTGAAACATAAAACGAAGTCTCAGTTACTTTGAGCTAAATTACAAATGGATCTAAATGAATAAAAAGGATTATGTAATATGTTAGTACTATTGAGATTACAGTAAACTTGTAGAATTATAAATGGCTAACCTCTTTCGGGTCTCATTTGGTAATGCTTCTCAAAAGCCTTAGAGTACTTCTTTTTGCCTTAATACTTCTTTGTTCAGAAATTGATCTTAAGAAAGTAGAGAGATGAAATCTGGATGTGGTGGCTCTCAGCTGAGTTTGGAAGGCTGAGGCAGATGGGTCTTAAAGTTCAAGGTTTGCTTGGGCTTCACAGTAAGCTTAAGGCAAGCTAGGCAATTTAGACCTTGCTTTAGAAAGAAGTTAAAAGAGGACTGACAATATAGTTCAGTGGAAGACTTCTTGTCCTAGCATCTGTGAGGTCTGTAGTGCTTGCCGTGTGTGTATGAGGACCTGAGTTTGAATCACTGGTACCCATGTACAAACACTTGGAAAGTGACATGCATCTGTATTCCCAGGGCTGTTGGTAGAGACAGGTAGATCCGTGGAACTCATTGGTCAGCTAGTCTAGCTGAGTAGGTGAGTTCCAGATTCAGTGAGAGAGGGTCTCAAAAATGAGATGGAGAGCAGGTGGGGAAGACACTAACAGCGGCCTCTGGCCTTTACATTACACACTCACATGAAACATGCACATTCAACATACAGAGAACAACAAAAAATGGAAAACAGACAATAACTTTCAGTAAAATTGTTGTAATACGGTATTTATTATGGTTAGGGATTGTAAATAGCATAAATATAAATTATAATAAAGTCATGTTAATTATGATTAGCTATAGGTGGACTGTTTCTTTGGTGTATATTTTCTTTTGTTTTCCTTGCCATCAAAACGGTGTAATTTGGTACTTCGATGGATTTTGGTGTTGATCTCACTGGACCAGCATCTGCTGATTTCAAGGCTTTCCCAGGGATGAGAGGATCCTCGGGTGTAAGGGCCAGAGACTGTTTCCCTAACCAGCTTCATCTTTCTACCTGGTCTGTGCCCACTCCTTCCCCCTCTTCCTTCCTCTCTCCGAGTCTCTCTCCTCTTTCTTACTCTCTCTTCCCTTCCTCCCATCCTTCCTTCTTTGCAGACTTTCCCTTTCTTTCCTCCCTTCCTTCACATTGTTTTTAGCTAACTTTGAAGAAAATAATAGATATTTTTGTATGTAGAGACTTTTTTTTTTCAGCTGAAGTAAGTAGTTTTTTATGGTTTCCTACAGCCTAATAAGTAGAATGTCTCCTTTCTTGTTTCCTAATTTTCATGGACTGTTAAGAGTGTCTAAGTGTTTTCTGATTTGAATTTACACCATGGGTCACCATCCAACATGACTGTAATAAAAATATACTCAGATGTATTTCTTTTAAGAACAAAAGAAGACAGTAGTATAATGGCAAGCATATTTTAAAGTACGTTGATATGCTAGAAGGTACAAAAGAAGTCTCTGAATTGGAATTAATGATATATTTTAAACAAGAGGTAAGAGTTGAGACTGAGTTCTGTAGAAGGTATCATTGCAGTGAGACAGACTAGCCTCTAAAATTTGTTTTCTCTTGGGGACACAAAACTGTTGCGTTTTCATTACTATTATTGTGTGTGCAAGTGTGTAAGCGCTTGATGTATGTGTGAGTACACATGCCATGCCTGGAGGTCAGAGGACGATTTTGGGAATCAGTTTTCCTTTTCCCCTTTCACTTGAGTTCCAGAGATTGAGCTCAGTTTTCCAGGCTTTGGCGGCAGGCGCCTTTACCCATAAACCATCTCACCAGCCCTGTTTTCAGTTTCCTAAGAAAGTGTACCCTACTATTCTAGGTTCACATTTGGATTACTTTTCACAGTGAGATCTTTTGAGAAGTCTTAGTGGAAGCTGGTGATAAAATCCTTTCCCCTGATGACTTAATTCCCTTTAGCAAACATGTAGTTTGTAAAAATTCGGTGCATGCACCCATGCACATGCATTTTTGTTGTTCTGTTGGCTAGTAATGGTTGTATATGGTGTCTTGCAAAAATATTAGACTAGAAGATGGCTTACAGGCCCTGTGACAGTTGTGTGATATGGCACGTAGACACTGATTCCTTCATAGGATATATTTAGCAGTATTTTGAAATCTATGTGAGATTAATGAGCATTTCAGTATATCAATAAATGGTTCAAAAAGGTAAGTCTTCCAGGTTTTCAGTTTTGGAGAAGTTGGTACAGTGTAGTTGAACATGCTATGGTGAACATTAAATTGGGCCTTGATGGTTGTGGAGCTGAAGATTTAGGACAGCACTGAAATGCTGAGTCAGAGAGAATACTACTCTCTCTCTCTCTCTCTCTCTCTAAGAGAATACTATTTTAAAGACTATTTTAATGTGTTTTTTTTAACACAGTCATTAACTTTTAAAGTAGAAGTCTGACCCTTTGTACATAAACAACACATTCTAAATTGACTATTTCAGATGTATGGTCAGTGAAAAGGTTAGCATATGTTTCCTTTTTTCTCTGGTGGTCTAAAATGGCCGTTAATGGGTTTAGAGATAATGAAAAAGCTTCCTGGGCCATGAGACTGAGTAATTGGGTTGAATAAAGGCTAAATTAAAAATTGAAACTAATTAGAATCCTGTGTTAGGCTGTAATTAAAACCAGGTTGCCAGAAAGTGTTTGCTTTTGGAATTGAACATTCATATATAAATATAAAAAAATGATTTTGTGGCTGGGTGGTAGTGGTGCACACCTTTAATCCCAACACTTGGGAGGCAGAGCCAGGCAGGCCAGCCTGGTCTACAGAGTGAGATCTAGGACAGACACCAAAACTACACAGAGAAACCCTGTCTCGAGAAAAAAAAAAGTGATTTTGTTAGAAAAATTGCTGAAGTTGGAGAATATGTGCTTTACCACGGAAAAATAAAGGGCGATTCAGGTGTTTATTGCCTCTGAGCATTTATTATTTTACTGGATTCTTTGATCTTTAATAAATTCTTTGGCTCTATAGCAAAGAAAAATTTCCCTAATTCACTTAATTAACAAAATGATGTTCTTTTTTAGACAAGTGAGTGAAGATCGTTTTTTTGTGATATATCCTGAGGTACATTTTGCTACTTAAAAGCAATTGTCTTTAAGACTTGCAGTTTTGGTTTTCAAAAGCCTGACTTTTATTTTAAATAAAAATTATTTGCAGTTGAAAACACAGAAGATTTGTAATTAGAAAGTAGGCACACACCAGATAAGCTTTTTGTTTGTAGGTAGTAGGGAGGCTAGGATAGAAGATGGGAGTTTATATGTACCTTTTTCTGTCCTAGAGTACTGAGAGGAAATATCATTTTAGCTGTATTTCAGTTCAGTCATTTTCTCCTTGTTTGTAGTTCTCAAAATTTTGAGTTAATTTAGATAGTAAGATGTGATTCCACTAGGGGACAGCAGAGCCAAGCTTTTGCATTTCATGTCTTTGGTCTACATCTTGACAGCAAGTATGAAGCTGTGTAAACTAGTTAAAATTCCTAAATTGGGAAGGGTTCATGGTTTGCAGAAAATGTTCTTAGTTTACGGAATCAATGAGAAATTTTTAAAGAGTCCTTAGCTTTTTGCAAACTGAAATAATAGAGAAAAGACAATTTCCCCAAGAATTAAGTCTAATGTTAATTAATGTTATTAGATATGTGATAAGAACAGTATTTTCACATGAAATTTCCTATTCTTAAAAAATTCACTTAGTTGGGAATTTTAAAGTTCTACTGAGTCTCTTTCTCTCTAGGAGGAAATTGCTTCCTTACATGGTTTTCTGCCTATGTTGACAACTGGATTTTAAAAACTTAATGAGGGCAGAGTAAATCCTTGTAACTTGCAGCATTGAAGAGCTGGGATGATACAGCTGGTAGTCACAGAGGCAAGTGAGGGTCTGATACTGCTTAGGAGCTGGCCATGTCTCAGGCACTTCCTCTGCTCTTGTTCTCCTATGGTCTACTCAATCCAGCAGGCAGAGTGAGCTTTTAAAACACAAGTCAAGTCGGGCGGCGGTGGTGCACGCCTTTAATCCCAGCACTCGGGAGGCAGAGCCAGGCGGATCTCTGTGAGTTCGAGGCCAGCCTGGTCTCCAAAGCGAGTTCCAGGAAAGGCGCAAAGCTACACAGAGAAACCCTGTCTCGAAAAACCAAAAAAAAAAAAAAAAACCCACAAGTCAAATTCTCTCCTGTGAGGGCTTCTCAGTTAAGTCAGTGACAGGCCCATACACTTGCCTTATGTATGTATGTATGTATGTATGTAGGTATGTATGTATGTATGTATTTATCTCCTTGTTCCAGGTTTTGCTGCTGTTTATATTTGCTAGACATACTGTTGCCTTTTTCCCACAGTTATCTTTGTGGCTCTTTCTGATGTCCTCATCAAGCTACTCCTTTGCACCCTTCTCTTTCTGTATCATTTATCATATTTAGATATGTTAGAGTGATTAGTTGGTTTTCTTTTTCTTCTTTACTTTTCTCATTACTAGATTGTATTATAAAGTTTTTTCCTAAATTGGTGGTCAGCAAGCCTAAGAGGTTCTCCTGTTTCCCCTTCTTCCCAGCACTTGAGTTATGGGCATGCATGGTTAGGTCTAGCTTTTTACCTGGATGTGAAAAGGGTATCTGAACTCGTCTTCCCTCACGCTGCTCAGCAAAGCATGTGGTGCTTTTTCTGTGTTCCCTCGTGCCACCCCCTCAGCTTGCTCTCCAACTTCTCTTGGTTTAGAGGCAGGTTTCTCTGTGTAGCCCTGGCTGTCCTGGAACTCAGAGATCTGCCTGCTCTGCCTCCCGAGTGCTGGATTAAAGGTGTGCCCCACCACCGCCCGGCTGTCTTCTGACTTTTGACCTGTCTTCAGAGAGCAGACATAGCAGCTGTGATGTCTGTCATCTATCTTATTTGGTCAGGGTGTCACCTTCTTATTTTATATGCTAATAACTTCTGCCATCATGTGTGGTTTAGTCTAATGGCTAAAGGGGACTGTTTTAAATTCATATTTTTTTTGTAGTGTATGAAGATGAATAACTTTGAGTCATACAATTTTGCATTTAAACAATGAGGAAGGTATTTACAACTAGTTTTTTTAGTTCCAAACAGGTAATTAGATAAAGGAGTATTTATATATTCATATTTCCTCTGTTTACAAGAAAATTAAATAAGCATAAAGACAAAAATATTCAAGTATTCCTTTATTTTTGAAATACTACCTTTTTCCTTGCAAAATTTGACTGTCCTTTCTGTGTTTCTACCTTTAATGTTAGACTGGCTGCTGATTCTTCAAGGTTCATTTAAGGTGTCATTATTTCTGGACAGTCTTCTTAATATCTAGACTATTAGGTAGAATTCTCTGTCATGTACTTAGAGCTTCTTCTATGTTAGTAATCAAAATTCTGTATTACTGATTTGTTTTGTTTTGTTTTTTAAGATAGGGTTTCTCTATGTTGCCTTGGCTGTCCTGGAACTCATTCTATAGACCAGGCTGGCCTTGAACTCACACAGATCTGCCTGCCTGTGCCTCCTGAGTGCTGGGATTTACTACTGATTTTTTTAATATCTGTTCATATAGGCATTCAGCTTTTTTTTGGTTTTTCGAGACAGGGTTTCTCTGTGTAGCTTTGCGCCTTTCCTGGGACTCACTTGGTAGCCCAGGCTGGCCTCGAACTCACAGAGATCCGCCTGGCTCTGCCTCCCGAGTGCTGGGATTAAAGGCATGCGCCACCACCGCCTGGCCAGCTTTTTTAATAATCTGCAGAATGTCTGTTTTCTCACTATCTTACTACCTGGCATATTAATATGATTTTAAAAAATTAACAAATTATCTATAATAAGATAGCTTAACACTTTGGTATGTTTTAATCTTTTTCAGTCTGTACATACAAGGATGTATTTTTTCCTTATTAAATTGAATTTTAAAATTAATATGTAAGATAAAACGCTTTCCTTTAGTTTTCACAATAAAAGTACAGTACCATCTCTTAGGTAAGTTGTTAAAGCCAGTTTTTTTTAACATTCAATGATAAAATACTATCTGCAGACAGTGTTGCAGACTTGGAGAGGCATTCAGGGTAGTGCAAATCAGTCTCGAATGTACCTTTTTAAGTCATCTTCCCTGCTGTTCATTTTGTATTCCAACTGGGGACTTTCCCTTTTTTTAGGTCTCTTTTTACTGAATCAGTCTTGTGTTGTCTGGTTTCTTCTACCATGACACAGCATTCTTTTATAACACCTTAGGCCCCTTTCTGTCTCCCTTGAAGACCTACCTGAAATTCCATCTGCTGTCATATTTTTTCTCTGGCACTTGTGAATATTTGTTCTCCACTTCTGAGTTGGTGGTGCTTGTTGCCTGTGGCTGTCCTTTGTCTTTCTTTGCTTGTCATCCTGAATCTTGGGCTTGTATGTGTTTGTTGTGTCTTCTTAGGATGAGTGTTACATTGCTTGAAGACAGGGCCCTGCTTCTTTGTGTTTGGTTTTTTCCTGAGTCCTGGCCTCTCAGTAAGTAGTTATTTGCTTAGTTATAAACATGTGCCCCTCAGATTTTATAGCATGCGTGTAAAGAATGCCTTGAGATTATGTGTAGCTTGAGTTTTCCTGCCTGGCCCACAGTCAGGGCAAATCTCTCTCACCTGCCAGTCCCACAGCCACTCAGACCCAACAAGCAAACACAGAGACTTATATTGCTTACAAACTGTATGGCCGTGGCAGGCTTCTTGCAGCTTAAATTAATCCATTTCCATAAATCTATACCTTGCCACATGGCTAGTGGCTTACCGGCATCTTCACATGCGGCTTGTCATCATGGCGGCTGGCAGTGTCTCTCTGACTCAGCCTTCCACTTCCCAGCTTTATTCTCCTCCTTGTCCTGCCTACACTTCCTGCCTAGCCACTGGCCAATCAGTGTTTTATTTATTGACTAATCAGCAACACATTTGCCATACAGAACATCCCACAGCAATTATGTTTTCTTTTGTGTATCTAAACAATTCCTAAATATCCCATTTGATCCTATTTTGTTGCTTATGTGGACCAGCGGGCACTGTGGTGTTAGTAAACTGTGTTCAAGCAGCACAAGCAGCTTCAGTACGTTTGGAGGGCTTGGGCCTGTGTCAGCACAGATTTCTGAAGCTACGGTATGGCAGTTATAAGGATTGGAGGTTTTTACCTGAGTAGGCCCATTTTTTAAATTGACCTGAAAAGTTTTATTCTAAAGGTATCAGTAAAATCCGTAGGAAGATGAATTTATTTACATATTTTGGTTTTCTGAGACAGAATTTTGCTGTGTAGCTCACCCCTGCCTTGAATCTGCGGCAGTTCCTCTGCCTTAGCCTCCTGTGTTCAGAAATTACAGGTGTGTATGTCAGTCAGTGTTCCCGACAAACTGATTCTTCAGCATATTTCGCTGCCATGTTTAATCAGCAGTTTTGTCATAATACTCTTGAGATTTGGGTAGAAGCAGTCTCCTTGATATATTTGTATGGACCTATTTTAAAATATGCCCTTTGGAGTTGGGCCTGTTGTTGCTGGAGGCCAGCCCGGGCTACAAACAAAAGTAGTGACATCCTGGCCTGCGATATTGAGACCCCCTTCTCAAAAGACGAATTCTGCTTAATTGCTTATTTTTTAGATGCTGGCTCTACTTTTGAAGTACAGCCTTAAAGGCAGTGGGAATTGTAGCAGGTGATTGAAATTTGATGTAAGGCAGCTAGAGTCCTACTTTTCTGACATCACAGAAGATTAAAAGCGGGTTTTTCTAGCATTTACTAATTAAGTGAACTTGATTTCATGTCATCTACTCATCTTACTGTCAAAATAGTAAAATGAAGATCGTATTGATACATTTTAAATTTTTTATTTTGTTTAGATACAAAGAGGATGGCGAAGCTTTATTAATTTTACTACCCTCAGAAGAACAAGGGATGGTGCAGCAGCTTCTCCAGAAGAAAGTACCTGTGAAGGAGATCAAGTAAGAGCTAGCTGTTCCTGTACTGCTGTTAGGCGTGAGAACATGATGCCACTGTGCTTATTGCCTACATTTCCTTCCTTCTTCCTCCTCATCTATTCGACCATCTGGCTTCTAATATAGAGGGGAAAAATACTTTAACAAAATCTTAGGAGAAGAAATTTTATGCTAACAGCAGATTGGAAGGAAAGTATAGCTGCTCCACATGTGCCCACATGTGTACATCCTAGTGACAGCAGCCAGCAGATTGCTGTTTTGTTGCAATTTATGAGTTCATTGACATGTCAGTGTCACTCTGAGTCCCTAGTTCATATGAAGGTTGCTCTTGGTGTCACTGTGATTAGTATCTGAGAGATCCACCTTAAAGGAAGGAAGGAGTTCGGCTCTTGGCTTCCGAGGTTATGTTGTTATGGCAAGGAGGTGTGGTAGAGCAGAGCCGTTCATCTGGTGGTAGTCTAGGGAGCAGAGGAAGACTGCCTGAACTTCATGCTCCCAATTTTAGTGAAGTCTGCTCTAGTCAATGAACTGTTTTCATGAATTAGCCTTTTAATACTGCATTTAATGTCATTACCATATTCGAGACCATCTCAATTTTCTCCTGTGGTCTTTGCTAGAAATTTTGTGTGTGTCCACTAGAGGTGGATGTCAGAATGCCTTTTTCAAATGCTTTCTTACCTTACTCTCTGAGATGAGGTCTCTCACTGACCCTGGCTGCCTGGCAAGCTCCTACGATCTGTCTGTCCCTTCCCCCATTCCATCCCTCAGATTGCAGTGCTGGGCTTCAGGTGTGCATGACCATGTCCATTTTATCAGGTTGGTGCTGGAGATCCTGACTTAGGTGTTCCTGCTTGTGTACTACTTTGCCCACTTAGCCATCTCCTGAGCCCCTTTCTGCTTTATAGTTATACCTATGATTCATGTTGAATTTTTTTTATGTATGTGCCAGGATTCATGTGTTTACACGTCCAGTTCTAATATTTATTAGAAAGACTAATTTTGTTTCTTTATGTTGCTGTAGTTCCTTTCTCAAAGATCTGTTGGCTATACATGTGGCTGTATTTCGGGACTCTATTCTCCTTGATTTGTTCTTTTGGCAATTACTGTACGCTGATGATTATTACAGCTTTGTACTTAAGTCTTGAGGTTGGAACCTGGCAGCCTTGCAGCTTGTGTTTGGAATCAGTTTATAGATACCCATAAAATAACTGGCTGGTATTTGTATTGGTATTACATTGAATCTGCAGATCAAATGAGAAATAGATTGGAACCTTGACAAGATTGAATTTCCCTGAAACTGAAAAATTAAGATTTTTCTTTGATTTCTTTCATCGGAGTTTTGTGGTTTTCTTTATGTAGATATTGTTCAGACTTTCTTAGCCTTTGGTATATTTGCATTCTGAAGCCTTGTTATAATTTTTAATAGTTTCCAGGAGCATTTTGTTCCTTTCTTTTGATTGTCCAAGTAGATCATCATTTCACCTTCAAACAAGCATAGTTTTATTTTTTTTCCTCCAATCAGTGTGCTTTTAATTTTCTTCTTTTGGTTTTACTGCATTGAAAAGCAGAGTTCCCCGCTTTGTTCTTTTCCCTTATCATTTTATGTGCATGGCTGTGTTGCTTGCATGTATGTCCTTTGTACTGTGTTTCTGGTGCTAGTGGGAGTCGAAAGAGGATGTCAGATCCTTTTTGTCTGGAGCTACAGATAGTTGTGAGCTGCCATGTGGGTGCTGAGAATTGAACCCAGGTCCTCGGGAAGAATGGCTAGCTACTGAGCCATTTCTCCAACACCCCTTGCTTTGTTCTTGATTTTAGTGGGAAAACTGGAAGGTTCTCACTTATACTAAGGATGATATTAGCTCTAGTCTTTATTTTTCCAAGAGCAGATATTCCTTATTTTGAAGTTTTCTATTTCTAGTTTATAGATAACTTGGATTTTATTACTTACTTTTGTATGTATTGAAGTGATAAATTATATTAATGTACCTATTGAATGAATGTTGAAACGAACATGGTAATGGTAAAGAGTTATTTATTGGTTGAATGATTGGTTCATTGATTGATTGAGATAGGGTCTCTTGTAGCCCAGGCTGCCTTCAAATGTACTGTGTAGCATAGGTGGTCTCCACTTCCCAAATGCTGAGATTGTAGGCATTTACTACTACATTTGGCTTCAGTTGCCTTTTTTTTGGAAACTATTAAAAAGAAACCTGTTTGTGTATGTGTTGTTATTGTTGTGTATGTGTGTGGTATATTTGTGGTAGTTACATGTATGCCTGTACATATATGTCTCTGTTCCTGTGGAGGCATGAGGTCAAACTGAGTGTCTTTCCTTGACTACTCTCCATCTTTATTTTTGAGGCAGGGTCTCTCTCTGAACCTGAAGCTTATCACTGGCTAGCCTGGCAGCTGAGCCAATGAGCTCCAGGGTTCTCCCTGTCTCCAGTTTCTCTACATCCTCCCCAAATGGCTGAGGTTGCAGACACATGCTGCAGTGCCTCAGTGCCACAGTGCTGAACTTAGGTCCTCATACATGTATGGCAGGCACTTTATCAACTGAATCATCTCCGCAGTCCTGATGCCTTTAAAAAAAGGATGTATATTAAAACAATTTTGTAGAATACAGCAGAGAAAATTAAGAGAAAGAATTTCTTAGTTTTAAGGAGCATTGGAAATTGAAAGGATGATACCCCTTGAATGAAATCATTTTGTGGGTTCTTTATTTCAAAGGATCATAATCTCCTCTCATGAGGATGTATACATTGGGCATAGTGGAATTCATCAGTCTTTCTTGTATTGGAGACATTGAAAAACAGTTTGATTTGCTTCAGCTATTAGATATAGAATATAGAAGATAAAAATTGATCATGAATTAAATTGTTGAGGTGAGTAGCTTTGTATGTTTTGAAAAATTTCTCTATTAATAAAGGAAAAACAACTCCATCTATACTCATTGTTTGCCTGTTGCTACTCTAACATTGGAGTAATGTAATAATTCAGTTTGAAGTTAGGAAATCAAATGGAGTCTCTTGTGAAATGTAGACCCTTTCATTCTTTGCTATCGCATAGTTGAGCAAAATTTGATGTTTCTTATATGTTTAATTTTAAACAGGTAAACGTTTTTATGTCTTAATTACTTGAAATTGATTTTACATATTTGATTTAAAGCAGGGACATTTGCAAAAATGACATTGAATTTCATTTCATTAATTTATGTCCTATGGGAATTTACTTTCTAACTTTATAGAATTAAGAAGTAACCAATGGTAAAAATGGCATTAGTATAGATAAACTCTCTTACTCATCATTTGTTTGGAGAAATCTACTGTCCTGTAATTTTCTTTTTCCTGTGTCATTCTTGGTCCATAGATGAGAAATAATGTTAAACACTCAAAAATCCAGTTGAGGGGGAGTAAGAAAATGCTGTGTATTATTCCTGTTTTTAAAATTGAGATTGATTTTTAGTTTAATTGTTATTTTTTTTTATTAAAAAGAATCAATCCAGAAAAACTTATTGATGTTCAGAAAAAATTAGAATCATTTTTAGCCCAAGATCAAGATTTAAAAGAAAGAGCTCAAAGGGTAAGTTATCTTTGAATTCACGATTTGTTTTTGGAATGGATTTATATAATTAAATTATATTTCATAAGTTTCTGCTGTTACTATGTTGCATGTTCATAGCTAAAAGGTTTAAGTAATGGAATTTTTACATAGATTACTTCTTAATTTTAAAAAGTGTTTCTTCTTATTAGAGACACAGGGGAAATTCTAAGATGATTTTTAGGTTTGAAGCAGCCTGGCATCTAGTATACTTGATAAACTTAACTTCTTATTTTTTCACTGAAATTGTTATAAGTTCTGATTGCATTTTCTGATGGAGAGATTAATATTGTCTTGTATTAAGCTAGATTTCTAGATGACATAGAGTTCTTGCAAATTATCTTCAACAATGAAATTTGAACCTGCTAATATGACTTAATGTTCTTGAATTGCTATTCTGAACTAAAAAAGTCTTCGTAAGAAATTGCCTATACTGACGTTTTTTAAAAAATGACATATATCTGACATTTTGAAATGTGTGTACAGTCTGGAAAGGCCAAGTCAGACTAATCAATCTTCAGATCAGTTATTTGTGAAGAGAAATGTTAGAAATTAAAAACCACCTGACGCTGAAAATGGTGGTAATGTTGTGATGTATGACATGACTAGCAGGTCATTTGGTTATTGGTTCAAGAAATAGAAAATGCTGAAAGGATTTTTTTTTTTTTTTTTGGTTTTTTTCAAGACAGGGTTTCTCTGTGTAGCTTTGTGCCTTTCCTGGAACTTACTCTGTAGCCCAGGCTGGCCTCGAACTCCAGAGATTCACCTGCCTCTGCCTCCCAAGTGCTGGAATTAAAGGCGTGCACCACCACCGCCTACCTGAAAAGATATAGTTTTACTGGTTTGAACATATAGAAAATGAGCCTTCTAGAACAAAAACTATAGACTAGCATGCTGAAATAAGCGATGTGACTTATTGGTGCCATACATGGTTTAGCAGAATGGCTGTGTTCCCAGCACCATCGGGCTATCTGGTTTCAGTGACTTTCTAGATTATGATTAATCTGGATGGAGCTAACCCTATAAGCACATGATATTATTTCTTGTGGATGATTGCTGGGGAAAATACCTTTGACCTAGCACCATTCATTGTTAATGCCTTTGGAGACAGAAAATGGTTTATTGGGAGATTAGTTGGGTAGAAAAGATTAGTGTAAATATAGAAATACAGAAGAAAATGTAAAGTTTAAGAAATATGGACAGAAGGATTAAATATACTTTATAAAATTTATATCTGTATACTGTATGTATTCTTGTGTGTGCATTTGTATGGAGGCCAGAGGTCAATTCTGGGTGTTTTTTGAGACAAGGCCTCTTATTGTACCTGGAGCTATGCATCTGGCTAGACTTTGACTATCTGGGCTGCATGTTACAGGAATCCTTCTGTTACTGGGTCCCAGTACTGGGATTGCTGCACATTCTTCATGCCCAGCCTTTTAAGGTGAATGCTGGGCATTCGAATTCAAGTTTTCAGACTTGGCTGGTCAGTACTTTGCTGAGTTATCTCTCAGCCCTATACAAACTGTTGTTAAAGAAAAATACTTTATTATCTATTTATTTTACAGACTGATAGGATCAGGATGACATAGCTGTGTCATGAGCATAGTTTTATTAAAAAAAAGTGGAAGTAAAAATTCCAAGATGATGGTAAATTATTTGAAATTATAATAAAAAAGAAAACAACCTTTTTGTCAAAATTTGGCTCACAGTGAAATTTTAGTTTGTTGAAAAAATTGTCTTTTGACTATTCAAGGTAATATCAGCAACGAAAAAACATTTATTTGCATCTTGTATATATCAGAAGATATTGAGTGTTCTATATGAATTCCTCATTGTCATAACACTTAGAAGGTAATTTTGATAAGAAAATTGCAATTTAGAAAAATGATGACATTTGCTCAGCTAATAACATATGTAATCAGTACAGATGCTCTATCTGTATTACTCTATTGCCTGTGTTGCCCTACTGTACTTTATTATAATTAAGTAGTGCTAATTAATATTCAGTAGCTTTTTGGAAAGTTGAGGAATTTTCTCCTTTGAGGTAAGATTTCATGTAACTCTGCCTGGCCTTAAATTTCCAATGTCTGCTTCTACCTCCCAAGTACTGGAATTACAGGCAGTGTACCACCATGCCCAGCTAAGGTAATCTTTTGTAGTGTGTTGGACTGATGGAATAAAATACAGAATCTTCTAATATTACAGTTGTAGCAGTTTATTTTTCTGTGTATGCAAAATAGGGTTGTGTTGATGTGTTTTGTATTTTTTCACTACTACTGAGTTTATCTCTTAGTTTTCTATTTTGGTTTTAGCTTAATATTTAACTTGTATTGCATTGTACTTTTTATTTTACAGTGTTTTGTCTCCTACATACGTTCAGTATATCTTATGAAGGATAAAGAAGTATTTAATGTGAGCAAGTTACCTCTTACTGAATATGCACTGTAAGTATTGATAACATAGCTGTAATAAAGCTAGAGGGATTGTCTCTAGTGTTTCCTCTAAGAGTTTTAGTTTAGACCACTTCTACTTTACTGTAGAACAGTTGGTTGAGAATTTGCAGAGAAGTATATTAAATTAACTCTTGGAAATTTAACCAGTATTTTAGTTCTTATTGTCAGGAGGTTCATATTTATAAGGTTTGTTTATTTTTTCAGTCTTTATCTCTTATAGACACTTGAAGTAACAGTTGCAAGATGTTGCGAGATTTAGTGACTCAGGTTGCAAATGTATGGAATGACTAACTGGTTTTGTTTGAATAGTTGTGAGATTACAAAAACAAAAATAACTTTTTAATATATAAAGGAAGAATCAGCTTTCTTTGAGGGAGTCCTGTCTCTGGGAAATGCATTGAACAAATCTTTAGAAGTACCCTTGAGCTTCATTATACTTTAATGCTTATCTTAGGTTTCCAAGATAAAATACATTTTAGGTAAGGTCTGAATGCTTGGCTTGCTTTCTAGGAATTTGAGTGACTTTACTTTTAAATTGAGTTTAACAAAGAAAATTTAAAAAGGTTTTATTTGAGGATTTCATACTTGAGAATGTTCGTATCCATTCCACTTCCCCCTCATAACAAAAAATTGGACCCAAGTAAGCTGCTATTTTCTGTGTTAGCATATACATTTAATATAACATAATACGTCAATTGTAATGTTTTAAAACCCTTTTGTTAGATAGCAGTGTGAAACAGTGTTAGATAGCATTACTGCTTTAGTAATGGATGGAAAAGCATGTGCCATGCAAAACAGGTTTTTGTTTCCCCATGTTTATTTACTAGTTCCTAGTTTCATTATTTTTAAAATATGATCCAAAGATTAGGATTTTTAGCTACTTTTGTATTTAGTAGTGTGAAGTTCAGTATTTTTTTTCTGGTTGCTGCAGCTAGAATATTCACAAATGATGGACGTAGGTTTTGAATACCGCAGGCTCATATTTAGAAGCTGTTTTGTTGCAACAGACTAGTAAATGTTGTGTTTGTTGTTGATGACTTGCTCTTGGTGATGTTTATAGAAGGCAAACAACTATGTTAAGTCTAAGTTGATCAGTGTAGTTTAACTGTGTTTTTAATTTATATTGATATTCAGATGTGTAATTTTCTTGAGGTGTAGGATTTCCTTTAGAAGCTCATGATAACTAAAGCAATTGCTATGTCTGTAAGATACAAGGTTAAAAATGTTCTAGGGAAATACTTTGAGTGCCCACTATATGTAGGTCATTACATTCAATGATAGGATTATATGTGTATATATACTCTGTCTTCAAGGAATTCAGGTTTTAGTTCCTGAAAACCATGTCACTGTACTATAGTATAAGAAATCCTTTGGTGTATATAAACTCACTGTCCTAACTCTTCATATCATGACGGTAATAATGACAGAAAGGGCCACAGTTGCCTATTTATTACTTTCACTGTATTGTATTTATTTATTAACTTTTTATATCAACTCTATTAGGTAGGCATTCTCAGTCATTCCATTTTTCAGATAAGAAAACTGCCTAAAGAGGTGAATATTCTTGAGACTATACAGCTAGTAAATGACAGAGCTGTGCATTTTGAATCTCAGCAGTTCTATTTCCGAGTTTATTTTTTTCAATAATTCAAATAATTCAGTAGTTTCTATTGTGAAATATATATAAACAAAACAGTGGATAAAGCTACCATTTATTTATTTATTTGGAGGCTTTTCTCAATGTGGAGCCTTGGCAGGCCTGGAGCTGTCCTCTGACTCACAATCTACCTGCCTCAGCCTCCCAAGTGCTGAGATTAAAGAGTAAAGGGGTGTGTCACCACATCTGGCTTAACAACTTTTTAAAAGTTGTATTTATACCCACCAGTGGGATTTTAGTAAAAATTGTTAGTTTTGATCCTGGAAGGAAACATCCAACATCTTGCTCTTAGGTAAAAAAGCAAATAAAACAAAATAAAATAAAACAAACAAATAAAAAACCCAAAACAAGGGCTGGAGAGATGGCTCAGGGGTTAAGAGCACTGGCTGCTCTTCCAAAGGTTCTGAGTTCAATTCCCAGCAACCACATGGTGGCTCACAACCATCTGTAATGAGATCTGGCGCCCTCTTCTGGTGTGCAGGTATACGTGCAGACAGAGCACTGTATACATAATAAATCTTTAAAAAAAAAAAAAACCAAAACAAAACCAAACCAAAACTCCCAAGATTTCCCCCTTTTAGCTCTTCTAAAAAGAAAATTCTGTTTTTGTAGCAGTGATTATGCCATATTCTGTTTCAGAATTGGGATTTGAGGTAGGGGAGATGGTATATGTAGTCTGCTCTCTACTTTTTGAGAGTAACTGTTTTGCCATTCCTCAGTCATGCCCTTTACAGTTTATGCAGTAACTTATGTTTTGCAAAGTACCTCTTTGTACAGTTAGTTATTTGGGACTTCATAGCACCTGTGAGGTAGACGTGGTAGGTGTTATTATGTGTTGTGAGGAAGCTGAGAGTTGAATTGGAAATTGGGTCTAGTATGTGAACTGTGACCATCTTATTTTTATTTCAATGCCTTTTTTTTTTTTTTTTTTTTTTTTAAATACGCTATCAACTCTCTTGAAGCAAAGCTAGGTGTCGAAAACATTTTCTGGGCAAGTACTTAGTACATTTTGGCTTTATTTTGGATCATTTAATCTGTCAGAATTGATGAGTCTTAGAGGAATGGTTAAAAAAAAAAAGCCATGGAAATAGATCTGTGCTGTAGAGAAACTTCCATAACACCACAAACACACCATCACTTCCATTTCTGAAGGTCTCTTGGTCTTGCTGTGGCACCACGGGTAAGATTTCTTCAAAAAGTGGAGAAGCAGCCCACCAAAGGATTGGTAAGGAATCAAGTCACCGAAGCAATTCAACCCAGGGCTCCCTCCCTCACCAGTGATGAAGTAGAAGAATTTCGAGCTTATTTCAGTGAGAAAATGTCCATCCTTCACAAAAGTGGAAAAAGACTAGAAGAGACAGAACACAGCTTGGCCAATGGTGATAGTGAAGATCAGGACGAAGATACAGCAGATGAGGAAATGGAAGAGCAGCTGGGAAAAGCAAGAGAGCCTCACACTGAACCTGTTCTCAGTGTTGAGGAGGAACAGAAGGAGGTCAAGGAAGCTCCTGTGCAGTTCCTAGACAGAGATGATGAGGAGGAAGATGGGCCTGATGCTGATTTCCTCACAGTGAAGCGGCGTGATGTGTTTGGGTTGGATCTTAAAGAGAATGAAGCATTGTCGGTAAGTTTACTCGGAATGGAGTCCTTTCTTGCCTTTTTACTTTGTACTAATTGTAGCCTTTGGAAAGTCATGAAAAGTAACAATTAAGAGGAACTTAGGGTATGTGTCTTTGTTGTGTACTCTTCATATTTAAATACAGGAAAAGTGCCAAAGAATTCTCATACTCTTCCTAACTTCAAAACTCAAGAGGTTGTCAGCCACAATCTTTTTAAATGCTTTTCTGATGCTGTGTTTTGAAAGTAGCTGTAGTAATGATTGTGGCGTGAAGGGGGCAGTGAGGTTTTTGTTACGATGTGAGAATCCTTCATTATGAGTCTTAACATCCAGTCTCTTGATGGACTGACTACATTATTGTAAAGAGCAGCTGTAATTACATACACTTTAAAAAAATTAGTTTTTCTTCATATATGAGTCCATTTTATTTTGATCAGATTCAACCTTCAATTGCTGCATGTATAATTATGGCCTCTTTCCATGATTGTCTGTGTGTCTGTCTATCTATCTATCCATCTCCCTCCCTATCTATCTCCCTCCCTATCTATCTATCTATCTATCTATCTATCTATCTATCTATCTATCTATCTATCTATCTGTCTCTTATCATTTATCTATATCTACATCTGTGTCTCTGTCTATATCATCTATCTCCTCTCTCTCTCTCTCTAACCTACTGAGTCAATTTAGTGTTGCCTGCATGCTTGTGGGTATAGAACTGTCCTCTAGAGAAAAGGCAACCTACCAGGGGCCCTACCACTGAAGTAAGCTGTTTTTTTTCTCTCCAAGCAGCTGTTAGTATTTACATCTTTCTGAGTATGAAATGAGTTTTTTTTTTAAATTTAAGAGTGTTTATTTTATGCGCATGAGTGTTTTGCCCGCATGTGTGTTTGCATCTCATGCATGCAATATTTGTGGGAGCAAGAAGAACTTGGAACTGGAATCAGTGGTGGTTACTAGCTATTATGTGGTTGCTGGGAACTGAATTTGGGTCCTCTGTGAGGGTAACAAGTGTTCTTAGCTACTGAGCTTGTTACTATCCCCATGAAATTTATCTATCTATTATTTTTATTTCCTATGGACTGGTGTTTTTGCCTGCATATATGTCTGTATCAGGGTATCAGATCCCTTGGAACTGGAGTTACATACGGTTGTGAGCTGCCATTGAACCTAACCTGGAAGAGCAGTCAGTGTTCTTAAACCACTGAACCATCTCCCCAGCCTATGGAATTTATTGTTAGTGAGATACTTGCTTTTGAGAACCAAGTTGGTATCTTAAGTAGAAATTTCTCATTACTTTTGATGATCTGAAAGAATTGTATGAAAAATTCAGCCTGACTCTTACATATGATAAAGTCTTCCTAAAAATTGCTAGTTACAGTAAGTACCTGATTTTGAACTGGGAAACTTTGTAAAGTGTTTCTTAAAGTAACTAAAGATACAAAGTGGCAGATATGCTTATTGAGCACTGACTTATTGAGAGGAATGTTTTATAAAAAGCATGACATTTATTTCCTGAACTACCCTGTGAAGTAGGTGCTGTTTATATAGGTGAGAGAAAATCTGGAGCAGAATAATGTACTGACCTATTCTGCTTTAAATTAAGCTATTTAAAGTCTATGACTCCTTTAAATAAATAAGTGAAATAAGAATAAGACATTGGATTTTATTCTAATCTGTCAAATCAATGTGATGATTGATGTTGATTGTCAGCTTGACTGGATTGAGAGTCATCAAAAAGATTTGTATAGCACACTGTCTATAAAGCACCTTTCTACAAAGTTGAATTTATGTAACAGATATATAGTAAAAAATCTCTTATGTAGTACATTTTAGCTTGACAAAAGGTTTTAATCATTGTCACAATCCACAGTGAAACAGTTCACCACTAAAACATTGCTTCATTCCCCTTGTAATAAGTTACTTCATTCCATTTTCAACCACTGGTCTGACTTTTGCAGTTTTCAGAATGTCATATAGATAGAACCATAGAGTTTGTAGTATTGTGTGTTTGGTAACTTTGTGCTTGAGTACTTAATTCTACTATATTCATTCTACTTCTGCTTATATAGTAAGTACGTCTACTGCATTCATCAGCAGCTTGTTTCTTTTAGTTGCTGAGTTCTACTGCATAGTATGAGGATTGTCAATAGGCACTGTTGTTCACAATTTTTGGTGGTTATGACAAAAGCTATGAGTGCACAACCTTTTTCATGTCTTTGGGATGTAAGTAAACTAGTGGGGTAGATAAACATCAGGATGTAAAGCAAGTAAGTATATGTTTTCTTTGAGAGAAGCTCTTCGGTTCTTTACCAAATGGATCGTTTGAACATTCATGAGTCTTTAAAACTCATAATATTGCTTGTTTTTAAATTCAGCTACATAGCAAAGTCTATTAAATTTTTATGGCATTTCCCTGGTGATGACTAATGGTGAACATCCTGTCACCCTGTATTTGCTGTCTGTATAGCTTGTATGACAAAATGTCTATTTTTTGCTTTTTAAGAAATTGTATTGCTTACTTGACTGAGATATTTATGAATTCTAGATCCATATCCCTCATTAGATGTGTTTTACTAGTATTTTCTTTCAGTTATGTCTTACAAAGAGCAGAAATATTAAATTTTGAAGTGTTTATTATCTTTTATAATTTATAAGTATCATATCTGGTAAGTTTGTGGTCAATAAAAGGTTATGAAAATCTTGTACAATATTTTCTTCCAGAACTCTTAGGGATTTAACCTTTTAGTTAGAACTAAAATTTATTTCAACTTAATTTTTGTGAGTGGTTCTGAGTCAGGTTAGATTTAACTTTTTTGTTGTTTATTGGTATGTAGTAGATAGAGCCCTTACCTTTTGTAGAAAAGATGATGCTTTTTCCATCAGATTACCTTGACTCCTTGTTGAAAGTCAGTTGACAGATGCTGTGTGTGTGTGTGTGTGTGTGTGTGTGTGTGTGTGTGTGTGTGTGTATGTTGTGATTTCTGTTCTGTATTCTGTGTTTGTATTTTCACTAATGGCATCTGTCATGATTCCAGTAGCTTTATAGTAACTCTTAAATTACTTTATGTTTTCCAATTTGGTATCCTTTTTACACTATAAATGTTGGCTGTTTTGGTGCCATTACATTTTCATAGGCTTTAAAATTAGCTATTTGATTTGTACATGAAGCCTGCTGGTGTCTTCATTAAACTGCATTGAAGTTTTAAATCTATTTGGAGCCAATTGACACCTCAATACTGAATTTTTTGATTCTATGAATATGATAATCTTTACTTATTTTTAAGTCTCCTTTTCCTACCTTTCAGCATTGCTTACTCATACCACACATATACTTTGTTAGATTAGTCTTTTGCTATTTAGTATTTTTCTGTACTATTTTGCATGAAACTTTAAAAATTTCAGTTTGTAATTTTTTTCTGGCCACCATCATACAGAAATAAAATTTGTTTTTGTGTATCAGTTATTTTAAACTGACCTATTCTGGTGACATTTTTTTTGGGAGTTCCTTGAAGTTATCTCTGTAATTGATTTAATCACCTTTATTTGTAAACACCAGAATAATAATTATTTTTACCTTCTGTACATCTTGTTTCATTTTCTTGCCTATAACTGATTAGGCTCTTAAGAATGGGAGAGGTAAGGGTAGATAACAAAACGTTGTTCTTGATCTCAGATTGACACTCAGATTGACATTTGTATCTGAAATTAGCTTCCAGTTGGTTTTGTTTTATTAGATTGGGAAATTTCCATATGATTCCTAGTCCAGTAATATTTTTTTAACTATAAATGGATGATAAATTTTGTCATGTTTTTCTATAATTATTAATCACATGATGGTTCTTAGTCTGTTGATATACTATATTGACTATTTTCTACCCCTAATAATGAGCTAGTTTAAATTCCTGTGAAAACAAACTTCACTTGAGCATGGTTTGTTTTCTTTTATTATAGTGCTGGATTCTATTTAATGATAGATATTTTGTTAGGGACCTTTGTTTCTGTTCTCAGAAAGAAAATTTATTTTCTCTCTTGACCTGTCTGGATACTATATATTTTAAAGGCTTTTGCTTATTTTGTCAGATAATCTAACAGAATAGTCATGTTGATCGCTGTCACACTCCCTATGTTATTGTCTATTTATACCACTATTGGATAGTAACAGCTTGTTAGAACTCCTTTTTAGCTTTATTTGTAGAAAATTGGCATTTTGAAGCTCTATAAGAATAGTTGAAAGGCATTATTGAATTTTTGTAAGCAGGGACATAAATAATTTACTGGTTCTAAATGATAGAGCAGGTCCAGCTTTGTAATTTAGGTAATAATTTATGGTTTCTAATTATGATCTATCTGCCTCTATCACAGTATAAAAATTTTATCTTTCCATTACCTCTTTACCCTAGGCCAGAATTGCAAGTAAAAATAAACATGTTTTCTTTCTAACTCAAAAAATTATCCAAAAAATACATTTAAAATGTGCATTTATTTGTGTGTGTGTGTGTGTGTGTGTGTGTGTGTGTGTGTGTGTGTGCACATGCACATGCTTCTGTGAGCACAAGGGTGTGTGGGTGTTTGTGGAAGCCAGAAGAGGTCATTGGTTCCCCTGGAGCTGGAATATGGAATAGCAGGTGGTTTTCAGTTACAGTGTGAGTGCTTGGGTCTAAGCTTCGAGCCTCTGGAAGAACATTTCTCTAGTTCCTAAACATTAACATTTTAAACTAGGAATTTGAAATATTATGGCATCTTTATCAGATGTGACAAGCATTTAGGGGCCATTAATGAGGTTTTGAGACACTGATCAAGGAAAATTTTTTCTGTTCCTTCACATTGCCTAGTATTACATAAAAACAAGAATTGAAATTAATGATTCTTCTACTAAATAGAAGTAGTTGACTCTCTCCCTGCTTTACTTCATCTTTGTCCTTGAATTTTTAAAATAAGCATTTTAGGGGTTTGTTGGGTCCTGGAATTTTGCAAATAACAGGGAACACACCACCAAAGTCTGTAAACCAGAAACATCTGTATTCAAAAACACCACGAGCTTAGGGGAGGCTTCTAACTAGTTAGGACTACAGAGAATTATTTGACTCTGTAGCGCCAAGGAAGGGCTACAAGCTCCTTTTTATAGCCAAAGGTTATACACAGGGCAAAGAGTACATATTGGGGTTTGTGGAATTTTGTGTGTCTCGGTGTCTTGAGTTAGCACTCTCCAGGCACCTCAGAGATGGAGGGGGATCCAGGATGTACAGCTTTTGATTACAAGGTGTTCGTTTAAAATGTTGACATAGTTGTGGGTTCATTTAAATTGTCTTTCTCCCGCCTGGGAGAATGCAGGGCAGAGGGTCAAAGTGGTTGTCAGTCCCAATACACTCAGAAATATGCCACATATAGGCCACAAGCGCATGATTGTTGTTTTTTCCGTATTCCTGGGCTCTTCAGGGCTCATGTTAATATATTTTTGATTCTTTATTATCTTTTGAAGGCAGTTGGTTTTGAATGTGATTTTTAGCTCTACAATTTTAATCAACTTTCCATTTTATCTGTTACATTTTTAAAAGATTTTACTTCTGTAGTTCAGCCATCACTTAGTGGAGGTTGCTCTTTTCTTTTTGGGTTTTTGAGACATAGAATAAGAAATAATATTACTGCTTAAATGTCTAAGTGATCATATTCTCTGTGGGAGATTGAGTGCTTTCGTAGACACTATTACTTTTGTTCAAGTATGTCTGAGAATTTTGTTTGTAGATACCATACCAAATATGTTAGAGAATTGGTTTCATTACTTATAGTCTAAACTTTTCAAATCTTTTTTTTTTCCCTTGGAAAAAAATATTTTCCAAACTAATTGAAACTTGGATTCAGTGGAAATAATAGGAATGCAGAGAATTTGTCGAGTGATTATATCACTGATACTATAACAATATTTATTTGGCATTGTATACCAAATATGTTTGTTATAAACTCTCATTTTTAATGATGTATTTTTTTGAGATGGGGTCTTGTTTTCTAGACTTGATTTGAAATCCTGCGCTCAAAGGATCACCCTGTTTAAACCATAACTACCACACTCAGGCAAGTTCTCTCTTTTTAACCATGACAAGTAAATGATGCTATCTAAAATCTCATAGAGGCAGGAATAAAAAACAAAACAAAACAAACACTTTTAAATAACATGTCAAAGGTCACAGGAAATGCCCCATAGACTTCTCTGCAGGCAGATCTGATGGAGGCAGTTTCTCAGTTGACTTCCCTCTTTCCAGATGGTTAGTTTGTGCCATGTTGACATAAAATCTGATCAGCATATATGTATAAGCCTGTAGTTTTTCATCTTTTACGTTCTATAGTTGTTTTATCCATATGATTGGCTGGATTCCATTTTTACTCAGCAGTGCCATTTTGAAACTTAACAGCACACATGCCAGTTTTAATTAAGATTTGATTTATGCTCACAAGTTGTTTTCTTATGTTGTAGAGTTGATCCTAGATCTTACTTGTATTTTCATATTGGTTCTAAGAACCCACTATTGGCACAGCTTAGCTAACTTCAGAGCTTGTTTGTAAGTACACTTTTAGTAAAATTTCCAACTTTAAAGTGATGATTCTGATGCAGGGACTAAACCTTTTCTGTCTCTTGTCTTTCTGCTTGTCTCTGCCTTCTCTCTTTTTTTTTTTTTTCACTTTTTGTTTCATTCTCTCTTACCAGCAACTACTACTGAATATATCATAGGTAGGTTTCAGAGATTTGCTCTTCCAATTGGTCTCAGATATTTTGTTACAGCTGTGTGTCTAAATTATTCACTTGCCCCTATCCTACCACTCCCCTAGCCCTCTCTGCAATATCTTTACCAGATAGACACCAAAGCTTATTTGGAGCATGAGGTCATCTTTTCTGTTTTAAAAATGATTTTTACTTTATTATTATTATTTTTTATTTTATGTGCATTGATATTTTACCTGCATGTATGTCTGTGTGAGAGTGTTAGATCCCTTGGACTAGGTAATTTATAAAGAATAAACATATTTCCCACACCACTGGAGGTTGAAAAGTTCAACATTTAGGAGTTAGTCTGGTGTCTGGTGAAGGCCTTTTTGAGGAATCCACAAGTGGTGCCAGAGGAAGACTATCCTCTTGTGGCAGAGAAGCAGATGCAGCAAAAAGCAAGCTAACAGGTCAACAGATAAAGCTGCTTTTACAAAAGCTTCAATCTATCCATTTCAAAAGGAGAGAGCCCTTATGACTTAGCTACCTTTCATAGGCCCACCTCTTGCTATTTCATGAGCAACACCTGAATTTAAAAGGACAAACTGAAACCACAGCAAAGCCCATAGGCTCAAGACCCAGCTGTGGTGGTGTCACTTGGAAGAGCAAATCCCTGAAACCTACCTATGATGTATCCGGTAGTAGTTGCTGGTAAGAGAGAACAAAATAAAAAATGAAAAATAGAGGAGGAGGAGTTATAGGCAATTGTGAACTGCCATGTGGGTGCTGGAAATTGAACCCAGGTCCTCTGAAAGAACAGCCAGTGCTCCTAACCACTGAGCCATCTCTTCAGCTCCCTAAAGGCATTTACTTAAATGACCTCTCATGTCACTTGTTGAACCTTGTTTCATTCCTAGTATCAAAAGGGGCTAAAGGTAAGTGTAGTTCTCTTCCTTTTATTCACCACATGATTTGAACCATCTATCATTTAGATTTCAAAAATGAATTTATTGCTTATTTACTTTTTTTAAAAAAGTTTTCAAGTCAAGAATGTTTTCCTTTCAAACAGATGAGTTTCTAAATGGTCTTATGAAATAAAAAACATGGAGCCAAATATAGGGGTGAAAGCCTTAGAGAGATCAGAGAAATAGGGAAAGCCACCAGCCAACCTTACCTCACCAACTCTGCAGCTTCCAAATGTTATGACTTACTGTGTATCCATGCCTATATACCTTGCTGTTCTGCCATCTGATTTGCTCTCTTTGCTCAGCTGCATCACTTCCTCTTTCTGCCGAGCTCTGACACTTCCTGTCTGTCTGTACAGACCTCCAGACCTCCATGGTTAACTAGTGTTGGAATTTAAAGGTGTGTGCCACCACACCTGGCTCTGTTTCCAGTGTGACCTTGAACACACAGTGATCCTTCCTGCCAAGGGATAGGATTAGGGGTGTGTGCTACCATTGCCCGACTTCTTTGTTTACTTAAAATGGCTTGCTTTTTCCTCTGATCTCCAGGCAAGCTTTATTTATTAAAGCACAAATAAAATTTTACCACATTTCAGCACAAATAAAATGTCACCACATATCTCTATTAAGTAGGTAATGTTGGAATTCCGGCCACTCCTCCAGCTATGTGACCATACGTGCACAGTTCAGTAGCCCAGCAAGGGGTCTTACATCCTACGTAGGTGTGCTGCGTGATTGCACAATGCGTACAGCGTGGTCACGCAATCTGCGAATGCGTGGCATAGCTCCGTAAACCCATATGCACGGGTGCAGGGGAATCCATAAGAATCGGATCACAGACTTCTCCCTACCCCACCCCCCCCACCCCCCCTCTATTCCACAGGCCTGGTCAAGCTGTTCTCTGTCCCTCCCCACTCCCTTCTAATAAAACTCTGCTCTGATAATGGGTTTTGTCGTGCCTCGTGACCTTTGTCCCACAGTAACAGCACCAACAGGTAACAGATCATGATCATGTCTGGGCATCTCCCCTTGTCTCCCAAAAAGTTGTTGCCATTTTTGATTTTTTTTTCCCCACCTTCTTTTAGCCTTGCCTGCTGGCTGTTAGAATAGAGGTGACAGACCGTCTTGATATATGCTGTTGGGAATAGAATCTGCTGGTTTTTATTTAGTATAATAAATGCTTGAAAACAATACTATTTTATTACAGTTCTAATAAAGTGATAGGAATTATTATAGTACATAAATTAAGCTTCAAAAACAAATATGGTAGTATAGTGGCACTATAAATGGGCCTGGAATATATGAAGAAATTCCTAAGAATTAGATATGTGTGAAATAGGAATCATTTACTAAAACTATTTGTTTGAGGCCAGCCAGGGTTATATATTATTCATGTTGGTGTATTTTCTGCCTCTTCCATTAACCTCTATGTCATTATTTGCCAGCTGACAGTCCTGAGGAAAAAGTACTGTTACATTTGGTGCCCAACATGAGGCATGTAAATCCACATAGGGCCCGAGACAGATAAAAAAGAAAAAGAAAAAAGTTCCGAGTACTTGAATGGAGTTCATGAGCAGCCAGTGGTGTGCTACTTGCTACTCAGTGGCGGGAGACTAGGCAGGAGTGCCTAGTGCCTATGCTCTACCGGAGCTGGGGCAGATAGACTGGCTCCAGACCATGACTGCAGGCATGAGGCTCAGCTCTCACCTACTTGAAGTGGGCAAAATCAGCCACCAGGCCATGTGCTGAGTGGAAATTCTCAGAGGGCCTAGCTGCTGCTTAGCAGTTTAAGGTTTGGTTCATGTGATCAGAGAAGGCTGCAAACACACAAAAAGTCAGGTCCAGAGCGAGAAAATCTCTAAACATATAGTATGTTTAAAAATGTGCTTAGATGCTAAAGGAAAAGGGTATAGGCAGCCACAGAAAAATAAATAGTTTAAAAATAATAAAGTCTTTAAAGAGAGAGTAAAATAATATAAAAGGAAAAAGCCACATAAAGATGGGAAATACACAGGGTGTTTGGTACCTCTACAGTGCTTTGTTGACTTTAAATTTTTTAAATGCTAATTTTGTGTACCCATTTATGAGTTAATGTACATTTGAATTGTTTTAGTGTATTTGACATTTATAAATAATACTGTTGGAAGTATATTGATAAATGCTTTTAGGTGGGCATTGATATTTATTATTGGAAATATTCAAGGAGTGCTGAGTCCAGTGCTGGTTCTATGCTATGACTTGAGTTGTTAGATTGCTTTCCAAAGTGTTTCACACTTATCAGCAGTATGTGAGGGCTCCTATTTATTCTTCCATATCCTCACGTTGCTGGCCATTATGTATTATCTTGGTTATTATTATTTTAGTGTGTATGGAGTATTACCGCATTGTGGTTTTTTTTGGGGTGTGTGTCTTTCTTTCATGTGCACTGAGGCCTTTGGCCTTTGTTTATAAGTTTGGTTGATGATACAGAGCATACACATTAAAGGAATACTTGTTCGCTTGTGTATGTTAAAGAAGTATTTGGAAGGAGAGTATGTAAGGGTCTGTGAAGACAGGAATTGTGCCTTTAAAAAGGACTTTGCTAATAATTGTAGTTATAAGGGCTTTTAAGCAAGGATATATCATGAACAAGGAAAGATTGAGGATGAAAATGTGTTATGGCTGGAAACTAGGTTGATTGTGAATGTACATGTAAGAGAGTTAAGTTGAACTTGGTTGTGCCAGAGATTCCAGTGTATCAGTTTCAGCTTGACAGATGCATAGGAGTCACTTAGCTTTTTTGTTATATGTGATTTTATATATTAAATCATTTAAGGTGGGTCAGCCTAGTCCATGTTTAAATAATTAATAGCAAATGGGTTTCTTATTTTGTGCAACTGATCATTTGATAGTAATTCCTAGATTTCTCTATTAGCTAGAAAGATAAGTTGAACTTTAACTGATTTGGCCAGAGTACAGTGATTGCTGAGACCTATATCTAGTATGTTTTAGATGAATTTTGACATGATTACTAATTTCCTATTTCTCAGGTGAATCAGGATGATAGTAAGGAACGTAAGAAACATGGCAAAGAAATGCCATATTTTTAGATTGAGGATTTTGGAAGCAAAATGTTTTGTGGCCTCTTCTTGAACATTGCTTTTTAATTTCTGTGGAGCTTGTTTACCTATTAATATATATCTCTGACCCAATCCCATTCTTCCTTGTTTTATTCCTACTACTTTTTCCCCCTTATTCTGTCCCTTGGGTTGTTAATTCAGTACCCAATGGATTTTCTCAAATGTATCCCCCAACATAGCTATCAAAATGATTTTAAAGAGTTAATCAGTACTGTTAATGAACTTTCTCTTGTGTAATATATTATAATTTTCAAGTTACTGATTTGTGGAATTGCTCCAGCTGATACCATGCTTATCAGTCTTCTATGGCTCCTGGCCTTTTCTGGGTACTGTATCCTGTATACACTGTATTTCAGAGAACAGTAAACATACACATGTAAAGTAAGATTGAAGAAACATTTGTGTAATAACTTTGGATGTGGTGGAATAAGCTTCTAATAGATTGAACATCTTGAAAATAGGATACAATTTTGGACGAAATGCAAAACTTAAGTACTTTAGAATGAGCAAAAGTAAGCATATTTAAAAGGGCAAACATAATTGTCAAGAAAGAGGGCTGGAGAGATAGCTCAGCAGTTAAGAGCACTGCCTTCTCTTCAGAGGATCCTTACTTGCACTCCTAGTACCCACATGGTGGCTCACAACTATCTGTAACTCCAGTTTCAGGGGATCTGATGCCTTCTTCTGGCCTCTGAGGGCACTATATAGCACACACATACATGCTAGAGAAACACCCATACACATGAAATTAAAAGAAAAAAAGGTATTCCTAGAAAAGGCTAGCATTGGGTAGGGTAGATTTCCTGTCTTACTGACTTAGTCCTGAGAATGAGTCATAGTACCATCATGAGAGACAAACTCCTGTAGAAGTTAGGATTTTTTCTTAATTTTATTTTTTTTTTTTAGGCTGGGCGGTGGTGGTTCACGCCTTTAATCCTAGCACTCGGGAGGCAGAGGCAGGAGGATCTCTGTGAGTTTGAGGCCATCCTGGGCTACAGAGTGAGTTCCAGGATAGCCAAGGCTACACAGAGAAACTCTTGTCTTGAAAAACCGGAAAAAAAAAAAAAAGAAATTATTTTAAACTTTACTTATTTTTTGGTTGCTGTTTCGAGGAAAGGGGCAGTGAGCAAGATTGCCAGAGAATGAGTCACACTTCTGGAAGAGCCATAGACAGTGGGAAGCCCCAAATCGTGATAAGAAAATTTTAACTTTGTTTTGTTAGCAAATGATAGAGAAACTGATTAAAAAAGAAGACGACATTCAAAGGCACTGAGAATCTGGGCTACTTTATTAACTATTTTGGTCTAATTGATGTTGGAGAACACCTTAGTTAGCAACTTCAGAGTGCTTATTTCTTAGTTTGTATGATATATTTCTTTCTTTCTTTTTTTTTTTATTATGTATATGGTATTCTGCGTGTATGTATCCCTGCAGTCCAGAAGAGGTCATCAGATCTCATTACAGATGGTTATGAGCCACCATGTGGTTGCTGGGAATTGAACTCAAGACCTTAAGAGTAGTGAGTGCTCTTAACCTCTGAGCCATCTCTCCAGCATATGATATATTTCTAATGCACTGAGTACTTGGTCATATACCTGATCTTATCTAAAAAGTGAAGGAGTGATATACTGGGTCATTAAACATTTCAAAACATTTTGAAGGGTTGAATGTATGAACAGTGTGTACTCCAATCATAGTTGAATTAAAATAGAAATCAATAGAACATGTTCAGAAACATAAAATAGTAGGGAATTGTGTATGTTTAAGGTTTTAAAACAGTGCCATTGCTAATTATCTGTTTTTGGCCCCTCAGCTGTTACATTAACAATGATGAACATTGTTTAATACTAATGAAGTACTAATGAGAAGTAGAATGGGTAGCATATGGATTATTGAAATTAATGTCTAGATATTTTGAAGGCTAGAGTAGTGCTAACAATAAAAGTTATCATTATGCACTGTATATCAAATATTATACTTGTGTGAGTTTTTCCGAGGAGACATGAACAAACATCTATTCATCCCAACTGGGACACTATTTAGATAGATCAACAAAAGCTTTTGGTGAGCAGTGAGCTTACTGGGTTTCCTTACAGGAGGATGGTTGACCCCCGTGTATCTGAATCATTGAACAGTCTCACTGCAACACAGGTGACAATCTTCCATTAGCTGCATAGATAGATGGCATCCTCCTTTAGGTTAACCTTCTATCTTTGATATATTCTAGCACCTCCAGAGACAACAGTATAGAGCTGGACAGAATTATACATAGCTGAGGTATGGGAAGAGAGTGGCTGTAAGAAATCTCAGTTTAGGTGATAGTGACTTTTCCCCTTCTCCTATGAGAGAGGTCTGGGCAACCATAGCTGCTTTGATTAAGCTGTTAATAGTTGGACAATGTTCCAGCAGTCTCTATTACTGATGAGAGTCACTAAAGGGACGGAGCATTGCTATGATATTTAATTCATGTGCTTCAGTTACTAACTGAATTTTATCGGGTAAAAATTTGAAGTGTTTTTGGTAGTTAAAGGTCATAGGCTGACCCTTTTATTCTTAAAAAAGTGAAGATTTAAGTTTCCTATTAAATACTTTGTATGATTCCTTGGCTTTCTTTCCTTACATTTCCTAGAGATATCACTGCTGCAGGTTGGCTTTGTAAATGGTAGTACATACAGCACATGCAAGACATTATGAAGTAAATTCAATGAATCATAATTTATGTGTAAGATTTTGTTAGTGAAATTATTTTTCACAAACGAGTTCATATCAGAACTTAAGTATTTAACCATTTAAAGAGTACAGCATTTCAACTAGTTTAATTTTAATGAAACAGAGATTCTCTTGCAAGATTATTATTATTATAGTAACCATTTATAATTTTGTAGGGTGTTTTATTGGTAGGAGAATAAGGTAAAACAAATATTTGAGCACTGTATTTTGCTGAAAGTTTACATAGAACTTTTCAGCATTTCATTTACTATGGTGGACAATTCTGGAAATACTGTATAAAATGATTTCTGTCTTGGACTTGTAACTTCTTTTTAAAAGACTGATTAGAGTCTAGTTATGATTGAAGCTAACATTTTCAAAATCTGTATCAAGTACAGCTGTTTCTTTGAAAGTTGTAATTGATGAGAAGCTATATTTAGATTCTGTTATGAAGGAGTCAGTTGGGATGCCATTTATTTTTTTCTTTGGGAAACAATCAGGAAAGCTAATCTCCAGATCTTTTGTTTCAGTATTTTTAGCAATGAATGATGCTATAGTAGTTTGTTTCATCTTTCGTTTGGGCAGGTGTTGTTCAAACTGAAAGTCACAGAGTAGCTTATATTGATTATACTTATATTAAAGGTTTTACTTTGATTATACTTATATTAAAGATTTACTTTTCAAATGTATTAACACAAAACTAATGGTAGATGTGAATCCCAGATTTTCTATTAATTTGCTAAAAGATACTGAGCTACAACTGTTGAGATAGCTCAGTAGGTAAAGGTGCTTGCTTCCACTCAGCTTCCTGGCTTGAGTTTGATCCCCAAGACCCATGTGAAGGAAGGAGAGGATGGACTCCTGAAAGTTGTCCTGTAACTTTCACATGCATGTCTTATCACATGTATCACATCCATAATGGATAAATAATGTAATGAAATACCTTTTAAAAAATTTAAAGGGGGTTGGGGATTTGCTCAGTGGTAGAGTGCTTGCCTATAGGCCCTGGGTTCAATCCTCAGCTCCAGAAAAAAGAAAAAAATATTTAAAGTTTTTTTTTAAAAATTTATTTTGTTATTTTATACGTATGTTTGTTCCCATCTACTGCAGGAGGAAGCTTCTCTGGTGATGACTAAGACCTGATCTATAAGCATAGCAGAATGTCATTAGGAATCATTTTATTGCTACATTCCTTTAGCAGAGCAGTAGTATTTGATTTCCCCTTTGGTACCTGGGCTATCTAGTTTCAGGTTCTTGGCCACCCAAGCAGTTTTAGGGAAATGGGTTCCATCTCATGCAGCGGGCCTTAAATCTGATCAGATATTGGTTGGTTAGTCCCACAAGCTTTGTGCTTCTATTGCACTAGTGCGTCTTACATGCAGCTCATCACTGTAAATCTAAGGTTATTATTTACCTTTTTCCTTTGGTAGCCTGCACAGTACCTTCCAGTACCATACACACTAGAATACAGGGGTGAAGGCTCTGTGTAGGCACCAGCTTGACTTCTTCATGTTCAATGAGTTTTGTAGATGTTGTCTTCAGCACTAGGGCCTTGCCATCAGTTTGTGGAGAGCGATCAGTAGTAGCATTGGCAACAGCCTGGGTTGTTTGGGGGTTCCCATGGGGCCAACAACTTGATTAAATGTAACCCATTCTCAAAGCTGGAGGCTTCATTTGTTGACAAGAGATGTCCAGTTTGGGCTCTGTCTCCCTGTTATTTGGATTCCATTTAGATCACCTTCATATATGTATATAATTTAGAAATCTTCTACTGTATTAGGTACCATATGATCCTACAAATAGCCCTTATTTTTAGCTGCCCCTCCCCCACCCCCTCTCCCTGCCATAAAGCCTAAAATACTGCTTTTCTCTTTACAGTTTGTTTATTTATTTATTTATTTATTTATTTATTTATTTATTTATTTATTTGCACTTATTTCTGAGGCAATTGAGCTTGTAGATATTTATGAGTAATTTTCCTCTTTGTCCCATTATGACTCTTCAGGTCATTACGTGGAGAAGCTTTTTTTTTTTTTTTTTTTTTCTTTTTTTAATGAGACAGTATAGGGGACTAGTTAATGTTGACTCAGCTGTAAAACTTCAAGTATTTAGCTCTTAACTCAGCTATGTTTAAGCTATGAATTCTAAGAAATATTTCTTAGGTTGGAAACGGGCTAATGTTAACACTAGCTCAAAGGATCATTCAGGTAGTTAAATAATTGTACTTGACAAATACTGGTTGTTTTCACTTTCGGTTGTTTTTCTTTAATTCTGACATGAAGGAAAACTATTCCAAGGCCATGGGAAGTTGACTCTTTTTTTAATACTTCACTACTGGCTATACTGATTTTCTTTTTAGTCTTCCTATAGTTTTCTGTTTTAAAGATGCTGTTCAGACCATAGGATTGCTAATTTATAGTAAGCTTTAGTGAATGTGATTTGTGTTGGCTGATTTAAAAAGAAATATGTTGACTTGGCAATAATTCAACCACAGATTGTTTACTAAGAATGCTCATGGACTGCTGGATGGTGCTTACCTAAAAGAAGGTATACCAGTGCACATATGGTTCTACATACATGTAGATGTAAAGCTCACTGAGATCATAGTGTATTCTTCAACTGCATTCATCAGATTAAAACCATAATGAACTCTTATTAATAAGTGTGAGAATGAGTGCATGGAATAGGTTAGAGAGCATTTTAAATTGAGCCTATGCTTTTGCTGGGTACTTTATGTCAGTGCTATTTATTTAGGTTTTTGTATGTAGTTGAATTTGTCTGTTGGTTTAGTATACAGACTTTACTTGGTCTTTGATTTACATGGTACTAAATTTATAAATTTGTTCTTGTAACATCTTTATAGGGTTGCTATTCTGGTAGTGCCCTGTCAGTACTTTTTTGCAATATTCAGGGTGGCTTCTTTTAGAGGCCCACATCAGTGCAGCCTGGCTAAAACAAATAAGGTGATGTTCTTATATTGCAGAGTACTTATCCACATAGTCTCTCTTCATGGATTCTTATGCCCACTAGGTGTTTTGCTAACTTTACAGTGAAGAGAATGTGATTGTGTTTTAGTAAATTACAGTCAGCATCTGCCCTTTTTAGTTTCTCCAAATTTATTAGTCTTAGTTGAAAGATAACTAACTTGTAAAGTCATTTATTTGGTAGAATAATCTTTCTTGTAGTTCCTCACATACCTGAACACACATTAACGATCTCTCTTGATATAGGAAAGTTTTGAACAAATAAAGTAAATGTAGAACAAATTTTGATTGTAACCTGGTCTATGCTGAAGTTTTCTGTGAAGTAGTTCTTCCCATGATGTGGGCAGAGGAAGCAGCTGAGGAAGGTGCTGCATTGGGGGAGAGAGGGGTGTAGCCTTTTGAAGCCTGTAGTCTGTGTTTATCTTAGGTAAGTTTCAGCATCCTAATTATAGCATATGTCTCTCTTGTCGTTCTCTAAAAGAATTTCTTAGTCACCTTCATTTCTATACTCTGCCTCTTTTTCTGTCTCTTTAAAAGATGTTTAACCTCCTAAGATTCATATTTGATCTCAGAACGTCTGATTTATAAAAATGCAGTTGCTCCTCTAGCCATTTGTGTGAACTATATGTATTAATTATAATTTTATGCAGTTATTTGGTTAAAATATACTGGTAACCATATTTTTGCAATGGAGGCTATTTTGGGGGATTTGGTAGCAGATGTATGTACTTGCCACTTTTCATTATGATAATTTCCATATTTGTCAAGGTTCTTAGGTCCAATTGCCAATAGGTTAGTGGCTAAGTGTGCCCCTCAAGGGTTTTTGTCTAAAAGGGTATTTAACTTTGTCAATACCAAACAACATTTTTGCTGTCTTGGGGCTGGAGAAATGGTACAGCTGTTAAGAGTACTTCTTGCTTTCCTAGAGGACCTGAGTTCAGTTCATAGCACCCATGTTGGACTGTTCACAACTGCCTGTAACTCTAGCACCCAGGGGATTTGGTGAGCTCTTCTGGCCTCTGGTACACACACACACACACACACACACACACACACACACACACACACACACGGTAGACATAGCAGATACACACACAAAAAATAAAATAAATAAGATTATAAAACAAAACAAAATTTAGCTGCCTTAATAATGAAGTTTCTCTTAATTGTCTTGTGATTCTGTTTAGATTTGACCAAACTCATTAACTCTACTTCCAGAACTGTTTGTTTGTCATCTTAGAAATTTATTTTCCCTAATTCTAATTTCTTTGTTCTTGATATCTCTTATTGTCATGAAGAAACTATTATTTTAAAAGAAAAAATAGTTAACATATAATTGCATATTTGTAAGGTATAATTTAATATTTCAATATGTGTATGTGACATACATGTATGTTAGACCTGTTGAAAACCAGGGTAGTTATATTTTATCACCTGATAATTTCTCTGATCCTAATTTATTTGCTTTCTGGCCCTTATTAGTTATTCTCAGTTTGTTTTATGTTTTCCTGATCATCTGTTAGCTTCAGCCTTCTTCCTGTCTTTTATCTTCTGTAGCTGGAGTTATCTCCAGTCCTGTCTGGGCTGCAGCCACTCAGACCCAAATAAAGACACAGACATATATTTATTATTTAAACTGTTTGGCCTAAAAGCTCAGGCTTCTTTCTATCTAGTTCTTATATCTTAAATTAACCCATTTCTATTAGTCTATAATCTACATTACTTGTGGCTTGTTGGTACTTTACATCTTGTTACTCATGGCGGCGACTGGCAGCGTCTCCTGACTCAGTCTTCCACTTCCCAGAATTCTCTTCTCTGCTTGTCCCTCCTATACTATACTTCCCACCTGGCTACCAGCCAGTCAGCATTTTATTAATCAATCAATCAAAGCAACACATTCACAGCCTACAGAAAGATATCCCCAGCACATCTTCTCTGTTGTATATATAATTCTTCAGCAATAGTACATTTAGTTACATTGTCTTTTTACCTTTCTACCCCATCTACCTGACAAGGTTCAAACCACATTTAATTTGGCTGTCCAACTTCCCTATTTTATGACTGGGTACCACAGCAACCTTAGCTGTGCCCCTCACTGTTACTGCTATTTTTTAAAACATGGTGATATCATCACATTTCCATTATTTCTTAGCCTCCCAGCCCACATTCCTTGTTTACCTTATCCTTATGGAGGAAATGTGTATCATTTAATACTGAACGAGATTCTTAGTGGTAAGTAAATTGACATGTAGTGCAAATTCATGTCAGTGGGTATTCAAGATCTTTGATAATGTGTGTTTCATTTTAAAAAAATTTATGTTACAATTTAGAAGGGATTTAAAATACCATAAGTAAATGCATATCAAATATTGAAACAAACTTAAATAAAGCTTTTGGTTTTGTAAAATATTAAGATGGGAAAAGTGCAGTAATAGGAGTGTATTTGTTTTCTGTAATACACTATTAGAAATAATGATGTAAGGAAATATGAACTTATTATTTCACTTTTTCCTAGGTGAGAAGTGTTAACACTCTTGGCTAAAAGCACGGATCAGCAGCACTGAACTTCTTTCTGTGGGGAGGGAGGGGGTGAACCATTGTCTTGTCCTTTTCAGCCACCAGCTATCTGTGCTGGCTTGTTTCACATGCATGCCCAGAGGCTCATGTTCCAGATGATGCTAAATTCTGTCAAGTTAACATTAACATTAAGCTTTATTTTAGCCATTGCTGTATATTCTTTCTTTAATGGGCAGAGCCATTCACTAAAATTGGTTGAAAAAAAATTATCAGGAGTAGAAAATTGAATAAACAAAGTAATTGTTTCACTAAGCATGTATTAGTATATTTCTAGCTATGTAAAAAACCCTAATTTTTATACCCGCTACTTGCCACAGCATGTGTTTAATTAAACAAAATTGTACAAGTACAAGGTATGAAATGAAAAGTTTTCAAACATTTTCCATTTCATTTTACTATGGCATATGATATGATCTCAAAGAACTTGGTTAGTTTTTTGCATTCTCTTTTCATAATTAAGGGATGGTATGAGCAGCTATCAAAGAGTGAGCCAGTAGATCTTTTTTTCAACTTCATTGAGAACTAAAAGCAGGGATGCTTTTCAGGAAGACCATTTTAAGTCTGTTATGAAAATAATTCTGTTCTGTACATACCTTTTTCTTTCTTTTGGAGAACAGTAGTCTGGAGGTAACCATTCTTTCTTTCTTTATGTGGTCTGAGATAGTTTATTTTGCTTGGTAGTAGCTGTTAGAACTGGAATAATACTTTTGGTCCTCTGATTCTAATTTTTCTAAATGGCTATTAATGCCAACTTTAAAAATGTTTTGGACTCAAAGTACCTTGTAGTAAACTTCTGACTAGGTGAGTCTACCTCTACATTGTTGTGTTGCTCTCAGTGATTTGTTTCTGATGAAAGCTCCTTGTTAGGTGGAACACTTGGAAAAACTGTTGACCGTGGATTACCACGATAAGGATTGTAGAGAAAGGGCCAAGCATAAATTCAGACTTGTTGTCTTTGTAAAGCATTTCAGCAGCTCTAGTGATGGTGTTCCTGCTCCAACTTAGGTTCCTTTGACTTCTGCCTTTTGAGGTAGGAATAATTTGGAGGAAGCAGTGTTACATAAGAAGTAATGAAACACTGATAGCATGGAGATCTATACATACAGATTCCCTGCAACATATATTTGATAAAAGCATAATGTAGAAACCATGAGAAATGTACTATGAGTAGGAAATAAAGTTAATATATCATTAAGTAAATGTATATGACATTTTCAGCAATAATATATTAAAAATCAAAGTTTGAGTTTGTACTTTTCATTATAAGTGAGCATTATTGATATTTATTATTCACTGGTACTTCTGAATTGCCTTTCTGGCAGTTGGATTAGAATAATAGCCCTTTTGGATCGAACTTGCTGTTCTTGATTTTCTTAAATTATTAAAAAAATGAAGGCCTACATGTATTAAGATGAAAAATTATTAGCAAGTCATAGCTGGCAGTGCTTTTGATGGTCCCAGTAGTGTACATGGGTAACGGTTCATTTACTCAGTCTGAGTAATTTACTGATTCTCTTAACTATTGAGAACATTAATATTTCAGCCTACCAGGTGTGAGTCAGAGGTAACCTTTTTTAACCATTTGTTCCAGACTCTAATGATTTGCCATAATCACTTTATAGAAGGCATTATAAAGCTCTACTGGAGAGCAAATAAGTTGACCTTATTCTGAGCATTAGACATATTCATCCAAAGTTAAAGAAAAGAACATTTTGGGCAGTAAAAGCATTTCACTTTTGACTTTTATTACAAGTGCTGTAGTAATAGGAAAAGTTTTCACCTACTAAAATCAATCTTAATCTTAATGATTTATTCAGTTCAGGGGGTTTTAATGCTGCGAAATATGTGGGCATCTTAATTCTCCAATAATCTTTGCAGTAAATTATTTTAGTGGGATTCTTTATAATCTAACTAGAAAAATGGTCAAATACATCAAAATGAAAGTTGATTATTAGTGACTCCTTATTTCTTAACTAATTTCAAATGCACTGAAATAATTTGATTGATTGATGTTTTACTCCAAGAGTAATTTTCTAGATATGCATCAAACATGGATTAAAAAAATTTGCTCCTCTCCTTAATACCATGTACTTGTCTCTTTACATCTTTATCTAAAATAATGAAGAGTTAAATTTGGTGTCACAGAATTGTATGCTTGGATCCTAGAGAGAACAGTGGAAACAGTCATAGTTACTGAATAATTTAAGGTTTCAAAAAATGCTAAGAAGTTAGAAAAAAGGCAATGAGTGTATTTTTTTTTTTTTTTTTATCGAAGGTATAGACATAAATTCTGACTGAGATCTGTCAAGCCAGCTTTGATCTTTGGTAAAACTTCTAGAGATTGTGAAATAGATGTAAACAGCGTAGGGTGAGAAAAAGGAATGGACACTCTGACCCAGTCAGTATAAGCTACTTTAAATCTCCATAATTTCATTTTCTGAATAGGATTGCCAGATTAGGAATTCCAGAGGTTATGTGAAATGTTTCCTGTGTTGTGCTTTTAACAGATACCTTCAGTGCATTTTTGGCATTAGAATGAAAAAACCAAAACCCAAACAAAACAAAACAAAACAAAACAAAAAAACCAAACCACAGGAATTCCAAAAGCAGTGTTTTCTTCTAAACTTGTATTTATTTAAAAAAATCTGCTGAAAAGGAATAATGCACCTTTATTAGATCTTGATCAATTTTTCTTTTTGGACAAAGTCTGCCCATGTAGCCCAGGCTAGCCTTGAGCTTCATGCCTCAACCTTAGGAGTGCCGGAATTACATGTGTATATCACCATGCCTGATAAGTTTCTAAACTTTTAACTTCATTTTAAATATAATTTCTATCATTTGAAAATTTCATATATTTTGATCATATTCACTCCCCACTCTTCCTCCAACTCCTCCCAGATCCACTTCTACCTCTTTACTGACATATTTTTCCCCCTCTTAAAAAATAAGCACATTAATAGCTGGGCATGTTAGTTCATGCCTTTAATCCCAGCATGGGAGGCAGAGGCAGGTTGATCTCTGTGAGTTTGAGGTCAGCCTGGTCTGCAGAGTGAGTTCCAAGACAGCCAGGGCTACACAGAGAAACCCTGTCTCTAAAAACAAAGTTATACAACAACAACAACAACAACATCTGTCCTTCTCTTTCTTTCTTTCTTTCTTTCTTTCTTTCTTTCTTTCTTTCTTTCTTTCTTTCTTTCTTTCTTTCTTTCTTTCTTTCTTTCTTTCTTTCTTTCTCTATCTTCTGTCTGTCTATCTATCTATCTATCTATCTATCTATCTATCTATCTATCTATCTATCTATCTATCTATCTACATATCTATGGATAGAGATAGATATATAGCATTTCAAGTCCAATTTGTGCTGTCTGTATACTCCTGGGTGTGGGGTCATTCATTTGAGCATGGTTGATCTACCAAGGGTCACACCCTTAGAGAAAACTTACCTTTTGTCCCTCTAGGAAGCTATCAACTCTCCATATCTCTGTAGTTAGGGGTGGGTGCTCATGAACTCTGCCTCCATGCTAGAATGTTGATTGGCATGATGTTGTGCAGGCAACCCAGGTACTGTCACTTTATGAGTGTGGCAATTTTGTGATGTCCACAAGACACTGTTTTACTCCAGTCCTCCTTAACCTCTGGCTCTTACATCCCTTCTTTCTTCCTTCCACAGTATTTCCTGAGCCTTGGGGAGGGGGTTTTATAGATGTCCCTCTTGTGGTTGAACATTCCCTCCTATTGAGTGGACCTTAAGTCCAATTAGACAGGTGTTCATTACTGAAAGATAGGTGTGCCACTATTGTACCTTTAGGGATATCTTCCTGTACTGGTCGTTGTTATAGTTTATTGATGTCACAGCTGGATAGGACTATTGATTGCTTTACTCCCTTGGCAGCCTACATAGTACATTTTGGTATTGTGAAAGCTAGACTACAGAAAGAAGGCTTTCTGGTTTCTGAATCTATTAGGTTTTTTTTTCTTTTAACTATCTAAAAGATACTTCTAAAGTAATTGAATTATCAGGTAAGACAGCTGCAGTCTTCCAAATCCTGTATCTGAAGTGTGCAGTTTCTTCAGGGATGCCTCTCAGCAGTTGAAGATCAGTGTCTATTGCTGAACAAATCAAAATTGTTTTAATATATGTAGAATGCTGTGCATTTCTGCCTTCATGTTACATAGTAAATATTTTGTTATTTTCATGTTGATATGGTTCACAGTGAGGTTCCTTTTTCCTTCATTTTTTAGAGAACTGACATTATTCTAAGTGTTCCTTAAGTATTGACAGAAGGATTTGCTGTTTTCCCCCCCTTGTATGTAGAATAATATGATTCCCATTGATAGAATATCTTTGAATCATTCCTCAAAGACATTCTAGTCACAGAGCAACTGGTATATATGAATCTTTTTTCTTCAACTTGTTGATCATTTTTCTGTTTCAACTTTGTTTTGTTTTAAAGTCAACACATAATAGTTGTAGTTCTATTTATTTTTGAACAGAATTCTCTATAATACATGCCTATATCCAGAGCACAAGTTTAGTGGCCTTGTATTTCACAAGTGATTTGCAGAGTACTTGATGAGTTAATCGATTCAAAGGAGAGTCTGTATTTCTTTCTCTGATTTCATTTCATTACATCCAGATTAGGATGTGCACTATAGGAGTGGTACAGGGAGGTCGCTGCTGTCTGAGGCACGGTGTTACTGCCCTCTTAATTTCATAGGCTTCTTAAATTTTCACTTGGGCTTTCTTCTGTTTACTCTCACTAGTGTCAGGAATTCATAGTGCATAAACGTTTTTTCAAACTATCTAAAAGATACTTCTAAAATAATCAAGTTATCAGGTAAGACATCTGTGGTCAGAGAGATGTTGGGAATGACTTAACACCTGAAAGTTAATATGTATCAAAAATGTACTATATCACCAAGTACATGCTCTTTCATGTTGAGTGTTTTAGGCATCTTTTAAAAATGGGCTAGAAAACTTAATGTTTTAAAAACTTTCTTATAGTTGTGCTGTGCTATACTATAACCAGAGTCATTTGCTAAAGAAGAAGGAAATTTTGTAACTAAACCAGGGTATTATATGTATTTTAATTGAGGTGTTAGAAAAAATAATTGAATTTGCTCAAAATGTAGGCGAAAAAGCTGTTACTGTTTCCAGTAAACATTTTGTACCTAGGAATACAATAAACAGTTCAGGTTTGATATTTGACAAAATAGCTGTTACTCAAAGAGAAAATGTTATGCTTTCATAAGCTTTAAGTTATTTGTAGAAAATATAAATTAAAAAGGTTAGCTACTCTGTGTTGGTTAGTCTTTATCAACTTGACTTGATAGAACCTAAAGCCTTCTGGGAAGATGGGACCTCAGTTAAGAGAGTGTTCCAATTAGGTTGGCTGTAGGCAAATCTGTAGGAGCATTTTTTGATTCATGTGGGAGGGCCCAGCAGTTGTGGTCAGTGCTACACTTGGACAGGTAGTCCTGCACTATATAAGAAAGCAGACTGAGCAAGCCCTGGGGTGCAAGCCACTAAAGCAACATTTCCTTCATGGTCCCTACTTCAATTCCTGCCTCGAGTTCTTGTCCCAGTCTCCCTGAATTATGGACTGTGATGTGGATGTGCAGCCTAATAAATCCTTTCTTCTCCAAGTGGTTTTTCGTCAGAATGTTTTATCACAGTAATAGGACATATCCCAAACATAGAACTTCATTTTATTGGCTTTCTGCAATAAAAAAAAATATTCATGCTTCAAATAGATCCATGCTTCAAAAACATTAAAATTTTTTTCATAGCGTCTAGAATGTTAAGTCTTTGTATTTTATTATATTTCTACAACTCAGACTCACGTTCTCTGTAGATACTGCGTTAGATCGGTAGCAAAGAAAAAATTAGCTTTCATTAAATAAAAAGGTTCCTCCCGTGTTGAGTGTGGTGTGGTGATATATTGTGTACCCTAATAAACTTGCCTGAGGATCAGAGGACATAGCCAACCATTAGATTTGAAACAGAGCCAGGCAGTGGTGGCACACACCCTTAATCTCAGCACTTGAGATTTCATACCTTTCATTGCTTGGTAAGCACACTCTCCTTTAATTCTGGAAGTAATATGGCAGGGCAGAGAAAGGTGTATAAGGCATAAGGAAACAGGAACTCTCTCTCTCTCTCTTTAAACTGAGGATTTCGTAGAGGTAAGAACCAGTGGCTGGCTGTTCTGCTTCCCTGATCTTTCAGCTTTCACCCTGATACCTGGGTCTGGGTTATTTATTAAAAGACCATCTAAGATTCGAACAACAGTGTGGTATGCCACACCTGTAGTCTCAGTGCTCAGAAGTTACAGACAGTTGTTTTTTTGGGTGCTGGGAATTGAACCCAGGTCATCTGCAAGAGCAGCAAGTGCTCTCAACCACCGAGCCATCTCTCTAGTCCCTAAAAATATATCTTTAAAACAAAAAACATCGCCGGGCGGTGGTGGTGCACGCCTTTAATCCCAGCACTCGGGAGGCAGAGCCAGGCAGATCTCTGTGAGTTCAAGGCCAGCCTGGTCTACAGAGTGAGATCCAGGAAAGGCACCAAAGCTACACAGAGAAACCCTGTCTCGAAAAACAAAAACAAAAACAACAAAACAAAACAAAACCCCCAAAACATAAACAAAACCCATAATGATCAAATCATAGAAAATGAGAAAGTACTTTCATAAAGTGACTTTTGAATTGTCATCTATAGTGATTATGATATAAATTATAATATTATGTTAAAACATGGGAATAAAAAACTCTTATTCTTTATAATTACTTTCTTTTTGCATCTTATTTATCATCACCATCATTCTTATTATTATTATTTACATCCTGACTATAGTTTCCCCTCCCTCCTCTCATCCTAATACTTCTTCCCCAACCTCTTCCTTCTCCTCCCCCCCACATCCACTCCTCTTCTCTTTCTATTCAAAAAAGGTCAGGCCTCCCGTGGATATGAACTAAACATGGCATATCAAGTTGCAGTAAAATTAGGCACCCCCTCTCGTATTAAGTCTGAGCAAGTCAACCCAAGGAATAGGGTCCCAAGAGCCAGCAAAAGAATCAGAGACTGCCCCTGCTCTAGCTGTCAGGAGTCCCACAGGAGAACCAAGCTACACAGCTGTAACATATATACAGAGGGCCTAGGTCAGTCCCATGCATGCTTCCTGGTTGTCAGTTCAGTCTCTGTGAGCCCAGGTTAGTTGATTCTGTGCATTTTCTTGTGGTGCCTTGACCCCTCTGGTTCCTACAGTCACTCTTTCCTCCTCTTCTTCTGTAGGATTCCCTGAATTCTGCCTAATGTTTGGCTGTGGGTCTTTGTATCTGCTCCCCATCAGTTGCTGGATGAAGCCTCTCTGACAATTGGGCAAGGCACCAACCTAGAATATAACAAGTCGTTACATAGACTTTTTTTTTTGGCCAGTCATGTTTGGTTCTATCCTAGGTCTTCTGGGCTATCCAGCCTCTGAGTCCTGGTGCTCTAGGCAGTGTCAGGGGTGGGTTTTCTCTTGTGGCGTGGGTCTCAGATTGGAGTAGTCATTGGTTGGCCACTCCCACAATTTCTGCGTTGCCTTTACCCCCGGCACATCTTGTAGGCAGGACAAATTGTAAGTCAAAGTTATGTGGCTGGGTTGGTGTCCCAGTCCCTTGACTGGAAGTCTTGCCTGGTTACAGGAGATAGCCAGTTCAGGCTATGTATCCCCTGTTGCTAGGAGTCTTAGCTGGGGTCACCCTTGTGGATTCCTGAGAGTTTCCATTGGACTAGGTTTCTACCTCACCGGAAATGCTCCCCTTTTCCAGTTGTCTCTTGCAGTACTCTCCCCTACCCACCCCCTCCACCTCTCCTGTTCCCATCTCCACCCGCCACCAGTCTACCTGTGAAATCTATTTCCCCTTCCCAGGGAGATCCATGCATCCCCTATTGAGTCCTCCTTATTACTTAGCTGTGGGTTGTAGCATGATTATTCTTTACATTACAGCTACTATCCACTTATGAATGAGTACATACCCTGTTTGTTTTTTGGGTTTGGGATACCTCACTCAGGATGATTTTTTTCTAGTTCCATCTATTTGCCTGCAAATTTCATGATGTCATTTTGTCTTTAACAGCTGAGTAATACTGCATTGTGTAAATGTACCACATTTTATTTATCCATTCTTCGGTTGAGGGACATCTAGGTTGTTTCCAGTTTCTGGCTGTTACAAATAATGCTGCTTTGAACATGGTTGAGCAAGTGTCCTTGTGGTATGATAGAGTATCCCTTGAGTATATACCCAAGAGTGGTATAGCTGTATAATTACTTTCTGTTATAGACTTTCCACAAGATTATTTTGTCTTCACCTCACAAATTCTGGGATTATGGAAATATGGCACCAGGTCCATGTTACGAGATTTTTGTGGACTTTCAAATTAAACAATGTACTGAAATAAAGTTTCAATGTAGACCTGAAACTCAGGCAGAGGAAAATATAGAAATGATACTCTGTCAGTTCTCCAAGATGGGTTGGCATCTTCACTCTGAGGCTGTAAGTGTAATAACCTATTATTTACTTAAAATTAGTGGAAATGACGCAACAGTAGTTGTAGGACTGAATTTAAAAAATAGGCTGCTTCGATTTGTACTAAATCCTCATCCTGTCCATCTTTTGGATTATTAAATCTAAGCAAAATTAATCACAATATTTATATTATAGAGAAGAAAATACTGAGTTTCCTATGCTTTAGTTTTAGATCAAGTATAGATTTTTTTTGGTAACATTAATTAGGATGAGATGACAATATACTATTAAATTCCAAGTAAAGTAGGTAGCCTGTTTTTAAATTTGGCCAAGAAAAGTATTTGTAATCTTAGTTTCACTTCTGCTACATATGAAATAAAATATTTTGATTGCAGCTTGAGAAATTTGATAGCCTCATATTAGAAACAAGACTTATTATATATTTACTCTGTGTCAGTTTACTTCTGCATTGTAAAAGAACTAACTTACTATGTTTGATATTTATTCATGAGATTTTTATCATATGAGTACTACAAAATAATTCTGATCTGTGTGATTTGCTTTATTAACCCAAAGCTTCAATTCAGTGATTTAATTGCTTACAGTATGCTTTATATATAATTTGGTGAAGTGAGAAGATATTAACTGATGTGGAAGATAGATGTAGGTGTTGATGTAAAGAGCCTTAAGTTTTTGAATTTTGATGTTTCAAGGTACTTTCAAGTTTGTCATTTGTGTGTTGAAGTATTCAATCATAATAGGCACCTTCAAAACTAAGTTAATATGGTGATCCCAGCATGAAATCTTAGCTTTAAAACTACTTATTGAGAAAGTGCTTTGCTGTGGGATGGTCTGTATGTCAAATGTGTTGCTGATTGGTCAATGAATAAATCACTGATTGGCAGTGGCCAGGCAGGAAGTATAGGCGGGACTAACAGAGAGGAAAGTTGAGAGAACAGGAAGCTGGGAGAGAGGAGACACTGCCAGCCGCCATCAGGACAAGGAAGATGTAAAGTACCGGTAAGCCACAAGCCACATGGCAAGGTATAGATTAATAGAAATGGATTAATTTAAGCTGTAAGAACAGTTAACAAGAAGCCTGCCACGGCCATACAGTTTGTAACCAATATAAGTCTCTGTGTTTACTTGATCAGGTTTGAGCGGCTTGGAACTGGCGGGTGAGAGAGATTTGTCCTGACTGTGGGCTAGGCAGGAAAACTCTAGCAACAGTGCTTGTTGTATAGTTTGTACTGGCCTGGAACTCACTACTTAGCTCAGGCCAACAACCTCAAACTCGTGATCTTCCTGCCATAGCCTCCTTTGTGCTGTAATTACAGGTAGCGGCCACTGTGCCTGGATCTGTAAATTTCTTCTGAAGTTCATCAGTTTCAGTATTGGCAAACAAATTCTGATAGTTGTTTTCTTTGAAGTAACAGACTACATTTTTGAAGAAATGATTACAAAACCCCAAGCTGAAAAACGGTTGTTAAAGCCTTCTAGTCAAAACAACCAACCAAACAACAACAAAAAACTAGGCACACCGGTGAACAACTTGGGTGAATGACATGTCATGGAGAGAAAGAATGCACAGCGTGCAGAGCATTTCAGTAAGAACTGGGCAGAAAGGATGCTTGTTTAAGGAAGCTGGGCTTGTATTAGATGACTCCTTTTTAAGTGTGGAAAGGAAGGGGGCTTGTTCTGGTTTAGATGTTGTGAGGCAGGAGGAGTGGTTTCTCTTAGCCTAACGGGTGAAAGTCAAAATTAGCTAGGAAAGGAGGATGTTTGGTCATTTTCGTCATTTAAAATGATGCTGATGCTTTTGGTCTTGCTACATTGTGTTTTGTAGTCTTGTGTATGTCAGTGTCCTGCTCAGGAAGCTCAGGCCTTACCAACTTCAGGGTTCTTTGAAATAGCCCTTTCATAACTACTTTTATCTATTCATTGTGGTTTGCCTATCAGCTCATTCAAGGAAACATGGTGCCCAGTCTCATGAGTGCCTTTTCTCAAGATAATTATTGTACTTCAGAAAAATGTTATGCATATTTGCAATTTGGTCACAAAGAATATTAAAAACACTCAGTAGTGGGTTAAATAACCTTTCATAAATTGGTCCATGTTTTAATCTTTGTAACTTACAACTATTAGGAACAGGGTGTTTAAAGATTTAAAGATCCTAAAGAGGTCATTTTGGATCATCCATGTAGACTCTAAATCCAATAACAAATTTCTAGTAAGAGAGACAGAGATAGAAGACAGAAAAGAGAATGAATGGAGGCAGTGTGATTGTAGAGACAGATCCTGGAGTGATATGACTACAAAACAAGGAGTGTGTGAAGCCAACGAAAGCTGAAGGAGGGAAAGGGATGGATTCTCCTCTAGCCATTGGTAGGTAGTGTGTGTGGCCTTAGACTCATGGTCTTCAGAATGCTAAGACATGAAGTGGACATGAGTATGAAAGAAGATAGAAAGTTAATTGTTTTTTCTAGTCCTAATTCTGTCATGGATTTCTTGTTTTGGGTGGTGGTCAGTGAATAAAATATATTCGATATTATAAGTGTAAAATTAATGTGAAGCTCCATAGCGTCCATTCCAAATGCCTATTCAAACTGTAGAGAGATTCATTGAGTTGTTTGTATAGACTTTGGGTCAAATTAATTTTGGTTTGTGGTATTTTTATTTGTTTGCAAGCTTTTTTGTGTAATAAAATTTATAAAATAAAAAGTATGAAATATGTGCAGATTTGCTATAGAAGTGTCAGAAAACAAAGCCATTTGTACAGAAGTTAAGATTTAATGAGGTACATTTTATGGTTTAGAAGAGTGATTTTTAAAGTGAAACTGGTATCTTTAATATAGGAAGTGTGTGTGGGTGGAACATGTCTGATAAGCACAGTTTGTTGCAAGTGTTGTCATTTCTGCCAATATACCCACAGTTGCTTTAAAAAAACCTGGAAATAGCAACATGCTAAAATAGCAGTATTATTCTGAATATGTTTTTGAACTTGCACACTTGTAAATATCTATCTTGAAAGGGCATTTGGGTGGAGGCCGGGGTCTGTGGACCACATTTTGAGAACCAATGGCTCAGAGGACTTGACCTAGTTACAAAATTAAGATAGAACTTTTTAGTCTTTCTGTTGGGGTACCCCTTATAGTAAATAGTTACTTTTCACTGCATACCCATATAATATAGCAAAGTGCTGTATGTGATTTCAATGCATATGGAATTACTTACAACTTGTTAGTGTTATGAATCTTATGATACTTCTATCTTCATGTGAGATATTAGTTTTTTGGTTTTTTTTTTTCTTTTTGGCTTATAAGCGCTAAAAGTTCAACCGAACCCTAATCTTCTCTGTTCACTAAAGATTATAGGGGGTTGTTTTGTAAAGACTTAGCAAGCATAGGAATTCTAAACTTTTTTTTTTTTTTTTTTTTTTTTTTTGGTTTTTCGAGACAGGGTTTCTCTGTGTAGCTTTGCGCCTTTCCTGGATCTCGCTCTGTAGACCAGGCTGGCCTCGAACTCACAGAGATCCGCCTGGCTCTGCCTCCCGAGTGCTGGGATTAAAGGTGTGCGCCACCACCGCCCGGCGAATTCTAAACTTTTTAATGCTTAAGAAACGTTCTAGGGCAGGTGAGATGACTAAGTGATTCAAAGCACATACAGCTCTCCCAGATGACCTGGGTTCAAGTCCTAGCCCTCATGTCAAGCAGCTCACAATCACTTTTAATTTCCAACTCCAGGAGGATTTGACCTCTATAAGGCATGCGTGAGCACACACACACACACACACACACACACACACACACACACACACACGTAGTAGTAGTAGTAGTAGTAGTAGTAATAATAATAAAAACTAAAAGGAAAAATCTCATTAAGTTGCTTTGTAATGTGTTATTATGCTGAGAAGGGAAACCCGACCCTGGAACTTACGTTAGGCAGAAGAGGATAACAAAAGAAGAATTTTGCTTGTATTTGACAAGATAAAAAGTAGTGATTCTCAGATAATTGTAGAACTCTGGGTTGTGGAATTTTTGGAGATGTAAGGCTGCATACCTTACATCCATTTAGTGGATTAATAGTATTAATGTGTTCTCACCAAACTATCAGCACAAAGGCAAACTGTTAGTAAAACCGCTGGTGTGTAAGCCATTATGGAAAGTACTTAATATACTTATTCACAGTTATCCATGCCTTCACTTTCTGTAGTTTCAGTTACCTTTGGTCAACCAAGATCATAGGAAATTTCCAGAAATAAATAAATTGTAAATTTAATTAGCTTTTACTATAACATGTGATTAGTCATTGTTGTTATTTTCTTACTGTGTCTAATTTATAAATTAAACTTTGAAACAGTCATGTGCATGTGTATATATGAAATATTTCAGGCTCAACATTACCAATGGCTTTAGGCATCCATTGAGGAGGGGCCTGTCTAGGGATGTGTTTTTTAGGAAAGGAAAACCCACTAATAGTAACTTCCTCTGACTTATCTTCTGTGCTTGAGACTATTTGAGAACCAGAAAAAAAGAAAAAACAAAAGGCTTTGTTTTTGTTGTTGTTTTCAGTAAGAGGTGTAGAGGTAGTCCATGCTGTATTCTGATGTGAGTAGACTTTGGCTTGGCTTGTTTTACCTCGAGGTGAGAATCGTTTGTATGTTGGTATTTGAGTGTGCTGAATCATATGGGTATTCTCATGTGCAGGTACTTTTCACACTGCTTAGTTATTCATTTTTGTTAATCACACCCAATACAATATAATTAAACCTGTACCAGGTTACACCAGAGAACAGTGTTTTATGTTTGTCCTCTCCAAATATATACTTACTTTAGTGTTTGTTATACTGTGCTCTGCTTCCCCAGAAAAGATTTTGTGCCTTTTAAAATAGTTTATATTATGGAAATATATGGAGATTTTAAACATGCTATCTCATACTTTGGTGTATTCTGAGTTTGGATTTGGGTATTCAGTCCCTTTCCTCTCCACAGGACATGATATACTACTTACTTTTAGTCATTACCTCTTATGCTGACTGATATCTAACTTGGTAGAGTTAGAAGAGTCAATAGTCTATATGACTGGGTGGTCTGTAGAGTATAGACTTTTGGTAATTAAACTTTTTGGTCAGTTTGCTCCCCCTGGCCTCCATAAGTACCAAGTGGCTTTGAGTGATAGAGAGTATGGTGAAACCTTTAAAAACCTATTTAGAGTTACATATTGGCTCATTTAAATAGTTGGTGTTACCAAGTACATCCAACTTTGAAAGAAGTTATATAAATGTCTTTACATCATAAACAATATGAATATTGTAACTATGAGTATAAGTTGTCACAGGAAATTGAATGGAAATGAAAGTTCTTAATCTTAAATTTACTTTTGCTTTGCATTCTGAAGACTTTTGATTGTGAAAGATTACGTTGACAGATTATATAGACTTCGCTTTACAAGGAATCATAGTATAGTTCACTTGACAGAATAAGTAGAAACAAAGGACTGAGATATTGACTGTTTAATCCAGAACTTGAAGACCAGTTTACTGAAGAGTAAGAGAAGTTCATGTTAAGCCTTGGTACCTTGGGTTGTCTTTCAGTTAGCTCTGTTCATCTCTTACTGTAGCTTCTAGTAGAAAGGAATGCGTTGACCGAAATGTCTTACTTTTCTCCCTAGATATTATTTAAAATTTAGATGTATAATGGTGTTATTGTACAAAAATTGTGACCTTAGAATTATATGTATACTATATTTTGTTTTCTCACTTTCTCTGTATGTTTGAAGCTTTAGAACATTTTCCTTGTATATTTTAAAACATAAATGCAACATAGGTATGGATTTTAAGCAACTTTCCCTTTCTCCCTTTTTAGGCCTGGCCTTCCTCTGAAAGGGCCACATTAGAATATAATTTACCAGCCGGGCGGTGGTGGCGCACGCCTTTAATCCCAGCACTCGGGAGGCAGAGGCAGGCGGATCTCTGTGAGTTCGAGGCCAGCCTGGACTACCAAGTGAGTTCCAGGAAAGGCGCACAGCTACACAGAGAAACCCTGTCTCGAAAAACCAAAAAAAAAAAAAAAAGAATATAACTTACCAAAGCTTGACTTTTGTCTCTTCAAGGACTTCATAATCATTAAGTTTGGACTCTACTTGGTTTCTTTTACTCAACACAGTCTTAAAATTCATGTTGCTGGACATATCAGTAGTTATTTTTTTTCTTCAAAAAATTTTTTGTTAACATTTTTTTTTTTTGTGTGTGTATGCATCTATGTTATTGTATGTGTGTAGAGGTCAGAGGACAACTTGTGAGAGTCAGTTCTTTCCCTCCCTCCACCACATGAATAGGGGAATTGAACTTAGATTGTCAGGCTTGGTGGCAAGCATGTTAACATTCTGAGCTGTCTTCCTGACCTCTTATTTCTTTTCACTGCTCATTTGTATTCTATTATGTAAATATACATCAACTTATTCACTTATAGTTGAATATTTACATTCTTCTAATTTTTTGGCTTAGTAATTGCATGACTTTCCTCGGGGACTGGGGACATATATTTTTCTTCCTGTCTAACTTGGTGAACGAGTGACCTGTTGGACTTACTTACAGGAACATTGTAGCTTACAGGCAGTTGCATCACTAAAATTCCATCAGTATGGGCAGTGACTAATGAAGATACTCCTGGAGCTCTACTGAAGAATCTCAGTCTCCTCTTCCAGCATTGCTCAATGCTTATATTATCTCGGAGAGGACCTTGCCAGTCTTGTAGCTTTCTGAGCTTCTTCAGTAGTTGTACTTGCTTATTCAGTGAAGACGTGATATTTCTGCTTGTCCCAAATATTCTCAATACTTGATATTGAGAGAGTGGACCGAGATAGTTGGTTCATTTGTTTCCAATCCTGTTCGAGTCACACCCTCTCCACAGATTAATTGGGACAGAAAAGGCTGAACAAATGTGAAATTTCCTAATTCAGGATTAACAACTTTAAAGGAGAAAACTAGCTGTGCAATGATAACTTGAATTAACAGTGCTTACAGTGTTAGTGTTGTAGCCCTGAGAAATTCCACAGCTTATATAGGTTTTTCAGACCAGCAGGTCTCTGGACTAGCAGGTCTCAAAGTCGAGTCACAGGTTGGTGGAGCAGCAGGTTTTGTAGGCTGGTGGAACAGTTCTCAAAAGTAGTGGGTCTTGGAAAGTAAGAAGCAGTAGTAGGACTGAATTCCTTTTTGCAATTAGACTATAGAGTCCTGGAAGCTGAGGCCAGCTGGGCTCCCTCTGCCTCCAGCTGCAAGTCAGTCCTGAAGCCTGGGTGACTTCCTTGCTCATGGAGATTCCTGTGTCTCACTTGAAGTCAGTTGCCATCTTCCACCACTTCTGATTAATGATCTCAGGAGTCTGTCTGTCCAGAGTTTGCACACCCCATTATATGGAATTTTGTGGGTCCTCCTTGACTGAATGTGTGTATGTAAATTAGGTATGAAATGAGGAAAAACCTGTTAAAATTAGGGGAAGAAAGCTGGGTGCTTCCGAAGTGTTCCCAATCAAGTTAAGTTTGAGGGTCTGCTTCCTGTTACACTGGTATGGAAGCCAGACTCTTAGGTGTCAGAGAGTTTGGGCCCAGGAGTTTCTGTCAGTTTGTGGTTGACATGTGGATGACACCATGGCCCTGGGTGGCAATGTAGGTCACTTAGATCACGTTGACATCGCATTAGCATCCAAACTTGCTGCCATGATCTCTACCTGTATGTAGCTCTCTTGCTATGGGTAAGGCCTGCTCCAGTAGGAAATCCTCCATGGGACCATTGATCTTAAATCTTAGTGGAAGGCTGCTGCTCATTCCCCTCCCACACTGCCATTGGGTTCTGGGCTTATCCTGACAATTTTCATTCAACTCTTTTCCTTCAAATCCCACGTGGTAATCAGCTGTCTTTTTGCTGATAGCTGAGGTTGGCCAGTCTTGATCATGGTAGTGGGCTGTCAGGTACAGTGCCCCAAATTTGAGGCCCTTCCTACCCTTAGTAGTATATCAGTCTTTTATAGTGCTGTCATGTTTGGATTTATTTTGTATTATTATTATTATTATTATTATTATTATTATTATTATTATTTTTACATTTATTTATTTTGTGTGTTTGCTTGTAGATAGTATGCCATGGCACCCATGTGGAGGTTAGAGGAGAGCTTTGGGAGTTCATTCTCTCCTGCCATGTGGGTTCTGGTTATCCAGTTCAGTCTGGCAGGCTTGGTGGCAAAGTGCCTTTAATCTTCCATGTCTTCATTGGCCCTACTTTGTGTTTTTTGATGACTACTGATGTTAGCAATCTTTCATGTACTTTTGGTTCATTGCATATTTCTGGCAAAGGAATTTTTTTTAAAAAACCAGGCCGTCAGGGGTACCTTATTTTTATTTCTCTGTGAGAAGTGCAGTCTCACTAGTTGATTGCCTTCTGCTAATGCTCTTCATTGGAATCTCACTCAGCAGTGATTTGAATGAATGATTTCTTGATTTCCTGGAGAGTTGTATATGGATATTATTCTGATGTGTGAGAGAAGTTAATTCAGTACCCTCCCTCCCCATGGGTGCTTTAGGGAGTTCCTTGGGAAATTTCCAGTGGAGAAATGCTACTCAAAAATCTGTTTCTTTTTTTTGTCCCTTTCACAGATTTCACACTCATGGGGCATTTGTGTCATAGTAATCATTTATTTATATGTTCATTTCCTCGTTAGGTTGGTCATCAAGAGAACAGACACAATGTGTGTTTTATTCCCATATCACAAGACTGAGTACCATACCTAATTCATAGTTGATGTTCAACAATACTTACTAGTGGGGCTATGAAAATTGATCACTTAGTGTGCATAGGTCAGCTTTATTTTTGTAGTGTAGTTAGAGCTCTGTTGTTCATTCTTCACTTAAAGCTTTTTGTTTTTAATTTGTGTTCTGTATCAAAGTAAATACCTAAAAATTTGCCATACTGTTCTTCAGTTGTCTGTGTCTCCCTTAGGCACTGTTCTTCTTTCTTGTTTCTGTGTATGCTTTGCCTGCCTAGCTAGAGCTAATATACTTAGTGACTACCTAATGATGTATGTATTTGGAACATCTAGTGCTGGACTTCCGGTAAATTACATTGTTAATTAATGGACAGTCATAGGGAAATTGCATGAGATGGTGCTTTTACCTAATTTTGTTGGACAAAATATGTTTCAACTATTTACTTGAAGAATGTTGTTTTTGTAGTATTTATGGTTATTTATTCTGACTTTTTCCATCGATTATTTTTCATTATTTATTATTATACTTTTTTAGTGTTTGACTTATTAGTTTCTTAGGAAAGTGATAAATTTTCTCCTTTTCCTTTTGTATCCCTGTCTGTCCATTACGTAGAAATGGAAATATGTATTGGTTGTTGTTTGATATTGATATGCCAGTTTGTGAGGTGTTTGTTGGAGTTCATCAAAGGTAATCTTCTGATTTGGCAGCACAGCTCTCAAGTGCAGTTCCCATGTTACCAGACTGATGAAGATGATGGTAGTGTGTGCTGTCTGCAGAGAGAAGGCCCTGTAGTTCTTAGTGTGTGCACCTGCTATCAGAATGAATGTTCTGAATACCAGAGTATGATTAATTTTGTAAAGAAAATATTTTAGAATGTAGTTTTCTAACAATATTAGGATACAAAGAATTACCTTCTCTTCTGTTTCTTACCTGTCTTGTGAAAAGCAAGGACACATTTGCTGTTTTGTAAACTGCCATGGAATCAGCAAGTAGATTTGGGTTATGTTGGCTTGTCTTTTCTCCTTCTTAAGTTTGAGCTAGGTGTACACTGAGTGTTACAGAAATACGTTTTCAAAGTGTTTGCACTTGTGAAGTTGTTAAGCTGATTCAAGATTGGCAGCAGCATGGTATTTGTGAAGAAGATTCTTGTAGGTTAGGTACCAGAAGACCTATAGATCCTGAGTGTATATTATATTTTCTCATCACTATAGAGTTTCATCTCTTATAAGTTGAATATTCTGTTGCACCTGTTGTGAAATTGAAATAAGAATATAAATGGAGTGTTTATAGCTTGTGTGGTACAAATGTGTAAAGTTATCATTTTATGTTTGCCATGACATTATTAGACCAGCTTCCATGAAAACACCGTTTACCTTCTTTCCAACTGTTTATGATTTGTTCAGTTCCCTCAAGCAGGAGCCCTTTCCCTTCTTATAAAAATACCTTTGAGTTTTCTTTTGTTGTCTTTGTGTATGCATGACTCTAGATACTATGCTAAATGAAAAACAAAAATAATGGGCAGTACTGTTAAAATTCAGATCAGGTGTATTTTACTCTTAAGCCTATGCTGTTGATCAGTACATATGCTCTCAACTATCTTACCACAATTATAGTAGAATTGACACACTGGGAATTTCATTATTTAGAGAAAGCTACTAGTTAAAAGGGAGGTCTAGGAAGCTTTTTTTTTTTGTTTTGTATTTTTTTTTTTTTTTTTTTTTTTTTTTTTTGGTTTTTCGAGACAGGGTTTCTCTGTGTAGCTTTGCGCCTTTCCTGGGACTCACTTGGTAGCCCAGGCTGGCCTCGAACTCACAGAGATCCGCCTGGCTCTGCCTCCCGAGTGCTGGGATTAAAGGCGTGCACCACCACCGCCCGGCTTGTTTTGTATTTTTTAAGACAAGGTTTCTCTGTGTAACAGCTCTGGCTGTTCTGTGACTCTTTGTAGACCATGCTGGCCTTGGACTCACAGAGATCTGTCTGCCTCTGCCTCTCGCTCTGTCTCCTGAGTGCTGGGATTAAAGGCATGCACCACCACTGCCCAGCTCTAGGAATTTTTAATAGGTGGTAATAGAAGCCATGACATCAACATAGACTGTGGCTGTGGCAGGGCCATGGACCCAGACATGTCCCCTGATAGCAGCCCAGGCCTGGATGACACCATGGCCTTGGGTGGCAATGTAGGTCACTTAGATTGCCATGGACCCAATGGCAGCATGGCCCTCGAACCCTCACATGTCCCCAGGTGTGGGTCCAGATCCCAAGCATCCTCACCGCCTTTGATGGTGACAGAAACCTCAGACATCAGAGAAGGTCCTGTCTTTCTCATGGCCATGCACCCAGACATGGCCCTGGCCACATCTCAGGCCCGTTGGTTACACTGGTCCCATGTGGTAGCATGTGTTACTCAGGTCTGTGTGGGCCTGGTAGCAGAACAGCCATTGGGCACCAAGGAGGCCACTGGTGGAGTTCCAGATCCTGGGAATCAGTGTGGCCTTTGGTGGCAACATGATCCATAGACATCAGCACAAGACCAGGCTGTGGTAGGAACCATGGACCCAGACATGGTCCTTGGCAACTGTCTGGCCAGGATGGCCCTTGTGGTGTGAGTGTGGGTGAGCTGGACCCGAGGCTGTGAGAGTAGGAGAGCTGGCCTGGCTCCTTGCTGTCTGCTACATTGGGTGAGTTAGCTGGGGCAGTGCTGGAGAGCTCACCTGGGTGGTGACAATGAAGGAAAGCTGGCAGGCTGATCAACACAGCTACCACCCAGGCCCAGAACCAGGACTACGAGGTAGCCCAATCCAACACCCACCTCATATAGGAGCTGTTGGAGCATGTGAAGAGGCCAGATACACAGATCCAAAGCTACATGATCTCTATGGCACAAGGTAACAAACAATAGGATATCCAAGAGGAGTCCCAGTGAGGGCTCAGTATTGAGGCTGTGGCAGAAGCCAGAGGCCTGGAACCAGACCAGTGACTCATTGCAGTGAACACTTTCAAGTAAGCTGTATGGAGGAAAGGGTATACTGTGTGACTGACTCACTGGGCCACTCTACAGCTTCCATGCTATTGTTGTTGGTTGGTCTTTGATCTTTTGTGGGGCCTGCCACACAGCTACCAAACAAATCACACATGGAGACTTATTCTTAATTATGAATGTCTGGCCTTAGCTTCGCTTAGTTTCTAGTCAGCTTTTTTTAAACTTAAATTTTCCTGACTACCTTTTATCTCTGGGCTTTTCCTTTTCTCTAACTTTTATAAGTCTTACTCTTACTCTGTGGCTCGCTGTGTAGCTGGGTGTCTGGCCCCTGGAGTCCTCCTCCTCTTCTGGCTGCTAGATCTTAGCTCTCCCCCAGTTTTCTCCTTTTATATATATATATCTCCTCTCTGACTGCCAGCCCCTCCTATCCTTTCTCCTGCCTTGTTATTGGCCAGCTCTTTATGAGACAATCAGGTGTTTTACACAGGCACAGTATCACAGCTTCTCATAGTTAAACAAATGCAACATGAACAAAAGTAACACCTTAAAATAGTCTGCAGCACCATGCCAATATTTTTGTTTGTTTTGTTTTTTGTTTTTACTTTTAAATTTTGTGTTTTTGGAGGGGGTTGCAAGGGCAGAGGACAGAAATGAGGGTATGGGGAGATAAGTGGGATTGGGATGCCTGATGTGAAATTCATAAAGAATTGATAAAACGTTGAAAAGGAAAAAAATATAGGTATAGAAATGCTAAGAAGACACAGTTTCAGGAAGTTTATTTGTGGAATTTCCTCTCATCCCTCACCTTTGCTCCCTGGTGTGTGTTTGATAGGCAGTGCTGCTCATAATTGGAGCCCATTAATACTTAGGTAATGCAGAAGTATGGATCTAGAGATTTCTAACATTCAGGTAGTAATGAGTTGATGTAAAGTCGTCTAAACCCACCCATATCACATACCTCTAACTCAAGATAACTGGTGTTGGTTGTAGTCCCCTCCAGTTTTTTCTTTAAAGCAGCCTTTTATTAGTATACACATAAATAAATAAAGGTGAATCATTTGATTTCTCTTTCATTTTAATTTTCACAAATTCTCTGGTTTTGATTGATTTATCCACAAATTCTTTCTACTCAGGGCATGACACTTCCCTTGAGACTGGTTCTGATACATTTCTATTAAGTCATTTCCCTTTAGTAATTTTCTGAAACTTTAGTCATGATGGGATTTCATTTTCTGAAGGAAACAGATCTCTCTCCCCCCAATAAAACAAAAAGGTTCATGGAGCCATTTACATTGGGTAGAAAAATATGTATGTATATATTTAGAAATACGTTCTCTTTAGTAAAAATCTACTCCATCTGTTAACATAGTTTTTGAATGACAGTGTGTATTGGACAGTTGCCCCATGAATGCATCTTTTTAAGTTTGACCAAATTTTGTATGTGCAAAGTATATTCAGTTATTATCAGTCCTTCAGCTTAGATATAAATACAGCATTTAAATATTTTCACTCAAAACAACCTGTTAGGATCATGCCTTCACCTGTTGTTAAAATGCAACACAGCAGACAACAAAGTATTGTTCCCAGGAATAACCATTAGATGAGAGGTTATTCTGTGGACTTAGTAGTCAGAGATCTGTGCCATCTCAGCATCTCCAACAATGTTTTCTTTAATTTCCTTGTTTGCTTTTCCAATAAATGATTTTTTTTTTTTTGTCTCACCAGCAGCCCTTTCCCAGTATATTAGACTTGATTCAGTATTGCAAGTTTTCTGCTACTTTTGTTACTCAGGGTTTGTCCTCCACTGGATGAATAGTATTTATCAGGAGCAATATTTTAGAACTTTGCAACCTTCAAGAATCTTGGTTTTGATCATTGCCCTTTTCACATCTCCAAGGCACATATTATGTAAGTCTTCTTGAGTTCACATAAAATGTACTTAATATATAGTTTTATGTTTTGTGTGTGTGTGTGTGTGTGTGTGTGTGTGTGTGTGTAGGCCAGAAGTTTTCTCTGTCACTCTCTACATGATCTTTGAGACAGGGTCTCTATTGAACTTGTTGCTCACTGATTCTGGTAAATTGGCTTTCACCGGCTTGCCCCAGGGATCCTCCTGTCTGTGCTTCCCCAGTGCTGGTTAGAGAACCACAGTGGCTTAAAAACATCTTGTATTTAGTCTTTGACAATCTCATACACATGTACAATGTGCCTTGATCTTCTCTTTTACCACCTGTTCCTGGAGACTCCTGACTAGCCCTGTCTCATCTTCATGTTGTCTGCTTCCCCACTCCCCCCCAAGTCCACTGACTCCAGTTAGTGCTGCCTGTTGGAGTTCTGACTGTTCCTGTTAGCTTGGTCTTGTGCAGGTCTTGTGTGGCTCTCCATAGCTGCAGCGAATTATAGAGTACAGTACACAGCCTGTCTTCAGAAGACAGCATTTCACAGCACCCCTGCCATCCTCTAGTGTTCTTTCAATACCCTGTTCTGTGATAGTTCCCAGGCCTTGGGTGGTAATGGTGACAGTGTAACTGTCCCATTTAGGGCAAAGCACTCAGCACTTACTTCCCTCTCCCCCTCACACACCCACACAATAAATAAATTAACATAAATAAATGGAATAATTAAAAAAAAAACCAGTGTGTTTATCATTTCATGTTTTTTTGTGGGCCAGACATTTGAGCATGGGTTAACTGGATCTTCTACTCATGATCTTTTGACAAAGTTGCAATCAAGCATTTACCAGTTTGCTTTTTCATTTTGGGGCTGGATTGGCATAGAATGCATTTTTGGGGCTGGGGGATTTTCTATTTTGCACCTGTATAACTGAGCATTTTACTGGCTGTTGGCTGTAGGCTACATATTGTGGACTGAATGTCCATATTAGAATATAGCAAGAAAGCCTCTGTCAGCAAAAAACATTGAGGGTCTTCACAAGGAATTGAGTTGCTAATAACTTTGCTCTCATATTTCTTATAATTTTGGTTGTGAGCCTAGCCTTTAACAGTTGAGACATTTCTCCATCCCAGTCTCAAATTTCTTACTCTGTGTTGTTTTAACAGTGTAATAATCTTTTTGTTGTTGCAAATACTACCTTTAGGTGCTAAAGATTGGCTGTCAACATACGGGTTACTCCAGCATGGCTATTGATATTATTAAGTCTGTAGGGGATTCTGTAGTTCCCACATGCTAGTCAAATAGAATTGTATGTGCATAATACAAATACAAGAGTAATATACCTCACTTTAGTTACATAACGAGCGATGTCTTGTAATTATTGACATATTGCATTGAAGAGAATAAAGTTATAAGACCTGCTCACAAGCTCACTAATAAAAAGGCAAGGTCATTGGGATATCACCTTTGAGTCTTTTTGCCATAGATAAGATATAAATAAACAGCTGAGCGGTGGTGGTGCACATCTTTAATCCCTTTAATCACTGGGGAGGCAGAGGCAGGCAGATCTCTGAGTTTGAGGTCAGCCAGGTCAGCCTGATCTACAGAGTGAGTTTCAGGACAGCCAAGGCTACACAGAGAAACCCTGTCTCGGGGGGGAAAATATATATATTTTTGTCTAGTGTTTAAAGTGGTATATTTTATTGCTAATGAATTGTTTTCCTGTCAGGACCAAGCTGGATAGTATATTGAAGCATGGCTTCTATTTTTACTGGACTCCACACAAGCTAATGAGGAGGTCTCCTGACCTTGTACCTGTCCTCTTATGAGACATATGCACTGTGGCAGTCCCACCTTCTTTTCAGATTGTATTCATTAAAATTTTTGTGAGCTCCGTTCTGCCTCAACTTGATGTGGCCTTCCCCTTTCTGATTGGAGACTAAGGAGTGGATGTGGAAGAGGATAGATGGGAGGTAGGAGGGGTTAGAGAACGGGAGAATAGGGAGGGGAAAATGTAGTTGGTATACAAAATAAATGAAAAAATGTTAATTAAAAAAGAATAGTAATAATAAGTGAAATTACTTCATTAGGAGTATTAATTGTAAAACCCCTTTCCTAAGTAAATAAAGAAATATACAACTTAGCATAATTTTTTTGTGAAACTACTAATTATATTGTAGTTACTTTTGCTGAAAGTAGCAAGCAGAATGTAGACATCAAAGATACATTTCTAGTTTAAATATAAGTTTCATTTAAGAATAGTTTGGAAGAAGATAGTTTCCATTTTACTTGTTCTTGGCCGTGTAATATTTCTAGATTTCACAATAACATTAGTTTTTGGTTTTTAGATTTGTTTGCAAAGGCAGTACGTTTTCTTTTCATGGAATATTTTCATCTCTTTGATTTCCTCATTTTAATATTCACCTCTAAATTAAAAAATAACTAGATTCTATGTTAGTTGCACTGCTGACTTGTTCTTATGTGGAAAGATCTTCATGTTTGTTGGTGATGTCCTCTTACATAGAAATGATGATTTTTATCTTGGTGTTTCTTAGGTGTAAGTGTGTAACTGTATTCCTGGTTTTCACTGCTGACTTGTTCTTATGTGGAAAGATCTTCATGTTTGTTGGTGATGTCCTCTTACATAGAAATGATGATTTTATCCTGGTGTTTCTTAGGTGTAAGTGTGTAACTGTATTCCTGGTTTTCTTTGAAGAAAGTGACTGTATATTAATGGTCCATAACCAGCCTGCTCATTATTTTTTTATGGCTGTTGCCTGTAGACTTTGCCTAATATACTAGACACTATTTGTAGAATGGACAAGAAAATCAATAACTAAGAATTTAAGACAAATCCAGTTCTTTTCCAGGGTTTGTTAAATCATTATACACTGCTACAATGCCTTTGAAATAGCTAATTTTTGCTATGGTATACCAGCAAACTTTTCTGTAATTGGTATCATTTACATTTAACAAATAAGCTATCTTTGTTTTCAGTTCACTGTTGTTTTTCTGAATATTTCCTTTAAAAATAGAGTTGTATGTCTCAGAAAGTTGCACTTGAAGGAGAATATTAGTATTTCATTGATTTTTTTTTGTGTGTGGGGGGGATGAAATAATAGATGTGTCAACTCATTACCTGCATTGATTTATAAGTACATTTATGTTATAGTAATCAACACAATGATAATTTGGTAGTCCTAGATATTACTCTATTGTTTATGCTCTTCAAAAATCTGTCCACTAAGCTCATTATAGCATATTTCAAAAGATACAAATGGAAACATCTGAAATTGTAACAATAAAAAGGCAGTCATAAAATATAACCATTTATTGTTTATAAACAGATTTATAGGTAATTCATAAGATTGGCTTAAAATGCATAATACATGTTTTTAAAAACAGCCAACAACCAAAACCACATGCATTTTGTGATATTGACTAAGTTTAAGAGCACATGTTTCTCTGTATTTAAGAAAGATGAAGCAAGTAAACTTAAATTTTATTTTTTCATTAGTTATTTAAATTTTAGCAAATCGCATTCTTTTAACATATCCATGCACATGCTGGTTGGCTAAATCTCACTTGGGTTGTACTATATGATTATGTTATCTTGTGTTTGTATAATCTGAGGAGTTCCTTTCTACTCATCTGTATGTAATATCAAAATCAAATTATCCTTGAAAATGTGTGTGTGTTTCCATCTCCATCTGTCCTATTTTCCTGATTCTGTGTTGTAATCAAATAACTCTGAATTGAAGAAACTTGGGGGAAGAAAGTTTATTTGGCTTACGCTTCTAGGTTGTGGTCTATCATTGAGAGATGTCAGGGCAGGAACTGTGGAGGAATGATGCTTACTGGATCACACTCTCTGGCTAGCTCACAGGCTCATGTTTAGCTAGCTTTCTTATACAACCTGGGACCACCTATCTAGGGAAGGTATTGTCTACCGTGGGCTGTACCCTTTTATATAAATTCAGATAGTCAAGATAATCCCTCACAGACATATCCACTGACCAGGCTGATAAAGATAGTACTCAGTTGAGACTATGTTCAGACAATTCTAGGCTATATCAAGCCAGTTAATGCTGACTAGAAGTGCGTGCGTGCCACACTCCTGTGGATTAATAGGAAAACTTGAAGGAGTTGGTTCTCTCCTTCCATTGTGTTGTTCCTGGGATTGAGCTCAGGTTATCAGGTTCAGTGGCAATGCCTTTGCTGTCGAGCCGTCCTGCAGGCCTTCCACTGTATTTTTGTCTGTGGCTGAACCTGGAGTTTCCCCATTTCTGATAGACCAGCTGGCTAAGAAGCCTTCAGGCATGCATGCACCCCATCTCCCCAGTAAGTTTACATTTGTCTGGGTATTCAGATAGGATAGACAAAGAATATGAAATGGCAGCTTTTTCTTTATATCATAAATGAAATATGGTCTCATCTGCTTTTTGCTTTTTACTTTTTAGAGATGGGTCCTAGAGATTGAACCTAAGGCATTGTGCATGCTAAGCAATTAGTACCATAGGTAAGGCTATATCTGTAACCCTCATTTGATAAAAAAATTTAATATATATGTGTTTTGTTTGTGATGTATATAAATGAATGTGCATGTGTGTGAGTGGATATACGTGTGAAAGTTAGGGGACAACCTCAAGTGTTGATTGTCACCTTCTACCTTGTTTGAAGCAGGGTTTCTAGTTCTGTGTACTTCAAGCTAGCTAGCTTGTAGGCTTCCAGGGAGTCTCTTGTCTTTCTGTAGGTGCACTGGGATTACAGTTGCACGTTACTACATTAGAATTAAGTGGATTCTGGGGATCTGAACTTGGCTGCTCATACTTCATGGTGAGTGCTTTATCAACTGAGGTACCTCCCTAGCCTCTTCCTCTGATTTTTCATTTTACTTTTAATAGAAATGCTATCTTCAAGCTAATTTACAGGGTACATTTGTGTGTGTGTGTGTGTTAGTGTGTTATCAGTATACACATGTCAGTTGTTCATTTTATAATTAATGAGATTTGTGAATTGTTGAATTTTTTTATGGCCCAAATCAGATGTTACTATTATATATCCCTGAAGCTTAATAAATCTCAAGAGACAGAGAATTCATTCTGAGCTCTGATCTCTAGTAATTTAGGACATGTCATCACACCGTGATCTGTATCTTTTTAATGCCTCAAAAATTACCATATAACAGAGAACACAATAAAAATGTAATATGTTTTTGATAAGTATTAATCTAACATCAAATTTTCTAATTCATAAAGTCCTGAACTTAAACTCTTGAATATTGAGATACAAAAAGCTTCTCATAAAATTTGACATGATTCTTCAAACCCAAGGTTAAAAGAAGAATGATCTCTTGGAATCTGCTAATTTAATGATCATGGAGGAAAAAATAGAGTGCAGTCAGTGAATTTGTTGTAGAATTGAATGTAACCAACTAATGCTTATTTAATGTGCTCCACTTCCCTCGTTTACTGTTGTATCTTTGATCAAACAGTTTGGTGGATTATAAGCCCCAAGGGACAAACAGCTTAATAATATCATGTCTCAGCCTAAGTGCAGGTCCTTTACTGTCCTGCATTGATGAGGAAACTAAGAAGACATTAGTGATGTTACAGTTAACCTAGAATAGGTAGGAATTTTGTTCTTTGTTTAATTTTTTTTTCAGAAAATAAACCTCACTGTATTGTGACTAGTAATTTTTGTTATTTACTTATTTGCTGAAATTCAAAATATAAAAGAAGATATGACAAAGAAATAAAAAATAAACCATGATCTTATCACTACTGTACCCTTCTGATTTGTACTTCTGGGCCTTTTCTCTCTATATAAACATCCCCACACTCCTCCTCCCCCAGTGCATTTAAATTACAGATTGTACATGGTATTGTTATATTAACTTTTGCTCTATTATATTAACTTTTTGAAAACTTAAGTAAGATTAGGAAAGATTTCCATGTTAATAAATATACCTCTATAATGCCATAATTTAATAGTTGTATTATACCCCATTATAACAGTAGAAATATACATTTTGCTTAGGTAAGTTTTATTATGATGCTTTTGAAATCCCCCCATAAATAAAATGGTTTCATGAGGAATTTTTAATAATCATCATTTATTTTCTGGGAAATAAAAAAAAACCTGGTAATTATATTCAACCTAGAATTTGAAAATGAAAAAGTAGCTCTTGATACAGTGGAACCCCAGTACCAATATTTGACTAAGTTCTGAACCTTCACTATGATAGGGAATAAGGAAGAAACTTTTTTGGAAGAATTAACTGTGCTTATAGTTTTTACTCCCTAACCTTATAATTATTTTGGGGGAAAAAACTTTCTTGTGTCCCTGCTATTCTGTGTAAAATTATGTTCCTGAAACCAACAGTTGCTCCTACTAAACTACTAGGACTATGGTAATCAATACCTTAGCCACATTTTCTAAGGGGACCACTTTTTTTTTTTGCTTAGCTTTTGCTCCATGTTTCTGGTTTTGTTCCTGCCTTTACTAGTTGTTTCTCTTGGCTTGTATTCCTTGGTTCACCTATTTCCTGTGTGTAACTGATGGAGTACCTCAAGGCCCTGCCTTCTGCTTCATTCTCCACTTAAATATGCTCCCTAGATGAATCCAGCGAGTTCTTTACTTTAAAGACTGGGATAGTACATCTAAATAAGTGTCCTACACCCTTCTGCCTTTCCCAAATTTTTAAATTTTAACTATCCACGTCCTATCTTGTGTATTTAACACATTAATTCAGTAACTGAGGGCAGAGACATACATCGTCTTTGAATAGTCCTCTTACTAAACTCCTTTATTCAAGGGAGGGTTGTTTACTCTTCCTTCAAAATGTATCTAAACCAGATTGTTTTTTTTTCTCTCTGCCTCAGTTAAAACCCTCTATCATCTTGCATATAGGCCAATAGAATAATTTCTGATTCGTTTTCTGTCTACCACCCCGACTGCTGAAAAACTTGGTACCCTGCAGCTTAAAAAAGTAACTGGCATCTTGCTCCAGACGTGTATTTTGTGTCTAGTCAGCATGTGTTTTAAGGTCTTAGGTAATCTAGAATCTTCTTGTGTGCACGGTTTGGTTTAATCACATTCCACCTGTGCTCATTCTAAAGGTAGGTGTGTGTGTGTGTGTGTGTGTGTGTGTGTGTGTGTGTGTGTGTGTGTGTAACAAACTCATTTCTTGGCACTTGTATTTCTTCTACCTGAATCTTTATTTAGCTATGCTTCCTCCTCTTTCATGTCCTTTAGATTTGAGCCTTACTGTATCCCAAAATAACAAAGACAGTTGCTTATGGAGTGAAACCTCTCAAAACTGGGAGGCATGATAAAACTTAACTCTTTTAGAAGTTAATTTTATATATTTGTTATGTAATGAAAGCTAATCAAAAAGTATAGTAGAGAAGAACTATTGAGTATATAACTTTAGTTTTTATTTTAATTCATATTTTATCCTTCTCCACTTCAAAATGAGTTTGAAATAGCTTTAAAATATACTTAATATTTTCTATTAGAAACTTCTAGGACATGTACAATATAGATAGAAAAGAAATGATTGGCAGGATATATAACATGCAAGTCACATTGTTTTATATATCAGTCTTAAATATGGACCAGGATTTGACTCTTGAAGTCTTGGATGTCAGAATGAAAAGGAAAAACATTATTGGTAAGAGGACAACAATTATTTTATTTTTTTAAACCACAGGGAAATATAGCTTTCAAAACATTTTGCTGTTGGACAGCAGTGTTTAATATCCATCTTCAAAGTAAATGGTGTGAGATGATAAGTTGATGAAGCTTAGGGAACGTGACTCTGGCAAGTGACTGATATATTAGCACTCATTCATATTTCCTCCTTTCTGTGCCTCTCCCTCACGTGCTTGCATTTGTATTTGAGTAAAGGTGCAGCTTTGAATGAGACACAGTTTATTCATTATCCTATAGTGGGCAGTTCATTCCAAGGAAGGTTGAAAATTAACCATATGGTATGCTGTAGTCTAGTAAAGTTTCCCAAAGGTGCTCAGATAGCTGTCAGTAGTATCTCAATCAAGTTATTCTATGGTAGTTTAAGACTATTACTCAGTAACCCACATTAGCTTAACATGCTTGATCATTGGTAGTCTCCCAAGTCTGGGATTGTAGTTAGTTTGTTGTCTTTATTAGGAAGTTTTGACATTTGTCATCATAGATTAGGAATTACAAATCAAATTATGAGTTTCATAGTGTAGCTTGAGTTATCTTAGTATATTAGTGAAGAGTTAATTTCATCTTAATAGATTTTTCTGTCAGTTCATCTTGTTTATTTGATTAGACTTGAATGTCTTCAAAATTAGTTCAGATAAGTTTTTCATTAGGAATATTGTTATTTAATATTTTTATTTATTAATGAGTCAGCCAAATCTGTCAAACTACTAAATGGCTTAAATAATTAAAGAATTTGGAAAGGAAATGGTCTAGAATAAGTTGTCAACAGTAATGATCAGTGGGTTCATGTTCCAGTATTCCTTATTTTTTGGACTTAGTACTTTTAGTATTGTATCTCAAATATTACTTATATAGCAGGGATTTTGGGAGATGGATGATAATTATTTTGCATCCTGTTAATATCTGCTTAAGACATTTTCAGTTTTCTACTATTGGCTTAATTTATTTTCTTGCCCCTGAGTTTACAGTTTGGGAGTCTTCGGGGAAAGTACTAGGTAGTGTGAGTAGGGATGGAGCAGAGGTTTTGCAGTACACCTCTAATCATGAGAGGAATTGGTTTTCACAGAGCTTCTTTTCTGGCCTCTCTTGTTCCGTCTTTTCTTGTGATTAGTTGTCCACTTGTCTCCTTTTATCACTCTAATTGCCTTCAGTCTATCCTTTCCCTTGTCTGTTTGTTCTTAGGTGCTGGTTCTTGGCTTGTAGCTGTGCTGGAAACTAGTCAGGTTTCTTGTCCCTTACAACTTTATTTCACTTTGGTCTTTAATTACTGTTGTCCTTCCCTTGTGTGACAGAAGAAAATTTGACTTGTCTTTGGTTTTGGTACTAGGATAGATCTTTTAAGGGTATAGATCTTTTAAGGGCAGTAGTGGACCTTGAAAAATTGATTTAGATTGGGACTTTGGTAAATGTCATTTGTGTATTTTGTTTAGAGATGGCATATATCTCCCTCCTTTTGTAAAAAGAATAGTTTTCCACTGATGTAATACTGTTATACATACAAGAAAAATAGAGATATATGTATCCCTGCTGTGGGATGTTCTGTATGTCAAATGTGTTGCTCTGATTGGTTAATAAATAAAACATTGATTGGCCAGTAGCCAGGCAGGAAGTATAGGTGGGACAAGCAGAGAAGAGAATTCTGGTTAGTGGAAGGCTGAGTCAGAGAGACACTGCCAGTCGCTGCCATGGAAAGCGAGATGTAAGGTACCGGTAAGCCACGAGCCACATGGCAACTTACAGATTAATAGAAATGGGTTAATTTAAGGTATAAGAACAGCTAGCTAGAAGCCTGCCATGGCCATACAGTTTATAAGTAATATAAGTCTCTGTGTGTTTACTTGGTCGGGTCTGAGCAGCTGCGGGACTGGCAGGTGAGAGATTTGTCCTGACCATGGGCCAGACAGGAAAACTCTAGCTACATATCCCAGCCAACATGTTTTCTCTCTTTGGTGACTTCTGTATTGAATTGGATAAAATAGAAATAGAAACCATATGCCTGTCTCTGAGGAAGGTTCTAGGCATTAGTGTTTGTGATGTAGACTGAATCTTCCTATAAGCAGTATTCCTGGAATTTACTTTGTATCAGTAGAATAGTGGGCTCAAGAAAGGAACATAATCTTCAAAGTTTGATTGCACAAATTTGGTGTTTGGTGTACTTTTGTTAGTTCTAGAAGGATTTTAAAAGTTGTGGGAGATAACAGAAATGTGGTAAAGCCAATTTTAACATAAGTTAGAAAGAAGATCAGTATCATCTATAAATAAAAATATATTAGGTTCTGTTGCTTCTAGCTGCTTGCCTTCTAATATGAAAAAGTTTATTAAAAGTGGCAGGTTTATAAATTGGATTTATAAAACAAAATATTCCTGGATTCATAATTTTATCTATGTGTAAAACATTCTGAAATTTTTATCACTTAAGTGTTGTTGTCTTAGGGATATAGTGGGGAACAGATACATGCATTTTAACAGGAAGACAGAATACTCAATAGCCTAGAAAACTGTTCTGGAAAAATCTAGGTCCAGCATATGGTAAACAGCTGCAAAAGTGCTATGAGAAAGAACCAATTAGAATTCCATAGAGCACAGTCAATTAGGTACTCAAGGATAGAAATGATACTTGAATGGTAGCAAGAATGATGAATCTCTATGACTTAGATCAGATGGAAGGAGGTTATGAAATGTCTAGGAGAAAAGGGCCTTTATCCAAACTGGATGGAGCATAGCTTGATTAGCTCAAGCTAATGGAGATTTGAGTTATTTACCTGGCAGTCATAGTACCTGGGTCTAGTCACAAAGCTCCAAATACCACTATAATGCTTTAATTATTTTTGGTATGTTGGTCATGACTCAAGATGGCTACAGTCAGACTAAACTGGTCCCTGCAACAATTTAAGTGAATCAAAGCAAATATACTAATAATGAGTAATTATAGGACTATGTGAAAATTTGCCTTATGTGTTTCAGAATGAAAAGGTGAACAGAACCATTTAAGAGTGTAAGAGGAAGAGTATGATGAGTTTAGTTGATTGTGACACATATAAGTCTTAAAAATCAGGACGTGAGATGAAAAGAAGATTTGCTCTGGAGAACAGAAATTTGGACTTTATCTAGACTAATTGGAAGCAATGAAAGGGTTAAGGAATTATTAGGCTGAACTTTTATAAAGATTTTTAAAATCAGGAAATTTATGTTAATTCTAACAGGAAATCAATGAGAAGGTAGAAAAGTATGTTGAAAGAATTTGAGTGAAAGTTTGGTGTTGGAATGTGTCTGAAAAATGTGGGAAACAGAAAAGGGAAATTTAAACTGTACTGGTAATACAGTTTTAATTTGAAGTTGCTTTTATTAAAACATTCAAGTTAAGATAATAGAAATACTTACTTGAGAATTTATTAGGTTAGGCAATGCCACACCAAGGCAGGTGGTCCTAGGTTGTGTAAGAAAGCAATCTGAGTAAGCCAGTCAGTAAGCAGAATTCCTCTGTGAGCACTGCTTCAGTTTCTGCTCCAGGTTCCTGCCTTGAGTTTCCTCCAACATGGTTTTGGTCAGTGTTTTTATCATGTCAGTAGAAAGCAAAGTAGGATACCTGCTAAAATTAGTATTGAAAAGAATAACACTGGGACTGGAGAGATACCTCAGTAGGCAAAGTGCTTGCTCTGCAACCACAAGGCCCTGATATTGCGCCCCCCCCCCCAATCCACATAAAAGCCATGTATATAGTATGTATGCGGTGTCTACCTGTAAATCTCAGTGCAGGATGGAAGGGGAGATAGGCACATCCGGGGGGCTCTCTGGCTATGCTCCGAAGGGGTGAGCTCCAAGTTCATGAGACCATGCCTCATCAAAATAAGGTGCAGAGTAATAGATGATAATATGAGTCAACCTCTGACCTTCATATGGGGACTTGCTGGTGAGTTCACCCTAATCCCTAAGTATGTATGTGCATGTGCATGTATGTAGATACACACACACACACACACACACACACACACACACACACACACACACACACACACACACACACACCCCTCCCTCCCTTCATACTCTCTTCTTAAAACCATTTTGAAAAATGCCACCAGTGGGCTTAAAAGGTGTTTGTAACCATTGAAGTGCTAGTAACGCCCATGTATTAGTGTTTTCCTATAAGTTTAAAGCTCTCTGTTTTGTAAGATAAGATTTATTTGAGCACTTACTGTGCTTGTGATTCAATAGTTAATGTTCAGTAATTATTGTATCATTATCCGTTAGGCTCTTAGAGGCCCTAGAGACCACCAAGCTTGCACTACTGGACCTCAACTTTATGCTCTGATAGAGCTTTAATTTGGATCTTACATGCCCTCCAAAGGTAAATGTGGTAAAGGCTTGGTTCTTAGGGTATTGTTGTCAGTAGGTGGTGGTACCTTTAAGTAAAGAGGTGGGGTTTAATGGGAGTTTCTTTTTTTAGGTCATTGAGATCATCGAATTGAAGGGGATAATGACACTCAGACCCCTTCCTCATCATCTTTTTAGCTTCTTGACCTTGGAAAGAGTGGTCTTGCTGTCATTATGGTGTTTTGTGTCTTGTCCAAAGCATTGGGGCTGGGATCTTGGACTGAAAACTTTTCTAAAAAAAGTGAGCCCAAATAGACCTTTCTCTGTGTAAGTTGATTATCTCACTTGTTTGATATATCCAGAAAGCTGACTGACACAGATTCCTTGTGTTGTATAGTCCATAGTACACTTGGGAGTGAGTGAAAATGTTAGAGGAAGTCAGTAGCTAAACAGGATAATATAAGCAATATAAGCCTCTTCTCAGCCATATTGACACTGATGTTGCTTTTTTCAGTGGCTTTCTTAAAATGTTTTATTTTATAAAAGGAACCTTTTTTGAGGGGGAAGGAGCTGGAACAAGAATTGTCCCTTTTAGAAACTAAAAAAACCGTTAAATGGCAAAAACAAATACCTCCACTTTTTACCCTCGTAAGGTCAGTGGATTCATGAGTCAGACCCTTGTCACTGGAGTGTACTGTTTTTCTTGTTGACTTTTATCCTAGTCTGCCAGTTCTTGGTGTTAGGGATGTATGCTCTAATGTTCTCTTTCTGTTCATAGGGACTGGATTCTTTTATTTTATTAGGAATATTTTTAAGTATTCAGAGGAGTTGCAACTATATTATTAGATATAGATATACCCACCACCAAATTCTCTGATTAACCATTTACAATATTTCCCTTATCATGTTACCATCTATTGAACACATATGTGAGCACATTGCCAATGTCATTACATTTTCCTGTATATTTCAGATTGCATGGTGTTAGCTGGAATTCAATATTTGTTGACAGTACCTTTTGATGAATAAATTCTGATATCATACAAGGAAATGACAAATTAGGATTATAAACATTTGATAAGTTTGCTCAATATTTCCTGTGTAGCTCAAACTTAGAGTAGTGGAAAATGCCATCACCCTGGAAAGTCTGCTCACACTACTTCCTAATATTTTTAGTTTACTAGTTTGTGGTTATATGTTTCTACTATAATAATTATATCATCTGATCTTTCTGAATTTTTCTATCATTACAAGAAGTTTGATGGCGGAAAATCAGGCAATCCAGAAATCTCTCGTCATAAAACTACAAAGATCTAATAGAAGTTAATAATGAAGTTGCAAATCCTAGTGATGGAGGAAGTCTCTGACAAAGCTTTGTGAGGAAGAGTTGTGTGGGAGTTCTGAGTGGGTTGAAGGAAGGAGGGACTTAATTATTCCCCACGTTTGTAGAGGTTTTACATTTAGCACTTTATTTAGATAAGCAAGTTGCTTGTCACTCTAGTATCTTTCAGTTTAGTTTTTCTTTCATCTGATCACTCTCTGAAGTAAGATAAGGAAATGAGGATGATAATGTTTACAGAGAAAGATACATATATATAGACAGTGGTAGAGAGGAGATCTAGAGGAGTAGGCACAGCAATTAAAGCCTTCATGATACCAGTTGGAGATGTCCACAGAGTCACAGGAAGGGCTGAAGAATAGTTGTTTGTGCCAAGGAAAAAAATAGTTTGAAAAATCTCTTTTCAAAGAAATCTTGTGAGGTAGATTGTAGTATATGAATCTTAATATCTATCTGATAAGCAAATCTCATAAACCTTATATGAATTAAATATGCTAGTAGCTTACTAAACATAAATTGGCTTTTTGCCAGAGAAGTAATATAATTAAATGTATAGATTGCACAAATCAAGAATGAGAAATATAAAGTGTTGTTAGCAATACATATATAATAGAAACATCAGTGTCAACACAATTTACTTAAAACACAATTTTATTTGTATGCGTTATCAGGTCTACATAACTGACTTAGTTAGGGTTTCTGTTGCTGTGATAAACACTATGACCAAAAGCAACATGAGGAGGACAGGGTTTATTTCATCTTGTGTCCTGTAGTCCTGGGGAGTCAGGGCAGGAACTCAAAGCAGGAACCTAGAAGCAGGAACTGATGGAAAGGCCATGGAGCAATACTGCTTACTGGGTTGCTCATGGCTTGCTCATCCTGCTTTCTTATAGTACCTAGGATCACTAGCCCAGTGGTTCCATCACCCATAGTGACCTTGGCTCTCAAACATCAATTATGAATCAACAAAATGCAACACAGACTTGTCTATAGGTCAGTCTTATGGAGGCATTTTCTCAATTGAAAGACCCTCTTCTCAAATGATTGTAGATTGTGTCAAGTTGACATGAAACTATTCAAGATAATAAAAACATGAAAAATTATCTAAAATTAATATAAAATGGTTTAATAAATTGGTTGTTTTTAATTTAGGGTGCTTAATTTTAATTTATTCAACATTGACAATATCTGCTTATGAAATGAATTTTTATACATATTTATTATCATAATGTAATAGTTGTGCATCTTTCCAAAACTTCTGATGATTCTTGTTTGATTCCTTTTTTTCTTTGCTGAGTGCTTCACTGTAGTACAGAATTAAAAGCTAAGAAGCCCCCAGTCTAGTATACTGTGAAATAACCTGTATTCAATAGACATGAACTTATCACGCAGTGTGTTTTACATTTATTTATTGCTTAGCCTTCTCACAGTCTGTGAGATGGTAGTAGGATATTAGTATCCTTGATTTATAGAGGATAGTTAATCGTCACACAGTTCATAATTGCAGAATTTACCACAATTTTTCTTGACTACTATGCCAAAGACTTACTTAAATTACTTTTATTGTTTTAAACTGTGTGAATGTGTGTGTCAGTGTGTGGGTCGGTACAATTATGTGCTGGTACCCTTGGAGGTCAGAGGCTTCAGTCTCCTGGAGATAAAGTTAGAGACAGTTATGAGCCTTCTAATGTGGGTGTTGGAATTGAACTCTGGTCCTGTAGAAGAGCAGTATCCATTCTTAACTGCTGAGCAAACTTCCTGTCCTATACCAAAGACTTCTCTTTTTGCCCATTCATGTGATAGAAGCTGCACTGTGTTAGTCAGGTACTGCCAGTTGCTACCACTGGCTTACTATCCAACATTTCAAAAACATGAGTTATTTCCTATTACTCATGCTAGAAGCCATGCCGCGATCTTTCTTGTCCCTTTCCTCAGTGGCTCACTTAGTGTTCACTAGTATAAGGAAGCAGTAGCTTTGAATTTTGTGTCATGCTTTGGTGGTCTGTTAATTCATCTTGTCTTTGGACTCAGTGTGTCATAGGACATTTTCTGGCATTCATAGCGTGAATTCTTTTTTTTTTTTTTTAATTTATGTTCATTGGTGTTTTGCCTGCATGTGTGTCTGTGTGAGGGTTGTCCAATCTCCTGGAACTAGAGTTACAGATAGTTGTGAGCTGTCATGTGGGTGCTGGGAATTGAACTCGGGTCCTCTGGAAGAGCAGCCAATGCTCTTAACCACTGAGCCATCTCTCCAGCCTAGAGTAAATTCTTATAGTTGATAGAAGGATGTTTAATTGCAAACACTGTATTAACCATTTTGCTCTACGTTTATATATTCCTAGTCTAGAAATTTAAGTTTGCACTTGGTAATTTAATAATATTTTTATGCTTTACTTGGGAAACAGCTTTGTCTTATGACTGTTTATTGCCTTTTCCTGTTGTTTCTGTTGCTTCAGAATTTTGAATAAAACAGTTTTAGCAATAGAGCAAAATAAAAAGTTTTGCCTAATGCCTATCTTACTCATTTTTGAAGCCCCTTTAGCCTTGAGGGAGCTATTAGTTAAAATGACACATAGCTCAATTTCTGGACAGTGTTTTAGGTGCTTATCATTACCAATGAGAATAGAATGTATAGTCATTTTTGGAAAGTTCATTGCTATATTACAAGCATTTTCTAATTTTTTTTTTCTCCTTAAACAGAAAAAGGAACCTTCTAAATCCAGTGTCAAGAAAAAATTAACCAAAGTTGCAGAAGCAAAAAAAGTAATGAAGAGAAATTTTAAAGTGAATAAGAAAATAACATTTACTGATGAAGGGGAGGTAAGATTCTATAAATATGTTATTTCTGAACTTCATCTCAGGGATTATGGAGCTTAGCTTTCTTGCTGACTGGCCATTTATTATTTAAAAAAATAAATGAATGTCTCTACAACACACTGGGCGCTTCTTTTCTCTATTCCTGTAGGCCTTGTATCAGCTGTGTGGCTGTGGACAAGGATTTCTTATGCAGTAAACTGAAGTCCTTCCTGGTGATACCAGCAGTGAGATGATGTTCAATTCCATTCTTTATAGAAAAGATTTTTCTCATCAATATTCATCAGAGTGTTCCCTGGGAACAAGCACAAGAATACTAACACAGCTACTTAGCAGAGCATCTTTAGCATGACTCTGTAAACTGCCTGATTTGCACTTCCTCAGTTATATATATGCTGTGTTTGCACGTTCATTGCTGGACTGGCTCTGGAGGGAAGTCTGTCTTTAAGTGATTCCAGATACAGGTGCTTCCTTCTCATTTTGCCTTTATCTGGGCCTGGTTCTAAATACATATGTCTATATTATTCTCATTATTTTAAGAATTAATGTTTTGTTTAATGATCAAATAAATTTAGGATGAAAACTAGTTCCTGGCATAACAAGGTCTTAAGAATTTCATCTCATGACCCCATTCTCACCAGCCTACAAGTTCCCTGACCATCCTAATATACCACACAGTACTGTTATAATCTTATTGCTCCTTCCTTCCTTCCTCCCTCCCTCCCTTCCCTCCCTTCCCTCCCTTCCCTCCCTTCCCTCCCTTCCCTCCCTTCCCTCCCTTCCCTCCCTTCCCTCCCTTCCCTCCCTCCCTCCCTCCCTCCCTCCCTCCCTCCCTCCCTCCCTCCCTCCTTTCCTCCTTCCTTCTTTCCTTTGTTCCTTCCTGGAAATTATTATTGTTGTTATATAACCTCACAGTCTTATTTGATGATTACAACCTTCTTTTGTACTTGTCTACAAAGAAAGATATTTTGCTTTGCTCTTGGGTTCCTAGCAGAGGGCATAGTACCTAACGTGTATTAAACCTTCAGAGTGATGTTTAGAATGAGTAATCTGTTACTCTAGTAAAATATGAGCTTTAAAGAGTTACACCATATATTTCATCATCTTGGAAATGTTGTGGAATACTCTCTATCCACATTAGTATTTTTCTTTTTCATTTTGAAGTTAAAGAACTTGGTGTTATTTTGGGGTATAGGAATGAGCTGAAAAATAACAAGATAACAGTGTAATTCATAGTTGCCAAAAGTGGAAGATGAAGCCAATATAAGTGAAAAAAATATTTGTTATAAAATGACTATTGAGAATTGAGCACCCAAGAAGTGAGCTAGAGGAGAATGCAGTCGTGTCTAATGCCCTTGTAAAATGAGTGCTCTTAGCCTAATGAGCTTAGTGTGCTACAGAGTTCAGCTGCACAGATTACAGTAATTAGCTCCAAGATGATTATAAATCTCTTAACTGTATAATATTGCAATGTGTGCTTGTTGCTAAGAGGAGCTGTTTGTGGCATACATGATACTAAAACTTCTGAACCTCTAAAAGATGGGCTGCAATTTGTTTAACCCACAGAAAGGTATACTATATTAATTTCCTTTTGTGAATCAAGTTGGATGAGAAGTTTGAGTAATTGATGTTATCTCTGCATCACCATGGATTCTTGTCACAGCTTTTGGGGCTCAGTGATTACTGGCATAGTTTGTCATGTCACCACCATTGGCTGCCACAAGAATAAGATTGTGGGAATCTCACCTTGAAGAATGGAGTGGGTAGCAAGGATGTATGAATACCTGTGAGATGTTTAATTGAAAATTTCTGTTTGCCTGAAGATTAGTTAGCATACTTTAAAGTCTGAGGTACAGATTTTAAATGCCCTGACAACCAGTTTTTAAGTTAAAGCTGTTATGTTAATGAGAACTGCTTTATCTGAATTGTTCATATCTTATACTTTTATAGTGTGAGACAACAGAAATTGTTGAATTGCCTCTTTTTTTTAGATCTAGAAGGGGCACAGGTGTCCAGAGAATAATAAATTTACTTAGCATGACACAGTAAACTAGTGACAAAGCCAGAACATTCAGCCAAGTCTCCTTTTGGATCCATCTGCTTGCCCCTTTGTTCCTATCCATAAATTGCTGTGTGGAATCAGGAGCAGCCCGTGAAACCCAAACCAATTTTCTCCTTTATAGTTAGTTATTTCACTCTGCAAGATTAGTTGATACATGACTCATTGACCAGTTTTTATCACATACTGTTATGGGCTCTGAGGATGAATGAGAAAAGCATATAGATAGATACCCATAAGGATATTAGATTTACTAAAAGAAACAGGAATGTAAAATGGCACATTTTGATGAGCTGTGTTAGAGGCATATAGAAGGTACCTGGGTGTAGCTCAAAGGAGATACAGTGTCACCCAGTTTTCTGCTCTGTGCAGATGATTTTGAGCTTAGTTACAGGAGGACAGAGCATTAACAACAGTTTTGGCAAGTGTTTCTATTCTGTAATCACCTTGACCAAATCCTTTCACAAAGTAGTCTTTACTCCTGTGCTCACAGTATAATGGCAGTATTGCCTTGGCTGTGAAATATGAAGGTCCTTTCTGTGGCATCTTACTTTATTATGAAGTTTATGAGAAGGTTTAAGAAATAACTTTTAAATAAAGTTTAAGAAAGTGGGCATATGCCCCATTTTAAATAAGTCCTCAAAAGGCAGCTGTTTCTGTAGACATCGCTTCCACCTTACCCTTTACTTCCCTTTCCTGTCTTCAGCTGGTCCAGCAGTGGCCACAGATTCAGAAAGCAGCTGCAAAAGATGTGGAGGAAGACGATGACGACGACACTGGTGGCATCAACTTAGACAGAGCAAAGGAACGGCTTCAGGAAGAGGACAAATTCGACAAGGAAGAATATAGGAAGAAAATTAAGGCAAAGCATCGGGTAAGCTTTCTGCTTGGAATTACAGCTGTGTTCCTACAAATTTGTCTAACTTCTAATTCATTGGAAGTGCATTGCAAACATTTCTGTGATCATTGTTTTCACTGATACTTTCTTTGTGGCCGATTAGGCACTGATTCCTTTTGTTCTTCTTCTGGAGACTGTATAATACTGAGTTGCTACTGGAATCTGCTTTTGGTTATGTGACTCAGATAGTATTACTGTGTTTTAAAGGTACAGTTTGTGTGCCAATCAATAATGCCCTTATCATTCATGAGTCACATAGTTGAGGGTGGTTACTTAAGGTTATAGTGCATGGTTATGTTTTAGCCCTTTTGATTTGTAAATGTGCGGTATAATGTGTGAATGAAATCACTGACTTCTGACTGTATAATTGAAATTCTTACTTGAGATAATTGGTATTTCACATGTAATTGTAGTAAGTAATACAGAAAGATCCCATATTCTCCATTTCTAGAATTTTGTTATCACTAGAATATTTTAATAAGTGAAACTATACAATACATAGCCTTTTGGATTATTGTTTTTCATTCAGATTTTTTTCCTAGAAATTCACCAGGTTGGTGTATATAAAGACACTTTTTTTTTTGTTTTGTTTTGTTTTTGTTTTTCGAGACAGGGTTTCTCTGTGTAGCTTTGCGCCTCTCCTGGAACTCACTTGGTAGCCCAGGCTGGCCTTGAACTCATAGAGATCCGCCTGGCTCTGCCTCCCGAGTGCTGGGATTAAAGGCGTGCGCCACCACCGCCCGGCAAAGACACTTTCTTTAAAAGATATTTAAAAGGTATTTGTTTGAATGTATGTATGTACACCACATGTGTGATTAGTTCCTGAAGAGGCCAGAAAGGGGTATCAGATATCCTGGAGCTAAGCTACTGTTGTGAGTTGCCAATAGGGTGCTGAGAACCACTCTGAGGAGTAGCAAGTGCTCTTAACTATTGAGCCATCTCCAACCCTCTTGATTATCTTTCTAATACTGAGCAGTGGTCTGTTGTTTGGATGGGCTTGGGATTGATGTATTACTCACTCACTGAAGGACACTGGTGTTGTTTCCAGATTCATTTCACTAGCTAAATTTCTTTCCATATTCGTTGCTTGATGATATCTTGTAAAAGAGAATATTTTTATGTGTATAAGACCCTGGTGACCTTATACCTCAGTTCTCTATTATCTTTGTGGGGGGACATATGTATTATTGTCCTGCCATACTATGTAATTATCCCAAAATGGGATTAACCACTAGATTAATGAGTCAATTAATGAGATAAATCATATGTACATTTTAAAATATCTTTCTGAAGCATGCCTCTAAAGCAGTGAGTGACTTCAGGATGGCACAGTATAATATTTGAGAATCCTTGCCATATTATTAAATTTTATTTAAAAAACTTTTTTATGCCTTTGGATGGGAATATTATTGTTATCACCTTGAAAAGGATTCTTGTAGATTTTTTACTCCTTTTTTACTTTGTAGCTATTTAATGGTCCAGATCACACTCTCCTTTTATGAGAGTTACCATTTTTTAAAGACTTAATACAACTTTACAATATCATGTGACATAACCAAAGAAAAAACTACATATTGAAGATAGCTTCAAATATGGAAATGAGTGTTGCCAAAGCATTTTAGACTTGTGGAACACAAGTTGAAGTGTAATGCTTGAGGTTAAATATTTATGATATTGAGAGAAACAAATATTTCTTGTATTACTTCCTTTAGTACAGTGTGTAAATTGAAATTTGGAATTATTTGTTAAGAGCTTTAGAAGTACTAAGACTATCAACAGCTTGCTTGCCATAGTTTAGTTTTCAGTCTGCTCCGAGTATTTATCTAGGGGTTAGATTGAGTATAAAGAATGTTTTACACTTTATTACTTAAAAATTACAATCAGTTATAAAAGAAGTGTGAAGATTTACATGAAACTAGATTTCTCCTTGCCTTCTCTTTCCTTCCGCATATGGCAACTGTCTATAGAATATCATCACCAAATGATATTAATGATATTACAGTGAATTTAAAGTGGGCTATTTATGCATGTATTTACATTCTAGAATGTAAAGGTAGAATACTGAAAATATATGATCCTCAGTCCTCAGGAAAACTGCTTAAAACATGGTTAGCTGTGAACATGTTTGCATTGAACAAAATGTCTTTTTTCATTTTTTTCCTTGAAATCAAGATGATGAAAATGACCGAATATCCTGGCTCATACCTGTCCTCACCTCTTCCTCTCTCCTGGTCTGCCTACCTTAGTCACCTTTGTTTGTTTGGTGGAGACAAGGTTTCACCAGTTCCGCAGGCTGACTAGAACTTGCAGTGTAGACAGTGTTGTCTTCAATTCCTTATCCTGCTTCAGCCTCCTGAGTGCTGTTGTTACTGCTTTGTATCACCATGCCAGGTTACTGTAACTTTTAATGCATCACTGTTAGGCAAATAGTAGGAAGTCGGATATGTATTTTTAATATTTTTATTCATTTATATTAAATATGAGAATGTTAAACACTAAAAGTTGAAAAGAAAAACCACTGTGAATACGGGATGTGACTGAATAAAATTTATGTGGGAGGAAAAAATGCCAGGAAACTGATCACATGCTTCTGCATTTGGCTTATTTATAAATAGATGTCACTTGTGAGTTTCATAAGTTACAGAATTTTTAAATGCATGTTTAAAATGTCTCAGGATGATAATTTCATGTTAAAAGATAATTCCTTAAGTGAGTTTAGTCTTAATGATTCATTTTGGTGGTAATACTTCCTGTTATGAATTAGTGGCTGCTTTTGGGGGCTGGAGAGATGGCTCAACAGTTTAGAATACTTACTGCTTTTGCAGAGAAATGAGTTTGATTTCGAGAACCCAGAATCCATATGGTGGCTCACAACCATCTGTAATTCTTTTCCAAAACACCTGCTGGCCTTTGCTGCAGTTTTGAATGTCCTGCACATTTTTGAATGTCCTCAACCATTGTTATGTAGGTCTCAGGTCTTTATGTTGGTCCAGTTATTCATTCTCAGAATGTTCTAATACACCTGTCTTTGACTCATGCTTTTGTCTACTCACCACTGGAAGCTATAAAATTCCATCTGTGACAGAGGTATTCCTTTTAAAAAAGTTTTAGAAAACAGATATAAAGATCTTTTCATTTGAGTTTTTGTGACTAGGTTTTATTATATTTTAATTTGTATTTAAAAATTAAAAAGAAAGGCTATTTTGTCTGTATGTATGTCTGTGAACCATGTGTGTGCAGTGCTGATGAAGGCCAGAAGCCTGCATTGGACCCTTTGGAACTGGAGTTACAGATGTTTGTGAGCCACCATGCTGGTGCTGGTAACTGAATTGAGGTCCTTCGGAAGATCATCAGTTGCCCTTAACAACTGAACTATCTATCCAGTCCCCAGTTGTATTTTGATATGAATAGTTTTACATATTTAGAGGCACAGCATGATGTTTTGCTGTATGTATACATTATAGAATGATGAAATTTGGCTAACATATCAGTCATTTTTTAAGTTACTATTTCTTTGTGGTATGAACATTCAGAATCCTTGCTATTAGCTACTTTGAATATATAGGACAGTTTTTTTTTGCTATAGCCACCACTCTTTGCAAAAGATCCCTAGAACTTATTATGTCGGGATGAAATTTTGTTTCCTTTAACCAAGAGACCTCCCTCATTCCAAAGGTAATCATCATTCTGTTTTATAGTTCTGTCAGTTTAGTTTTCTTGGATTCCACACCAGTGATACTACTTTTCTGTGCATGCCTTATTCACTTATTTTGGTGTCATCATGTTGTCACAAATGTCAGAATGGCCTGCTTTTTGAAGTCTGATTAATATTCCATTCTTTACACGCATTTAAAAAATCCATTTGTCCATTGATGTCACTTTGTATGAGTATTAAGATTTTAATTTTTTATTACGTGTAAAAGGAATATAATATGATAGTGTCATTGCGAGTATAGCAGAGCTGCTTCTGTGCAGAAACATATAACTAAACCCGGCCTTCTGGTGCCTTCTCTGTTATTTAGGTTATTTAGCAGTTTTATTTTATTTTATTTTTTATGAGTTTGCACTGAAATTTTAAGCACCATTTTATTTCTGAGACTTACTGGTAGCTGTGGTCAATAAGCTTATTACTTTTCTCTATAGAAAATCTTGAAATGTTCATTAGAAATAAAGATACAGCAAAAGTTATACTCTGGCACAGAGACAAAAGGTCTTGTGATATCAGTCAAAGCTGTTCTTACTGTAATGGGCTGGACATTTGCTCTGTGCTGTGATGCCTTTTTAGCTCTGCAAAATTATTTATGTTTTGCTTGATCTCTGCTGTCACTGCTGGTGATATAGAGAAATGACCTTAGAGAAGGTCTCTCATTCTCATGGAGTTCTCTGTGAAAGCTTTATTCATTTTAGATTGTGATTTAAATAGGGCAATCATGTCAAGAAATGAGTCTGGACTGCTTGTGACAGTGGTGCAAGCCTGACTCTGTTTCCACCTAGTTATGAACATTAGAAAAATATGGAAAAATTAAGGGGACATTGTAGAATTGTTGTTGATACAGAACTAATTTGATATTGACTCTCAGTGACTTCATTTTAAACCATATGTAATAGGTCAAAAAAATAGAGAGATTATAATGAGCCGTCTTAGAAATAGTACCAAGACTATCAACAGTAGCACGTGGCAGTTAGTTAACTGGGCTCTGTGTTAAATGCTTTATATATACTCTGCCATTGTATGCTCACAATTAACTTCTGAAATAAGAAGGCCAGACTCATTCTAGAGTATAAAATTAAGACTTAGAAGAGTCAAGTGATGTGTACAAGTTCTTACATCTTAATAAATGGAGGCTTTACTAAGGTCCCCACAACTTCTTGACCTTGAGCTGTTTAGCTTAAACCATGAAACATTTTCTTACACAGAAGGGCAGTTCTGAAGCAGTAAATAAAAATTTAATAAATGATAGAAGTGAGTGTTGGGTTTTTAAGAAGCAATAGTGACAAATTCTAGAAGCTGTATTTCTAAAGAGAGGTGTAATTAGATTCAAATAAATTCAAAGACAAAATAAGCATTGTAGTTAGTCATTTAGTTTAGGGCCCCAGACCAGAACTTTTTCCTAAATGATCATTGTATAACAATGTAGGTACTAGTACTAAAGTCCAGTTTTCAGTGGTTATTGCCATTTAAAAGTCTAGGCAATATTGTAGACTACAAGCCTGCTAACATAGTTATAAGAAATTTTACTAAGGTTAGAAATTATATCACGAGAGCAAGGGACAACTAAGCATTTGGTGTTAAACTCTAACAGACATTATAAGTAAGGCTTATTTACATGAGAAAAATCCTTTTTTGTTCATCAGTTGTGTGATACGTCTTTGAGAATTTTTTTATCTTTCATTTTTATTTGTTGTTTTATAGATTAAAATATTGTAAATGCCGTGCGGTATTTGAGTGATAGGTGGTTAGCATGGAGAATAGTTGGAGACTGGAGTTGAAGAGTGGAAAGCAGAGATCGGTACTATTGAAACTGAGACTGGCAGGATTGAGACCATGATGGTCACAGGATACTCAACTGTTTGTGTTTTGTTCATTGCTTTATAGCCAGAACCCACCGTAAGTGCTGGCACATGGCAGTTCAGTACAGATTTAAGCCATTAACTATCGAGTGCTTGTGTGCATCCTTGTTCCTATTCCAGACTTCTGTCTAGAGCACTGTCCTATTCATGTTGTTTAGACAAAGCTCCATGGAATATGAATACATTGAAGAGCCTTGTTCCTGGGGTCCTGAGAGGGGTGCACACAGACTTACAGGGTTTTTGTTCTTAGAGAACAGGGGTTATTTTTGTAAAATTGTCGTAACCACTCTTGATCATACTTTCTTTTTTTTAAAATTGAAAATAGACTCTTCTCTCATATAATAATACATCTAACCAGTTTCCCCTCCTTCCACTCCTCCTACCTCCCCTCAACCTCTCCTCTCCCCTTCTCTTCCTCTTCAGAAAAGAGCAGGCCTAGAGATGACAGCTAAGCAGGGCAAAACAATATATAAGACAAGTAAAAGCCCGCATATTGAGACTGGACAAGGCAACTCAATAGGAGAAAAAAGAGTCTCAAAAGCAGGCAAAAGAGTCAGAGATACACCTGCTCCCACTTTTAGGAGTCTCACGAAAACACCATGCTAACAGCCATAACATATACACAGAGGATCTGGTGTAGAACCATGCAGGCCCCTTGCTTGTCCCTTCAGTCTCTGTGAGTCCATGTGAGCCCCGCTTAGATGATTCAGTGAGCCATATTCTCTTGGTGTCCTCCATCCCCTCTGACTCCTACTATCTTTCCTCTTTCTCTTCCTCTGGGTTCCCTGATCTCTGAGGGGAGGGACCTGATGGAGACCTCCAGTTTAGCCTCTTATCTGCATAGTATCTGGTTGTGGGTCTCTGTACCTGCTCCAACTGTGGCCAGAGGAAGTCTCTCTGATGACGACTGGACAAGGCACTGATAGCCAAGTCTCTGAGCTATCCAGTCTCCAGTTCCTGGCTCTCCAGGCATGTAGGGCATGGGCTCCCTCTTACGGCAGTGGGCTTCAAGTTAAAACAAACATTAGTTGACCACTCTCACGAATTCTGTGACACGATTGCCCCAGCACATCTTTCAAGCGGGAAATATTATAGGTAGAGGGTTTTGTGGCTGTGTTGGTGTCCAGTTTTTTCTTTTTGTAGCCTGCAGAGTACCTTTTCATGCCAAAAAGACTAGAACATAGGGGTACCATGCAGGTACCAGCTTGACCTCTCTGTGTTCAATTAGATGTGTAGATGTTGTCTTTGGCAATGCCCCCCCCCCCCCCCCCCCCCCCCCGGTCACTCTTTAGCGACCTTCTGTACTAGCATCAGCCTGGGTTATTTAGGGATCTCCTTGGGACCCCCTTGGCTAACAACTCAATCAAACTGTAACCCAGTTCCACACTGGATACCTTGCCTGGCTACAAAAGATGGCCAGTTTAGATCTGTATCCTCCACTAGTATGAGTCCTCACTAGGGTCACTCTCATAGATTCCAGGAAGTTTCCACTGCACTAGGTTTCCACCTCCCCATGCTCCCCAATTCTAGCCATGTCTTTTCACACTTTCCCCATCCTGCTCCCACCCCACCAACCACACCCTCAGTCCACCTGCAGAATCTGATCTATTTCCTCTTTCTGGTGAGATCCATGCTTACCCCCTATAGCCCTTCTCTTTACCTAACCTCTCTGGATTTGTGGGTTATAGCTTGATTATCATTTACCTAACTACTAATATCCATTTATATGTCAATACATGCTATATCTTGTCTTTCTGGGTCTGTGATACCTCACTCAGGATGATTTTTTTTCTAGTTCCATCTAATTGCCTGCAAATTTCATGTCTTTTTTTTTTTTTTCAAACTTCTGAGTAATACTCCCTTGTGTAAATGTACCACATTTTCTTTATCTATTCTTTGTTTGAGGGACATCCAGGTTTTTTCCAGTTTCTGGGTATTATGAGTAAAGCTTCTATGAACATAGTTGAGCAAGTGTCTTTGTGGTAGGATGGAGTGTCCTTTGGATACATGCCCAAGAGTGGGATAGGTGGGTCTTGAGGTAGATCGATTACTACTTTGTGAGAAACCACTATATTGATTTCCGAAGTGGCTGTACAAGTCCCCCCCACCAGCAATGGGGAGGGGGGAGGAAGAAACATGTGTTTCCCTTGCTCCATATCCTCATCAGCGTGAGCTGTCACTGAGTTTTTGATCTTAGCCATTCTGAGAAGTATAAGATGGAATCTAAAGTAGTTTTCATTTGCATTTCCCTGGTGGCTAAAGAGGTTGAACATTTTTTTTCTCAGCCATTTGAGATTCCTCTATTGAGAATTCTCTGTTTAGATGTGTCCCATTTTTTAAAATTTGGATTATTTGGTTTTTTAATATGTAGTTTCTTGACTTTTTTAAAATATATATATTTTGTATACTAGCCCTCTATTTGGTGGGATTTGGTAAAAATCTTTTCCCATTCCATAGGCTGCTGTTTTGTCTTGTTGACGGTATCTTTTGTCTTACAGAAACTTTTCAGTTTCATTAGGTCCCATTTATTGTTGATCTTAGTGCCTGAGTTATTGGTGTTCTGTTCAGAAAGTTGTCTCCTATGCTAATATGTTGAACATACTTTCATTGAGCCGGGTTCCCCTTCCTCACACTCCTGAAAAAGAGGTGAATGTACTGTTGAAGTGACAGTAGATACCCCCTCTGGTCCATGTGACATCTGGGGACTCTGTTCTGTACTAGACTGTAGAGTTGCCTGATAGCCATTCAGATGGTTTGTGCTCCCATCTTGTGCTGAAAAACGAGACTCATTTCTAAATCTGCAAATTCCTGTATATGACCAGAGAGTGAAAAAAGCATGAATGCTTTGCGCTGACTGCTGACCAAATTCATATTTCATGGTACTTGCTTTTTTTGCAAGGTGAGGGCCCCAAATTTCTGAGATGTCAAAGAAGGATAATAGTTATAAAGCGAGTATTTTGTACCTTGAAATGTGATTTTCTGTTTTCTTCTCCTTTGTGAATTTGACTTCCATTATTGAATTTCATGCTTTCCTTTTACTTAATCACTTGTGCATAGCAGAACTCAAGATAAAATTCTGTCTTTTTGCATGCTATAAAATGTTTTTTGATATCAGTGTGTTCTCAAAAATGATACTAAAAAAAGGAATTTATTAAACTATATAAACTACATTAAATTAAGGGAGACCTCAGCTGTTGAATATAATAATGTTCAGGTATCTCTTGTACCTAGTATAGCCTTTTGTGTTTTGTGTTATCACAAACTCTTAAATAACAGTTTTTTTCCTGTTTCAGGAAAGAAAAGGTACTTCTTGTGCCCATTTCCAGTTTCTGGATTACTGTAGTTCTACTTCCTGTTTGAAGGCCATTTCCTCCTTCTAGACTGCTAATAGCTTTTTATGATAGAGGAGTCCAGAGAGGATAATAGCAAGATGTGAGTGATATGAAGGATAGAGAAGTTTTCTAATGATTTATTTTAAATTGTTTTTCCCAGATATTGAAAGATAGTTGTTCTTTAATACATACCCCTCCCCCTCCACACACATGCTTTCATGTCTTGGTCATATGACCTCAGTTCCATTTCTTTGGATCTCTCTTATCTGTATGATGTCAGCAGAAGAAAATGTCAAAGGAGATATTGGGTTTGCATGTACTTTGAATTCTAATAGCTTACAAGCCTGAACTTTTTTTTTTCAATTATTAGTATTATCTGTGTCTGTGTGTGCATGCACGAGCACATTATGTGGGGGAGAGCACATACTCCATGGCACATTTGTTGAGCTCAGAGAACAACTTTGTGGAATAGGTTCTATCCTTTCACCTTTATGTGTGTTCTGGGAATTGAGCTCAGGTCACAAAGCTTGTACAGTAAGTACTTTTGTGTTCCCAACCTGACCTTTAAATATCATTTAGAGGTTGGAAAGATGGTTCAGCAGTTAAGAACACATACTGCTCTTGTAGAGGACCTGAGTTTTGTTTCCAGTGGCTCCTATCAGATGATGCACAATCATCTTTAACTCCAGGGATTAGAGATCTTCTGGGTTCTGTAGGAACCATAACTAACATGTGCACCTACCCCCCATCCCAACACATTCATATACATATAATTAAAAGTAAACTAAATATTAATAAAATAGATTATCATCTAGTAACAGTAGTGGAATAGTTTTGAGATTTGGTGACAGTATGTATTTTTTTGTTATGGCTAATATAGCTTGTTCAAAAGCCCAATAATACAGCCTTGGTTCATATGAATGGGTTTTTCTGATGCAAACACATCAATATGTTTGTAACTTTGAAGTTCTATTTTCAGGTGTTTTTTTTTTTTTTTTTTAAGGCTGGGTTTTTCTGTATAGTCCTGGCTGTCCTGGAACTTGCTCTGTAGACCAGACTGGCCTTGAACTCAGAGATCTACCTGCCTCTGCTTCCCAAGTGCTGGGATTAAAGGTGTGTACCACCACTATTTGGTCCATTTTCAGATAGTCTTAGGTGTTAGGACAAGGCAAGTTATTAAATAATTATAATAAAAATTTGTATGATTATAATTGTAAATTATTTTTTTCTTTTGCACAAAGAGCCTGACAGAAATTAAGTACATAAAATATTGTCAGGAGAAAATAACATTAAAATGAAAAGACTTGATTATTAATAAAACAGTACCATTTGTACATATCGATAAGAGAAGACACAGTGTATGACCCTACAAGGAAAATAATGGAGGAGTGTGGAGCATAGTAATGTGCTGGAATGACATTGGGTTTCACAAATACAGGAGAGTCCTAGGCTCATGGCTCACTATGTTTATGCCTTTAATCAAGTAACCTAATTATGTTGATTGCCCATCTTTTAACCTATAAAATCGGGAGGGGATTTATCTCATAAGTTCTGAAACACTATTTAAAAGGGACATATGCAAATTGCCTAGCACATTGTGATAATTTAGAGCTATTACTTTTAGCAAGAAAGTAACAATAATAGTAATGTACAAACAGATAAAATTTTTGTGGAAATGCAATACAGTTTTTTGTTCACTCTATAGTTATTGAATGCCAGATGTAGCTATAGGTTTAAGATTAAGTTAAGCAGAAAAAACTTAAACCATTTTGATTATTATTAAATAATATAAAGTATATTGTTACTTTAATGTTAGTCTCTAGGTTAGGAATACTTTTGGGTAGATAATAAGGTTAAATTGTCCTGTTATTTAGGGAGAAAGAAAAAAAAGACAAAATTACAGATAACATCTGCAAGCTAAGAGCTCTCAAACAGGCAAAATAGCATGAATTACTTAAATTTTTTCTTTAATAATATTACTTTGCTTTACTCTGTCATCTGTTAGTCTGCTGCTGGTCAAAGAAAATTGGTAACTGGTACCAACTGTATTAAAGGTTTTGGTATAAAGTTGTTTAGAAGCTGTATCTTTCCTTTCTTTTCCCTCTCCAAACCCTTAGAAAACATTGATATTTTTTGTATTCCCACTAGGGGAGCAAGTCAGTGACAGCTCTCTCTCTCTCTCTCTCTCTCTCTCTCTCTCTCTCTCTCTCTCTCTCTCTCTCTCTCTCTCTGTGTGTGTGTGTGTGTGTGTGTGTGTGTGTGTGTTTTCATTAGCACACAGGAAAACTCTGTAGACTTGGCACATAAAAAACCATCGTTGAGATCAGTCTGTTTGTAACTATGAGCTTGTGATAATATGCAAATCAAAATCTTCCTGAGTTTTTATTTCTTCATTTTTCCTCTTTGTTCCTTTGACTTTGATTTCTAGAACTTCCAAACTATCTAGAATATTCTTTTATAATTATAGTGATCCTGCTAGTTGTGTGTGTGTGTGTCAGGGAAGAAAAATAATTAATCGCAGAAACAGTAATGCAATGATTGGCATTAGAGATATGACACATACCTAGTAGCCAAGTGAATTTGAGATTTTATTAGTTTCCCTTCGAATCTAGTTTTCTGGGTTTTTGTTTTCTAGTAGATTTCATCTGCTGTGCAATTAGAAGCTATTTAAACTGCATCTAAAAGCGTCATGGACTCCCTTTTGGCATTAATTAGTACTTAGTATCCATTTAGACCTTAGCACTTTTGTTTCTCTTTATCGGAAAGAATTCTATAAGCCTGGTCAAGGAATATATGGAGTTCCATTATCCATTAGCAGACTATGGATTAAGAGTTTTGTTTTTTTTTAAACTCAAAGAAAGTCATGTATGGATAAAGCAGGAAAAAGTACCCAGCACAGAGCCTTGTTCACTGTCCCATTGCCAGTGGAGTTCATCAATTAGTGAATCAGGTTTGGATTTTTGCCTTACTATATGAGAAGAAAACTGTATTTTTTACGCTGACTTAGCCATTTATCCAAATTAAAAGGAAAAAAAAAACCCTACAAGTTATTACCTACAAATTTTGGATTGAGAATAGACTTTTTGGTTTTTGGAGGAGATTGTGCTTCTTTTGTGAATTTAAAATGACATTCTTTTTTACTTTAGCGGAATCATATCATTTTGTTTTGAACTTTAATACTGTATATGTTTTTTCTTTCCCATTTTTACCTATTTTGTAATCAGTGGAAAACTAATGGTGAAATTATAAAACAGTTTAATAAAATATGTTTCATAAGAGTGAATTTTGGTTGCTTCTGAATGAATATCATTCATAAGAACCAAAGGTGAGGATTTTTTATGTTTTGTAAATTCTGTTTCACACTGAGGACAAGAGAAACAATCATGAGTGTATTTTTCTTTTCTTTTATTCTAGAAGATGACATTGATTGTGTACCAGTCATGTATCAGATATTGTACTTACAACCTGTATATAATATATATTACTAAATGCATGGTTCTATTATTTTCCTTTTAGTTGAGCAAGAAAGTGTACATAACTAAAAATTGTGTAGTATGTAATGATGGAATTGATGTATGATACCAGATCCGACCTATATTTACTCATTAAGAATTGTTAGGCCCGTCCTATCATAGGTATTATGTAAACATTTATTGAAAAATAAATATGAAGTATTTCGTTTAGTGTGCTTTACAAAGTAAAACTGAAGAGTGTATTGCTGCTTAACATACAATATCTAGAAATTTATGTGCTTCTAATTTACCTTCTCTTCCTGTAGGAAAGACGACTAAAAGAAAGAGAAGCCAGAAGAGAAGCCAACAAAAGGCAAACAAAGGTAAGGAGAGGCGTCTGTGTGTGTGTGTGTGTGTGTGTGTGTGTGTGCGCGCGCGCGCGCGCGCGTCAGTATCTTCATATCTATACTGTTTTGTTCTTTTTGTAAAACAGATCTGCTAAGGTATTTGACAAAGATAACCATATAAAATAACGACAATCTTTTGTAATATTGAAATAAATTTAAATCGCTATTTTCCATATACTTTTTTTTTGTTTTTTTGAGACAGGATTTCTCTGTGTGGTTTTGGTGCCTGTTCTGGATCTCACTTTGTAGACTAGGCTGGCCTTGAACTCACAGAGATCCGCTTGACTCTGCCTCCTGAGTGCTGGGATTAAATACATTTATTTTTATGTTCATTTTTATATCAAGGCATTCTGATCTAGTTGGATTTGAGCCCTTGTGGAGTATTGTTTACTTTCTCATTTATTTGTTTTCCTTTATGAATGATTAAAAATTAAAATTGCTAGTTTGCAATCTGGACTGCTTGACCCTACTGGCCACCTTTTTTATTAATTATACAAGACAGTTGACTTTGTGGGCCAACTCTGACAAGATTTGCATATCTGTCTTTTTTAGACTAGAAATATGGCCTGTTTGTACTCAATTGGATAGTTTGATAATAGATTACCGTGAGAACATTGGTTGCTTCGCTCCTCCTTTGAGGATCTAGATGAAACACTATCAGCATTAGTGTATCTCATAAACATGTATAGTTTCCCTGGAATTTATATGTAAAATTATAAGTACCATCCATATACTGCTATGATTTTTTAATCTGGTATGCTTAACACTTGAGAAGGTTTCAGCTCCTGCATTTTGGGGACGTTTAATAGAAATGATTTCCTAGACCCAGGACCAAATACTGAATGCCATTTCTCATGCTGTATATGCCATGCCTGACTAGCCATGATTTTTTTTCTTGGCAGTGAGCAAAGATCTGATTCTCTTGAGTAAGTCCATAACAGATGTTCTTTGCCCCACCCCCACCCCATCTCCATGCTGGCCATAGCACTTAGAAAGCAAGTGAGAGATGATAACTCCTGCTATAGTTTCGAAGTGGGAAGCAATTGCACTATAGTGTAAGAGGAAAAAATTGCATATATTCACTATCAAAGAGCACTCTCTTTAGAATTGTCTGAAAGTGAAAGCTCTAGAATGTGCAGCCTGTTAATGCTTCTGCATATGTTTATCATGCAAGGTTGAAGTGTCATGACTTAGAAACTAGATCATAGCAACTTTACTAGATAAGTATAATTAAAGAAGAAAATCTTACCCTTCATGAAAACAGTTGATATTATGGGTATTTCGTGTTCAGTGTTAAGTCCATTTTGTTTTACCAAGAAGCTCTTATTTCCAGATAGGAAAGTAAGAAAGTCACATTACTATATTTTCTTTGATTTTTACATTTGTATGTAGAGTCTACCTTTATATTTGTGGGTTCCATATCTATAGAGTTTTCCATCTATAGATCAGAAGTATAGTTAATCCTACATCTGTAATGAACATGTACAGATTTTTTTGCATTAGTTTTTTTTTTTTGAAAGATTTTATTTTTATTTTCATTACATATACTTGTTTGTGGTTGTGTGGAGATGTGTGCACATGAGTGCAGGTGCCTGTGGAGGTCAGGTCTCCTGGAGTTGGAGTTATAAGTGGTTTTGAGCCACCTGATGTGGGTGCTGAGAACTGAATTTGGGTCCCATGGAAGAGTAACATGTGCTTATAACCACTGAGCCATCTCTCCAGCTGTTGCCATTGTTTTTTAAAAAAGAATTTTAAAAAATATATACGGCTTACATATTATTGGGTATTATAACTCTGGTTATGATTTAAAGTATAGGGACTTGGACATTTTGAAGTTTGGGTATTGAGGGTGGATGAGAATCTTGTCTTGGAACCAATTGCACTTAGGTCTTGAGAGAAGACTACTCAGTATGGTTTATTTTTTATATTTATTGATGCTGTGTGCTTGCTCTTTCATAATGGATTGAATTTGATGAATATTCACTTGTTAGCCTTCTAGATTCCTTTCCTTTAGTCCCGCTATAAATGGGTGTCTGTGTATAGTTTTGATCCTATTTCTGTTGGGATAGTCAATTTAAAGTCTGCTGTTAAGATTTTCTTCTGTTCACCGGGATCTTTAGTAGACAAAGGCTTTCTTAGAGATGCTGTGAATTGTAGCTACAGTTTTCCTGCCTTGCCCACAGTCAGGACAAATCTTTGTCACCCGCCAGTCCCACAGCCGCTCAGACCCAACCAAGTAAACACAGAGACTTATATTGCTTACAAACTGTATGACCGTGGCAGGCTTCTTGCTAACTGTTCTTATAGCTTAAATTAATCCATTTTCATAAATCTATACCTTGCCATGTGGCTCGTGGCTTACCAGCATCTTCATATGCTGCTTGTTATGGCGGTGGCTGGCAAGTGACTCCTCCCACCTTTCTGTTCTCTCAGTTCTCCTCTCCGTTAGTCCCGCCTATACTTCCTGCCTGGCCACTGGCCAATCAGTGTTTTATTTATTGACCAATGAGAGCAACAGATTTGACATACAGACCATCCCACAGCAGTGAATAGTTGAGATACCTTCAAATCACAACCCTCTTCTTGGGGTACAGATATGAGAGCCAGCTCCTTTGAGTGGTGTTACCATAGGGCCCAGTGGCAGTTTATAACGCCGTCTCTGACATTCTCCAGTATACTGAGGTAAGATGAAAGTATAATGAATCTCTCAGAAACTTGATAAATTATTTTGTTGAAGTTTATATCTATGGTCTGTTATAAGAAGAATATGAGAGGGGAAATTTTAATGATGATTTCCTGAGTACCCGATATTTAGTGATTTGGGAGATACAGATTTTTAAAGTTACATGTATTTATTTTATTGGTGTGCATGTACACACACACACACACACACACACACACACACACACACACACACACAGGCACATATGGAGGTCAGAGGACAACTTGCTGGAGTGCTCTTCTCCTGTTGCATGGGTCCTAGGATTGAACGCAGGTTGTCAGACTTGTTGTCAAGCACCTTTGCCCACTGAACATTTTACTGGCCCAAGATACAGATCTTTTTGGTATGAAAACTTTCTTTAGTAAAGAAATTCTGAAGAACAGGACTGCTTCTGTTTCATCTAACAAAATGATATATAGTTGTTGGTGGTACTCAACAGTGTACATTGGTTTTGGAGTTAAGAGAAGTTGTATGGGAAATACAGCTCCATCTTATTATTTAGCTAGGTTTCCTGTTGCTCTGATGACTGTCACACGTGTTAATTGTAATATCTGATGGCTGCAAGGAGTTTTGCAGTTATATAAAGAAAAAAAACCAGAAGTGCAAAACTGGAGATACATCCCCATACTTCTCAGGGCTCTGGTAATTTTTAAAAAGAAGTAGGATTTATTAAGCACAAGTGTGATGCTGATGGAATAGCAATTGGTGATAAAGGAACAAAAGAGAACAGATTAGAAGACTGAAACACTGGAAAGTGACATCATGTTGAAATTTAAAACAATTCATATATTTTGAGGTTGAAGTTCTATAATCATTATAAATCTTTCTAGTTTTATGCTGGGATGCTTAATTTACTTGACAATATGGTCTTAGGAATAGTTTACCCAGCAGGTAAAGGCAAGTAAAAGGGAAATAGAGGAGAAAAAAAGTTAAATAAAAGGGAGGGGTAAAGAAGAATACCATGGACAAAAAAAGAAAGTAGCAAGAGATGAGGAAGAAGAAAAAGATTTACTAAGAACGAGGAAGTGCATATAGCAGTAGGCTCAGCTCAGACAGAAAATATATAGGGTTAAGTATGCCCACACTGGTTTACAGGGAGCAAAGCTCTTCAGCTGACAGTAGTGATGACCTGAGCCTGAACTCAAAAGGCAGACCAACCTTTGCAGCCACATATCTGTCTTTCACTGCTATAGAGCCTGAAGACTCTGAAGCTCCAGCCATCTGCTTTACATTCACAGTGCTGTCACTGTGACAGCATGGCAGCACGATTACTACTTAGAGAATCTTGAAAGTATGAAAAAGGGCCCTGGGCCTGTACACATCTCAGTGCTTGTGTTTGCTTCCTACTCCCAACACATTTGGGAAACACCCCCAATTTGAACAGTAGCCACCCTAGGGAGTATGAGCTGGGGAGTTTTGGGGAGAGTGAGTTAACCTGTCTAGCCCACAGACTGCAAAGCTAAGTGTGGCCACCAGAGGCCCCTGATATACCAGAGAAACTATTAACATGAAAACAGTCTGGCTGACATTATAACACCTGCCAAATGCAAACACCAGTATATGTTATAGAAAAGAAGAGTTGGCGTCTTAGTTAGGATTTACCACTGTGATAAAGGCCACGACCAAAACCAACTTGGGAAGGAAAGGGTTTATTGCAGCTTACAGTTGTAGGACATTTTGAAAGGAAGTCAGGGCAGAAACTCAAGGCAGGAACCTGGAGACAAAAACTGATACAGAGGCTGTAGAGGAACACTGCTTACTGGTTTACTCCTAATGGTCTGTTCAGCCCTGTTTTTTATACAACCCAGGATCACCTACCCAGGGGTTGTCTCACCCAAAATGATCTGGTACCTCCCATATCATCATTAATCAAGACAATACCCCACAGACTTGCCAACAGGCCAGTCTTACGGAGGCATTTTCCTCAATGAAGATTCCTTCTTTCCAGGTACCTAGGTCTGTCAGGTTGACAAAAACCAACCAGCAGAACTGGCATATTCACAGTTACCATCCCCCCACCCCCGGCATATATATGATTGGCAGTTTCCAGTTTTCAAGGACCCAGAAAGAAGCTTCTCTAAAATGTAATCATTTTATGTGTGTGATTTTTTTAAAATGATTCTTCCCTTTTTATCCTTTTTTTGTACAAGATATTAAAACAGTTCACTTAGAAATCAAATGACTCATTTAGGGTACTCACTATTAGTAAATAAGTATATTGAAATGAGATGATTTTGCTTCCCCAAATGACAAAGTAGTTTTGCTGTATTACATGTAAACTTCTTTTTTTTTTTAGTTTTTTTTTTTAAGTTTTAGTTTTCCTTCAAGAGTAGTCCGCTCAGTAAGTTTCCCAAAGAGAAAAATGTGCTTGTGAATGCCCCTGATTTTAGTAGAGTTGGGAGAATCAGGAGTTCAAAGTCATTCTCAGCTGCATAAGGAGTTTGAGGCCAACCTGAGCTACATAAGACCTTGCTTTTTAAGGTTCTCCAAATAAAATCATAAGAAATATCCAAGCCAACAGTTGTGCAGACTTATTGTAGAAACAAAAACATGAAAAGCAAAGCAACATGGTTCCTCCAAAATACCATAGCTTTTCAACTTCTTAATTCAAAGATACTGAAAGGGGCAGTGCTGGGCGAAGATGTCCAGTTTCCTGGTAAGAATGATCATTGAATGACTTCCAAATAGATCAATGAACAGATAGTCAGCAACCGAAGACAGAACTTCGGCATTATGAATGAAAAAAGTTCCAACTATGGAAGAAAACAAATTCATCAAGGAAATGAAATTACAAAACAAAAAAGTCAGAAATGGGGCCTGAAGAGATGACTCAGTTAAGAGCACTTCTTATGGAGGCCTCAGGTTCAATTTTCACCACCCACATGGCAGTTTACAAACCGTCTGTAACTACAGTTTCAAGGGATATGATGTCTTCTTCTGACCTCTGTGGGCACCAGACTTGTATATGGTACACATACAAATATGTAGAGAAAAGATACTCATACACATAAAATAATCTGAAAATAATGAAAACTTAAGAAGAACTGTTGGAAACAAACTTAATGACATTGGAAAACATTGCAAGTAGATTCACCAAAGTAGAAGGAAGAATATCAGGGATGGAAGACAAGCTCAAGGATATATTAGACTCAGTAAAGAGCTCAAAAATGAGCAGCACAAACAGGCATGCTCACATGTCCACATCTCTGTGATGATATCAAGAGATATACCCAAATGCTATAAAAGGAGCTGAGATAAAAACTAAAGACATAGGGAATCTATTCAAGGATTTCCCCCAAAACTAGAGAAAGAAATGAGCATCCAAATTTGAGAGATTTAGAACTCCAAACACACACAAAAAAGAACCTCTCCAAGTTTTATTATAGTCAAGATGTCAAAAGTACAAAGTAAAGAAATAATTTGTAAAACTTTAATGAAAAAAAAGTTTACCAATAAAAACAGATCAAAATAATATCAGATCCCTTATCAACAACCCTAAAACCATGAAAAGAATGGAAGAATATCTTTTAAGCATTAAAAGCAAATAATTGCCATTTAAGATTGCCATATTTAGCTAAGCTGTCTTTTAAAATTAATAATGAAATATAGACATTCAAATATAAGCATAGACTAATGCAGTTCTTGACAAAACTAAGCCAATATTCCAGAAAATACTAATACCTAAAAGAATAGTACACATAGAGAAGGTAGAAGGACAGTCTTAAGCATGAGAGGACAAGAAAGAATACAATTAATAGAAGAAATAGGTAAAGGAGAGGTAGAAAGAAATCTGTCCTGTCTAACACAGTCAAACAGCAAATCCCTAATATTAATAGGGATAAAAGAACAGAATACACAGTGATCAAACCAACCAGAGAAATAACCAGTAAAACCATAGAAATTAGTAAGCATCTACTAGGATCAGCCTTAATCATAATAATTGCTTCAGCTGACCAACAAATAGCATATACTAGCTGACTGGATCATAAAACTAGATCCAACTATCTGCTTTCTCTCAGAAAACACCAACAGCAATGCAGTGAAAGTACAGAAAACAATGAGTCAAGCCAATGGAAACTGAAAACAAGCTAGCATGGCTATTCTGATATTTGATAAAGAAATTTCAAACCAAAATCACTTAAAAGAGGTAAAGAGATAAACCACTATTAATAAAGTGGTTTATTCAGCAGGATGAATACTTTTTACATGTACTCTGAATAATGAATATGTCACAAAACAAGCTTTAACTCGTTAGAATGTATGGAAGGTCTGATAGAATATAGTTCCTCATATAGTAATAGTGGGCGATTTCAATATTCCACTCTTATTTTTATAGATAGGTCATTCAAACCCAAAATCAATAACAAAATATACCCCCCCCTCCAATTAAACTATAGCACGAATCAAATGGACCTAATAGATATCTACAGAATATTCTATTTGGTCAGAAACAATCACCCAGTGATGTTGTTAAATGTCTCCTGAGTGCCTGAGTATACTGGAGTTTGGGTTTATTGACAGACACTTAAAATACAAGAATAGTTTTTAGTATTTAGTACAAAGCTTACAGTTATATGGTATATAAACAGAAGCATCTATATTCCCAGTAAACTCCAAGACAGTCTGTGAGAGAGAGAGAGAGAGAGAGAGAGAGAGAGAGAGAGAGAGAGAGAGAGAGAGAGAGAGAGAGAGGGAGAGGAGAGAGACAGAGACAGAGACAGAGAGACAGAGACAGAGAGAGAGATGGGTTTGGGGAACATACTAATCTCTCATCAAAAGAAGTCAGGGTTCTGCCTTTTATCTCTAAAGGAGGAAGGAGTCAGTAGGAAATGAAAACAGATAGTGAATGTAGCTAACAAAGAATAAGCTTTGTATTGATTATTAAAAAACATTCTTGGTTTTGGAGGTGGATGATAGGGGAAAGTGATTTCCTATTTGTAAGAATTTATGGTATCTACCACCTCTTGTGTTAGTGACAGTGGGTTTTGTGGATAAGACTTTTGGGGATACATTTTTACTTGTTGTTACATGTGGGCTATAGAGTGACAAAGCTTTCTTGTTTCTTCCTTTTAAGCCATAAAGACTTTTGTTGGAGAGCACCATAAACTAGTGCTCCAAAGACTCTAAAGTTAGTAACTACAGGAATTTCTCCCTGTTAAGTAATCACGTCTCCAAGAGGAATTTGTTTTTCTCTCTTACATGGTATTTTGTTTGCTTGTTTATTTGTTAAGGTTTTTCCTTTTTGGCCCTCTAAGAATTGTAGATAAAAACACTTGGAAATTTTATTGCTGTTATTATTTTCAACAGTAAATGATTCATCTTTGCTGTATTTTCTTGCTTTGGGGAAAAGATATTGCCAGGTATCAGTAATGTTTTCTGCAGAAAGATTTTTTTCTTTTCCATGTTTTTTTTTTATTACTAATGTATTTCAGGATTGAAAGATTTCTTTACTTGAAGAGAACTCTTGAATTTGTTATTTGTATGGTGTGTTGGTATAGCTTTTATATATCACCTGGAATGTTTTAGCCTTCCAAGTGCTTTCATTAAGATTATCCTATTTGAGCAAAAAGCTTATGAAATAAGTGGAAGCATTACAGTATTTCAATTGCTGAAAGAAGTTTGAATCAAGAAGTCTAATTAACTGACTTGGGTTAGATCATATTTAATTGGTGGGATCAAAATGTCTTAGGACTCAATAAAGGTCTTTTGGCCTTGTTTAGGAGTTTATCTGTTTTGTCTTGAGATTTTTACTTGAGTGAATCCTACTTGTATTGCTGTGGGCAGTACCCAGAGTATTTAGGAGAGAGTAATAGAATGAGTTCCTGAGTTTATCTCTGGTTCTTCTAGACCATCGGTGATTTATATGCAAGACCACTCTAGTTCCTAAGCTTTACTTTTCCTTATTAATGCAACCATTCTGGAGAAATGTTGGTAGTTTCTACTAAGGTGAATATTTGCCAATGCACTGTGCCACACTTCCTGTCTAGGCATGTAACTAAAGAAATGCATACATGCTTATACCAAAAACTGTTCACATAGCAGCACTAGTTATAATAATCAAACACTGGAAGTTACCCAAATTATAGAGCAGATAAATTGTAGTATAGTCATACACTGAGATATTATGTATCTATCATTGCTATATGCAGCAACAGAAACAAATTTCACAAATATAAATTGAGCAAAAATAAGCCAGAAAGAGTTAATATATTGTACTCCATTTATATAAAGTCTTTCTCAAAGCAAAACTAATGTTTGGGATTATGGTTAGGATTCAGGACTGATTTTGTGGGGGAAGAAGAGTATTGACACTGAGAAGGCAAGATGAACTTGGGAGATTTCTGTGGAGCTTGAGTTCTGATTCCTAGTCTGGTCAGTTAGTAATGTGGTTGTGACCTCTTGCTGGGCTGTATGCTTGTGGTTTGTACATGGTCCTAAATGAACAGTATACTCATTACCTTTTTCATTGCTGTAGCAAAATTCCTGACAAGAACAACTTCAAGAAGGAGGCTTTATTTTGGCTCATGGTTTGAGGGCTCATGGTAAGGAAGGAAGCCAGAGCAGCAGGAGCTCAAGGCAGCTGCTTACACTGTATTCTTCCTCAATCAAGAAACAGAAATGAAATGTTCATACTTAGCTTGTTTTCTCCCTTTTTATTCAGTCCTGGACCCCATTCATTGAATGGTACCACCCACATTTAGGGTAGGTTTTCTTACTTCATTTAACCTAATCTAGAGAATGCCCAGAAATTTGTTTCCATGGTTATAATCAAGATTTACCACCACACATATCATACTTCAATTGAGATTTTATTTTTTTTGAAAATGAAGAGGTAGATTAGATGCCTATAAGTATTTTCAGCACAGATGTTTAAGTTTGGAGATTTTTGAATATAGGATATTATGAATAACTCTTATAAATAATAAGAACTATTACTCCTAAAAGGGGAGCTTAAATGAAAGCTCTGAAAAGTTAATAATTTATATTCTTCAAATACATTAATTTTGAGATCCCCATGTTCCAAGAAGTGTGATGATTCATCTCCTAAAATTTATACTATTATTTCTCTCAAATAAGAAAAATGTATATTCTTGTGATTCTATAGCTTAGAAAATGCTGCAAAACATTTAAAGTTCCCTTACCAATAATCATATTGATTATCTGTTTTGGACTAGAAGATGATTACTAGTAGATTTAGGATTGATTGTTTCATTTTACCCGTCTTGATTTCGGCTTGTGTTCATCAATTTCCCCCTTTATTACAGGCACATTTCATTTTTACTTTATAAAGACATATATTTCTTTTACATTGGAAATACACACTTTCAAGTCCATTCATTTATTTTTACTAATACAACCGCCTTTGGAAGCAAGAAAGTATATTCTAAGAAGACTTCAGCCTCATTGAAATTTTTTTAAAAACATGATTGGTATCAAAATTGTAAACATGACTACTAGTGAGCCTTTGTTTTTTAAAGTCCACCTACAGTTAAATTTTTTATCCTTGTTAGTACAACTGGTACTTGGTGTTTTGTAGTGCTCCTTTGAGAAAAACAAAATAAAGGAAGAAAAGAACAAACATTCTCTAAGCAAAGGTGCAAAGATTAGAATGGAAGAGAACGTCCATGCTATGAATTCTTCTGCATTGTGATTATCAGATCATAGGTTATAAGTCTCCCGTAATCAGTAATTGCCAGGTTCCTGAGTTGCTCTCAGAAGAGCAAGAGGTTTGGCAGTTCATTTCTGCCAATAAGCTTTGTGGTCCAGGTCATATCTTCTGAACCCTAGTTTCCTCTTCTGTAATAACAGCAGCAATGTAGCCTCTGCATCATCAGCCTTCCAGGGCTCATGTGAGGATTATATAGTGAGCTGTAAATCACTTTTTGAAATGTGAGTTATTGCTATCAGCACTATATGTCTTTTAAGGTAAGCTTGTACTGAGATACCCAGAATCAATAAAGCTGGAATGTGTTGTCACTAAATAGCTGAAAGATGCTTCAGCTGCATCGTCTTTCCTTTTTCTCTCCCATCTAACTATTTGGGTGAAAAGCTTATTTGCATGCATTTATGTAGCGCACATGTATATAATTAAGATACTACAGCCACCCCCACTAGGAGCCAGAGATCCAAGTCCAAATTTGCTTCTTTATACATTTTTGCATTATAACCTGAAGTACTTTAAACTCTTGAGATAAACCCATTTTGGTTTGCCTTATGCTTCCATAGGAGATTGTCTATTTGAGGATAAGTGTATCCTCAATCAGTTCAAGCTCAGCATGCCCAATTCTAGTTATGTCTCTTAGTACTTGATTGCATGCAGGCCAGTACCTGTTGTTCTTGCCCTGTAAACCTTCATACAGCATATAGAACCATTATAAGCAATGAAAAAATATTGCCCAGAGCTATGGAAAATATGAGGACAATCAGAATTTGGCTTCTCCGTGTTGAGAATATGTGAATCTTGTATGTTCATTTCAGTATTAGAGGAAGGAGAAAGGCCTGAGAGTAAATACACTGGTAAAAGTACCCTTGGTGGTTTACACAAAACTGATGCTAACCTAATGGATCTAATGGTCTGAGATTCTGGTCTCTATATTTAGTGTTAGCAGTAGGTCACTATGGCATTGAATAAATCTCATAACTACTATGACTCAGGTGTTCTAGACCAGATAGATGTCTTGTGGTATTTTTTTCAGGTTTACAATTCTAATTCCTTTCTTATCTATTAAGTAATAAAGTATCCTCTATCACTTTTATGTTCTTTCAGACCATTCTATATAACATTTGCAGGGGTGTGGGTTTATTCTCACAGCATCTTTAACAGTAGTTGAATGTAGAAGAAAACTATAATCATCACAGTGTAGAATACTTATTTGACTTTCTTAGGGTTTTTGGAGAACATATTTTTGAGAATATAGAATATATCAGATTTTACTAGCATGGAAAAGGGATGGCAGGAAACAAAGCTAAAGAATTTGATGAGTAATAGAGGATATTAGATGCAAAAGGTGGGAGGATTCAGAATAATTATGGGGAAGTGCCTTGGGATTTGGGGAAAAATACAATATAGGGTGGTAGGATGATCCTAATAGGAGTCATTTTTTTGCTCTCGACATGCTTGTGATTGTTAGTTTTGATAATGGCAAGGTAGAATTAAACCTGTTCTTGAGGAACTAACAGTGAATTTGAAGAAATTTGAAAGAAATTTGCCATTATGAGCCTGGTTTATTTCATTTAACATTATGAGCTCTAGTTTCATTCATCTTTCCTTCTTGCATGTGACATAATTTCTTTTATGGCTGGATAAAATGTCATTTAAATCACATTTATTAATATTTATAGTCATTTATTAACAGATTAACAGCTTAATTTTGTAACTTGGTTGTTATAAATAGTGCTTAAATAAACATGAATTACACAATTATCTCTATTGTAGGTTGACCTTGACTTCTTGGGGGAATATACCAGGAGTAGTGGTATGATTTCCTGGAATTTTGAACTATGGAATATACCCAGGAGTAATGGTATGATTTCCTGGAATTTTGAACTATGTTAGCATTAAACAGTGAAAAATGCTTTCCCAAGTTCCTTCCAATGAATGAGCTCAATGGGGAAAGCATTTTTCATTATTTAATGTTCATATCTGAAAATACTAATATTTAAATGTCAGAGGAATCTTTTAGAATACCACGTTTGATGTTCCTGAATCTTCCTGTTTGACATATTTCATCATATATTTTTATTGAGAAAGTTTTTATTAGCATTTATTTTATATGTCTGCTACCCTACTGAAGGTCATTTAATGTACAAACATTACTCTAAATTTCATTCTGAGCAGACTGGATCATCAATATGGATGTCAAAAATAAGAGTGAGTGCATGCTTAAATGTATTTATAGATCATAAAATCTCAGTTTTGTTCTTGTTTGATATTCTGTAATTTTGTGAGAAGATTTTTGTATATTAAGAGAAGTTTGGTAGATGTGCTATTTTCTAAAATCATGCTTTTTATGAAGTGTGCTAAACCTGTTAAATATTTTTACAGACATTTTGACAGTTAATATTTTTACCTTCACTGTAGAGAATTTTGATAAAATGTGGATATATATTAGAAGGCTGAAACTCAAGAACTTCTGGCATCATTTATGTGATTTCTCCTGCCTAGAAATCTGGGAGTCATTTTCAGTGTTTCCACACTTATATAATTGTGTCAAATTTTTGTAATTCTACTTCAGTAAGTAATCCAAACCAATAAGTACTTATCTAATGGGGTATCTTACATTTCAATACTTTGACATAGCATTGGCATCTGTGAATGTGTTGAGCCAAAGTCATAGCTACCATAAGGTCCCTGTAGAACTATATTCTGTTTAATTTACTTTTACTGTGAAAAACAGTAATATCCATTATTACAGGGAACCATTTATTACAAGGTATAACTTTGAAAACTAAAGCTATAGCCAGTTGCCTATTGGACATCTCTATTTGGATTTTTAGTGAGAATCTCAATATATCTAAATTCAGCCTTCATATCTTTGTGTCCCAAATATGTTATTCCCATGATCTTCATTATCCCAGGAAGTGATACACCTGTCATTTCATTAGCTGGGCAGAAATCTTAGAAACACTGTTGACTTCTCTTTCAGACTCTACCAGAGCTTACCAGTAAGTACTACTTATTTTACCTTAAAAATAGGAAATTTGGAAGCTGAACATGGTGTCACATGCCTTTAATCCCAGCACTTGGGAGGCAGAGGCAGATGGAACTCTGTGAGTTCAAGGCTAGCCTGGTCTACAAAGCAAGTTCCAGGGCTGTGCAGAGGGACCCTGTCTCGGGAAAAAAAGAGAAAGGAATAAATAAATAAATAAATAAATAAATAAATAAATAAATAAATAAATATGCTATAGCTCAGATATGTCTAAAGTTATTAATTGTGATATACCATAGTTAGGTTTTTTAGTTATGATAAATACACCATAAAATATTAGCCATAAGAAAGATCTTCTTGGAAGGTACATGATAATTGTGTATCTGCAAAGTTTTTGTAAATCTAAAATTATCTAAAAATAGAACACTAAAATTTATATCCATCATCTAATTTTTAATGTCTTTATTACTATCACTTTGCTCCAAGTCACCATCATCTTTAAACATAGGCTGTTAAGAACCTTTTAGTCTATTCATAGCATTCATTTCTACTGTCTGCCTCCTCCTTTAATATAGCAGCGAGAACAAACAATTAGAAGTAAGTTGTATTCTATTACCCTTCCTTTCAGATTCCAAGCCTTAAAGGGCTTCTCCTGCTTAATTGTAGTAATGGCTGCATAGTTCTACATACAGTTCAGGTTTTATTTCCCTCTGTTGTGCCAGTTAATTCACTTTAACTTCAGGTTTTATGATTATTTCTTATTAAAAATAAGTAAATTCTGGCCCTTGCCCTTGGTGTACTGTCCGATTGCTATGTGAATCACTTCCTCCTCCTCCTCCTCCTCTTCTTTTTTCTTTCTTTCTTTTTTTTTTTTTTTTTTTTTGGTTTTTGTTTTTTCGATACATGGTTTCTCTGTGTAACAGTCCTGGCTGTTCTGGAACTTGCTTTATAGACCAGGCTGGCCTTGAATTTACTGAGATCCACCTGCCTACGTTTCCCAAATGCTGGGATTAAAGGTGTGCACCACCACCTAGCGTAAATCACTTCTTAATCCCTTTGAATTTCTACAAAAATACCACTTTACTAATGAAGGTTTTTTAATCAACCTGATAATAAAATACTAACCTCATCCTCCCTTGTACTCTTACCTAAATATTTTTTTCTCTTTAGTATTTACCCCTACTAGAAAAATATATAAATATATACCGATGTATTGTTACTTACACCATCATGGAAACTTCTGTGTTCACTTTTCCGTCTATGCCACATAGGCTGATGCCCAGCAAATAGTAAGTATTCAGTATTGCAAAAGCATTGCCTGTTTAATTTTCTTGATTTTACTGTGAAAAACAGTAATTTCCAGAAATACAGGGAACTATTTATTAGAAGGTATAACTTTGGAGATGTACTGATGTCCTTTGGAAAAAGAAGAGTTAAAACCAAATGTGATGAAAGGGTGAGGGTGGAAATGATGTCACTGCACACAAACAGAACTGACTACCTCTGGCAGTCTCTACTGTGTAAGCTGGGGCATGCTTCCTACCCATTGTGGGTAATGTCCCTTGTCATTTAGCGTGACCCCATTAACAACACTTTGGAGAATAAAAGGGAGTCCAGTGATCAATTGCCCCAGGACCACTGGTTCTGGGCAAACTCAGGCTATAGTGTCACCTTAGTTGTATAACTCAGAGATACCATTGGTTTAACCTGTAAAAACACTCAACCTGATGTCTGTGGGGCTTAGAAATCCATAACACATAAGCTGCTGTTGGTAGAAAATGAGACTTTGATATAATGCCTTATTATATTCCATTCATCTCTTTTCCTTTGCAGTACTCTCTTTTCTGTACTTGTCATAGTAGCATAGAGAAAAGAAAATACCCTTTTCCTCTACTTTTCTAGAACTTAAAATAAATTACACCTTTTTGTTTCATCAACTTCTTCCTTACCAGTTTGGTAAGTTAGTAAAACAAAAAAGTCGAGCATTGGTAGTATAGATATCTCCCCTTGTTATATCAAAGAGTTTTAATGTACTACTGAGGATCCTAAGTTCACAAATTAGTAGTAATTTACCAAAATGACATTCATTATGTTATTTAAATCTCTTTTAAGTTATTTTGATTTATTCTTTTGTAATATGTGTTCTTTGAAACTCATCTTGTCAAATGTTTCCCATGGATACAGAATACCAGTGTAATGTTACATCAACAAGGTAAATCACAAATGAATCAAAGAGATTGGTGACTAATTGCACTCAAAATCAATTTAAATTTATATAAATGATTTATTCACCAAGTAGTTATTTGCATTGAATACTCTTTAAGATAATTGTGTCCTATTTTATTGTCTATAAAATAAGTCATTTCTTCACTGTTTGACTTTTTCAGATGAAAGCAAATTGGAGTAAGCATGAAATACATAACATTCCCTATTTCTTTAAAATTAGCATTCTAAGAAGTTAGTGTAAGGTAAAAAGTTACGAGGTGTAGCATGCAAATTAAGTATGTTGAAGCCAGGTGGTGGTGGTACATGTCCTTTAATCCCAGCACTCAGGAGGCAGAGGCAGGCAGATCTCTATGTCTCTGAGTTCGAGGCCAGCCTGGTCTACAGAGTGCGTTCCAGGACAGCTAAGGCTATACAGAGAAACCCTGTCTTGAAAAAAGAAAAAACAAAAAAGTTGAGTTTTATAAAATCAGGAACATGTTAAGATAATATTCTCCCTGGATTTAGACAGCTTTGGTTTGTAAAACAAACTTGTTTTGACAGTAAAAAATGTGAGTACATTTTGCTTCAGTGTACTCGCTTCTCAACTGACTTCTGTTATTTCTGACTTTACTACAATTCTGTTTCTTTTAGAAGAACTTGTGAGTAATTGTGGTACTTAGTCACTATGTGTGTTTGTGTGTGAATTTGATGAAATAATAGCAACATTTTTCACAGCCATCTTTGTAGTGGAAATGCAAATCTTTTCCTAAATATAGATGTTAATTTCCATTAGACCCTCTTCCGTCCATTTGTCTTTTCTTGCAGTCCTTGTCCTTCCCATTCATTTTTATTTTCCCATTCCTTCCATTTTTTTTTTTTTTGCTCCCATAGTATAAAGTCTTATAAAAACTTGAAAAGTGTTCTTATTAAATCTGGGCTATGTTTTGATTCACAAGTAAGCACCACTGCTCAGATGGGAGCCTGAAATGAAATTTGTGAGAAAATGTTTATGGGATAAACATCACGGACGTAATTCTTAATTAAATCACCCTAACTACACAATGCCTTAAAATCCTTTCATGATTCGATGGAGAGCTAGCAGGTGATTTAGCATTATTGTTTCATGTTAGCATTTTTGTTTTGGCGCTTAAGTTGAAATAAGTAACATTTTTATTAAAGGAGTTTTTATGTATTGTAAGAACAATTAGACAGGGATGGTTTATTGTTTAGAGGTCAGATTTGAGGAAATTTCACATTTTGTTCCCGAATGGCGTGTTTATAAAGAATGATTGTCTTTTTTTTTTCCCACAAGAAACATAGTCATTCAGGAAGGAAAATTAGAACTTTTCCCTTTGTTCTCTTCACTGTCAACTTCAGATCTCCAGACTCATTGTACCTGATAGTTCATACTTTCGTTTTTGTTGCTGATAAACCCTGTTCATTGTAGGGATACCCCTTTACAAGGAATGTATCACTGAGGGATGGGTCTTCTTCCCAATTTATGATTACTTTTGTTCTATGACATTATACTAATGTTCCATCGCAGAAAGCTTTTATTTCCCTAAGCATATTGCCCTTTGAACAATAATTTTTGTGATCTGGATCATCGCTTCCACCATAAAGAATCTAAATTCCTTTCATAAAACATCTAACCTGAAGATGTTGAATGACTGATCTCCTCACTCCCAAGAATAAAACTTAGACACATTTTATATGTACATTGCCTCTGCATTCTGTTTTAATTCAGACCGTATTTCAGGTGTTTAGTTCACAGTATACAGCTGTTTTGTAAGAAAGATTAGATGTCCTTATAGTTTTATCAAAATATAGGCTGTATAGCACCAGTCCCAAGGAAATTATGTTCCAAGGTCTTTGACTCTCTGCATGTTGTCTGACTTTGAGTCTTAGTATTTGTTCCAGTCTGATAGAGGAGGAAGCTAGTCTGATGATGACAGAGCAAGCAGTGCTGTATGAGTGTAGCAGAAGGACATCAGGAGTCATTTTATTGCTCCGTTCTTTTAGTAGAACAATAGTTTCTAGTTTTCCCCTGGGTCCTTGGGCTATCTAGTCTCAGGTTCTTGGTGACCCAGGCAATATTAGGTGTGGGTTCCATCTTGTGGAGTGGCCTTAAGTCAAATCAAGTAATGGTTGTTCACTCCCACAAGCTTTGTTCCACTGTTGCACTAGCACATCTTGCAGGTAGGACACCATTGTAGATCAGAAGGTTTGTGGCTGGGTTGGTGTTTATGTTTTTCCTTTAGCAGTTCCTGCAGAGTACCTCTCTGTACCACCCCTAGTATTAGGGTGAAATGCTGTGGGATGTTCTGTATGGCAAATGTGTTGCTCTGATTGGTTGGTAAATAAAACACTGATTGGCCAGTAGTCAGGCAGGAGGAAGTATAGGCGGGACAAGGAGAAGAATAAAGCTGGGAAGTGTAAGGCTGAGTCAGAGACACTGCCAGCCGCCACGATGAGAAACAGCATGTGAAGATGCCGATAAGCCACCAGCCACGTGGCAAGGTATAGATTTATAGAAATGGATTAATTTAAGCTGTAAGAACAGTTAGCAAGAAGCCTGGTATGGCCATACAGTTGGGTCTGAGAGGCTGTGGGACTGGCAGGTGAGAGAGATTTGTCCTGACTGTGGGCCAGGCAGGAAAACTCTAGCTACAGTGAAGGCTCTTGTGTAGGTGCCAGATCATCTTCTCCATGTTCAATGAGTTGTGTAGGTGTTGTCTTCAGCAATATAGCATTACCGATAGTTTGTGGAGAGCAACCTATAGCTTTGGCAGCAGCCTGAGTTGTTTGGGGGCTCTCATGGGACCCCTTTGCCCAACACCTCAATTAGATGTAACCCATTCCTGGCACTAGAAGCTTTATTTGGTAACAGATAATGTCTAGTTGGGGCTCTTTCACCCTGTCATTGGTGATTTCATTTAGATCGTGTTCATTTATATAGAAACTTCTACTGTATTAAGTTTCCATGCTACCACTCAAATGGTGCTTAATTTTAGCTGACTCTGCCCATATTCCCTACCTTGTCCTTCTCTTTCTTTCCTTTCCTACTTGATCTTGCCTTTTCAGTCTGCCCCCATCCATTCATAACCATCTGTTCTTTTTCCCCTTTCTAGGAGATGTGTCTACCCCCTTCCCCCTGTTCCCTTACTCTGTACCTAACCTCTGTGGTTTTATGGATTGTAGCTTGGTTACATTGGCTTAACAGCTAATATCCACATATAAGTAAATAAATAAATACATACCATATTTGTCTTCCTGGGTCTGGGTTACCTCACTCAGGATCTTTTTTTTTTCTAGTTCTATTTATCTGTGAATTTTATGATTGCATTTTTAAAAAACAGTTGAATAATATTCCATTGTGTAAATGTACAATGTTTTCTTTATCCATTCATCTGTTGTCAGAAATCTAGGTTGTCTCCAGTTTCTGGCTGTTATGAATAGAGCAGCAGTGAACATGGTTGAGCAAGTGTCTCTATGGTGTGATGAAGCATCCTTTGGGTATATGCCCAAGAGTAGTATAGGTGGATCTTGAAGTAGATCAATTATGATCTACCTCAAAAAACTAACTCTTTTTATTGATTTTTTGTATTAGTTTTTGTTTATTTGTTTCTATTTTATTGATTTCATCTCCCGAATTTATTTCTTGGTATCTATTCCTTTTGGTTGTGCTTTCTTTTTATTCTAGAGCTTTCAGGTGTGCTGTTAAGTTGCTAAAATGAGGTTTCTTCAACTTTTTTTATGTAGATACTTAGTGCTATGAACTTGCCTCTTAAAACCCCATTTTAAGGTTGGATTTGTTGTGTATTCATTTTCATTTAATTCTAGAAAGTTTTTCTGTCTTGACCCATTTTTCATTTAGTAGGTAAGTTGTTCAGTTTCCATGAGTTTGTAAGCTTTCTGTTCTTTCTGTTTTTGTTGATAATTTAATACATGGTGGTCTGATAGGATGCAGGTTGTTATTTCAGGCTTTGTGTGTGTGTGTGTGTGTGTGTGTGTGTGTGTGTGTGTATGTGTGTGTGTGTGTGTGTGTGTCTTGAGACTTGCTTTGTATCTGAGTATGTGGTCAATTTTGGAGAAAGTTCCATGAGGTGCAGAGAAGAAGGTATATTCTTTTGTGTTTGGATGTAATGTTCTGTAAATGTGTTAGGTCCATTTGGTTTATAATGTCATTAGCTCCAGCACTTCTCTGTTTAGTTTTTGTCTAGAAGACTGGTCTGGTGGTGAGAGTGGGGTATTGAAGTTCCCACTGTCAGTATGTGAGGGTCAGTATGTGATTTAAGCTGTAGTAGTGTTTTTTATGAACTTGGGTAGCCTTGTGTTTGGTGCATAAATGTTAAGAATTGCAGTGCCCTCTTGGATTTTTTTTTTTTTTTGAATGAGTATATAGTATCCTTTGCTATCACTTATGATTGGCTTTGGTTTGAAGTCTATTTTGTCAGATATTAAAATGACTATACCAGCTTGCTTCTTAGGTCCATTTTCTTGGAATACCCCTTTCCATCCTTTTACCCTGAAGTGATGTCTAGTCTTGACGTTAAATTGTGTTTATTTTGGATTCAGTAGAAGGCTGATCCTGTTTTCCCATCCATTCTGTTAGTCTTTTTTATTGGGGAATTGAGACCATTGATGTTGAGAGTTATCACTGAACAGTGTTTGTTGATTCCTGGGTTTTTCCCCCCCTTTGGCATGTTTCCCCTCTTGATTTGCTGGTCTAGGTTTACTCCTTGTGTTTTCTTGGGTGTGGTTAAATTTTTCGGGTTCAAGTTTTCCTTCTAGCGCCCTCTGTAGGGCTGAATTTGGCCATAGATACTGCTTGAATCTGGTTTTATCATGAAATGTCTTTCCTTCTCCATCTATTGTGATTGAAAGAGTATAGGAGTCTGGGCTGGTATCTGTGGTCTCTTCAAGTCTTCAGAACATCTGTAGGCCATCATGGCTTTTAGAGTCTCCATTGAGAAGTCAGGTGTTATTCTAAGTAGGTCTGCCTTTATATGTCACTTGATCTTTTTCTCTCTCAGATTTTAATTTCTTTATTTTGTACATTTAGTCAACACTAAATTGTAGCACACTAAATTTGATTATTGTGTGCTGAGCGGACTTCCTTTTCTGTTCCAATTTATTTGGTGTTCTGTATGCTTCTTGTACTTTTTAGGTACTTCCTTCTTAGGTTAGAAGACTTTTCTTCTATGATTTTGTTGAAAATACTTTCTGTGCCTTTGACCTGGGTTTCTTCTCCTTCCTCTATCCCTATTATTTGTAGATTTGGTCTTTATTTAAAAAAAGAAGTGTCCCAGATTTCCTGGATGTTTTGTGCCCGGAGTTCTTATATTTGACAATTTCTTTGATTGAGGTATCCATTTCTCCTATTGTGTCTTCACTCCCTGAGATTCTTTCTTCATCTCAGGTATTCTGTTGGTGAGGCTTGCCTCTGAAGTTCTTGTTCTTTCCACTGCGTGTTTGTGTTTTCATTAAGGGATTTATTCATTTCCTCTTTCAGAACCTCTATCATATTCATAATGGCTATTTTCCTTGTCTTGTGCCTCATCTGTGTTGCATTTCTCAGAGCCTACTGTAGTAGGGTTACTGGGCTCTAGTACAGATATGTTGTCTTGACTGTTATTGATTGTGCTTTTACTCTGGTGTCTAGGCATCTGGGTTTGGGAAGATTGCAATTCTTGGAGCAATATCTGATCTTGTCTTTGTTGGGTGGGTGTTTTGTTCCTTGGTTTCTGTGCCCTCTCTGGTTCTTAGGAGAGGGTGGTGACTGTGTGTTGTCTGGTAGGGAATGCTTCTGATATCCTGCCTGTGTGGCCACTGAGAGTTCCAGGTAAAATGTGTTTCTAGGTATTGGGAGCTGGCACTTAGGAATGGGGACTGGGGTAGGGCCTTACGGGGTTCACCAGAGGAATGAAAGCAGGGTTTCCCAGGACTTGCTTAGTCCCCTAGGAATGGGAGTAGAGAGGGAGGAGAGGCCACCGCAGGCAGCCTGCTAAGGTGTTGGGGATGTGACCCTGGGGTTGGATTTGAAGGATGGAGAGTGAAGATCTGAAACTCTCCTACCTGCTTCCCTAGCCTGCTGACTTCTCTGGCAGGCTTGGCCAGAGGGTTCCTAGAGAATGACTGCTGGCATTGGGGCTGGGACAATGGGATGAGTAAGGAGGAAGGATGGAGAGGATGTACATGATCTGCCAGAGATGGGGGCAGAGAGGAAGGGGAGCCTGCAGAAGATGGTCTGCTATAGAGTAGGGGAGTGGTACTGGGGTATTTGATTTGTAGGAAAAAAGGAAGAGGTGAAGGTCTGCAGTTAGCTGACCTGCTTCCCTGGCCGGAGTGGCATGTGTGGCATGTGGCTTCCCAGGGAAATCTTGATTCTGTTTTAAAGAAAAAGATTGGATGATTTTTTTCCCCCCAGTCTATGCTGGTTGTCTGTTGATGCAGCTGTTTTCTAAGGCCCTATTGCAAGTGTTTTTAAGCTTTGCTTTTTTGTATTTTAGGCTTTCCCCCCCCCTGCTGGTAACATAGTGAAATAATGGTCCCGTAATGGTCTACAGCACAGGTCCTGTAGAAACCAGAGGGACCAGTGGGCCACAAGCATTTGAAAGATTGTGGGTAGTTCTAATCCTGCTCCTTTTCTTGTCATTGGGAATACCCCTTTTAGGATTGTAAACTCAGAAGGGTCTCAGCAGGAGACTTGTTGTTGCAGTTTTGTACTTCTCACCAAATTCGTCTTGCAGCTGCTGCTGAGTGTGCATATGCTGAGTAGTGCCTGTGCCGTTCCATCGTTCATTCAGAACAGATGAGTAGGTGTCCAGGAGAGCAGCTGCAAGATAGGAGGGTCTGTTTCTACAGAGACAATACAGACTTTTAAGTGTACTAGCAGCAGTGGCTCAGGTCTCCACCGCCCTCTGTGGGAGCCCAGCTGGGAGACAGACCGGCTCCCACATTTTACCCCAGGGTACTCTTGAGGAGAGGGATAAGAGATTTAGATAGAAGGATAGAGGGTAGAGAAACAGACAGAAACACAGGATAACCCCAGGAGGGCCTGGATCCTATCCACTGCCCCATCCTGTCTCTTCTAAAGGGCTGTTTATAGGAATGCTAAGGGGTGTCCCCCTAGCACAGCCAAGTGTAGACCCTTCCAATCACCTAGAAACCTTGCACACCATCAAGCAATCCTCTAATGCAGCTCTGCTGGGTAAAGCAAACTCAGATCTCACTAGGAAACCTTTGTGAGCCTTTACAGCCCTCCAAGTTTCTGAGGCACTTTTACTTGTCATGGTCCTGTTATTTAGCTTCTCACTGCTACCCTTTGCAGTAAGGGAGCTGTTAAATATTATATTGATGATTTATAAGTTACAAATACCTTACAAGTTTCTTAAGACAAAACCAGAGCACAAGATAGTTTTGTTTTTGCAGTTTGAAAGATTCTTGTATATGCCAGGCATATGTTCTACCATTGAGCTACCCCTCTCATGATGGATTGAATCTAATTTACTCAGTGATACTTGTGTTATTTTCTGTGACAAAATAGTCAAGAAAATAATCAACTTAAGGAAAGATTTATGTTGGCCTAGGGCTTTAGAGTTTCCTTTTTATTTTCACTTGGTTGGAGGCATGGCATCTCAGGGTGGCAGGAGCTGACAGAGGAGACTGACTGCCGCATGGCAGCTGGGAAGCAGGGAAAGAAAAGAATGAATCAGGTCTCTATATCCTTTTAAGGGCATGTCTGGTTGACCTAACTTCTGTCACCTAAGTCTTATCTCTTAGTAATAGCACCTTAGGCTAGAAAACCAAGCTGTTACACATGAGACTATGGAGACCATTTAGATCCAAGCTGTAACAACACTATAAATAGGCATAATTCTACATTTCTGATGTTCTCCATTTAATAGTTTGATTAATTCATTGTTAAGGGGTCAGTCTTATTTTTTCTTATTTTTTGAGGGTGATTGGGTAGGGGTATTTTATAGGTACATTTCTGTTGTCACTGTATCATATCTGGGACGTGTTTTTTCCCCTCATCAAATGAGTTTTGCAGGTTATATACCAGGTAAATCCAAGATTTCAAATCTTTTCCCTCATCAGTGAGAAAAATATGTGCTAGTGACTGAATGTGATTGCCTAACTAGTCTGTTTTTAGAGATCTGCCTAGACTCCAGACAGAGATAGAACCAAAGTTTTAGGGACCTAAAGCTTGCTATTTCCCGCCTATATTTCTGGGAGAGGTGATTTTTTTCCTGTTGTAGAATTGTTCTAATAATGTCCTTGTATTTTTGTTCTATTAAAGTAACATTTGTATTGTTTTATCTGCTGACTAACACAACAAAATTATTTTTATCACTAGTCTGTATTTTTAGGTGGAGTTTTATGTGCTCTTTTTGCTTTTCTTAAACTTAGTCATATTGCATGAACTGTTTAAAATTTCCTTTAGGCACCTTTGAAGTACTCTTTAAACTCAATGTACCACATGTGTTGTTGGTTGTTTTGCTCTTTTGGGGGGCCCAAGTAAATCATGTTCAGAGGCTTATTCTTAATTATAAATGCTTGGCCTTAGCCTGGCTTGTTTCTTGCCAGCTTTTCTTATCTTTAAATTATTCTGTCTACCTTTTGCCTTTGGGCTTTTCCCTTTCTTGGTTTTTTTGTTTTGTTTTGTTTTGTTTTTTTGAGACAGGGTTTCTCTGTGTAGCTTTGGAGCCTATCCTGGAACTTACTCTAGCCCAGGCTGGTCTCAAACTCACAGAGATCTGCCTGACTCTGCCTCCTGAGTGCTGGGATTAAAGGCGTGCACCACCACTGTCTGGCTATACATTTCTGTAAATCTTACTCTTATTCCATGGCTGGCTCTGTAGCTGGGTGGCTTGTCCCTGGAGTCCTCCTCCTTCTCTGGCTACTACTTCTTCCTCCTAGATTTCTCCTTCTATCTATTCTCTCTGTCTGCCAGCCCTGCCCATCCTTTCTTCTTCCTCGCCATTGGCTGGTCAGCTCTTTATTAGAATATCAGGTGTTTTAGACAGGCAAAGTAACACAGCTTCACAGATGAAAAAAGTGCAACATAAACAAAAGCAATACACCTTAAAATAATATTCTACAATACGCATGCTTTGTGAACACAAAATTGTACAAAAAGATTCAGGATTTTTATTTTGTCCTCCAGAAAACTCCATCATGAATAGTTGTGACCCTGTAGCTTAATGGTAGTTTCTCCTTTCCCTTCAAGATGAGGGTGGCTATTAAGCTTTATGACTGCCTTCCACAGGATGATTGGCTTGTACAAGTTTTTGTTATGGGCCAGTTTGCTGACTTGGATGCATTAAATGTAAGTTAAAGATAAATACACACAGTGTGACAAGCCTTCCTGTTCTTTCCACTAGGATTATTGTTTGGATTATATTAATTCTTTCGATTCAGTAATGTAAATTGACCTTTTAAAATTAAATTTATTTATGTATGTGTTGAGTTTGGCATGGTTTAGAGGACAACCTGTGATAGTTAATATTTTTCTTCTAGCATGTGAATCCTGCCAGCTCTAAAGTGTTGTGTTTGTTTGTTTGTTTTTTGTGTTTTTTATGGTATTTAAAATGTTTTATTTTATGGTAGACTATCCTTCAAGATCAAAACCTTTTATCTACAAGTGGTTGAATTTTCAGCTCCATATATATATATATAATATTTTTACCTAGCAGATATTTGAACATCAGGCATATTTACTATGAATTAGGGAAGAAAATTACTATAGAAGCATCCCATCTTCCATAAACTAGAGTAAATTATCAGTTCAGAGTCAGGTTGTAGCTCAGTGGTAGTGTTTGCTTTTTTGGCTGAGGTCATGGGTTTGATTCCTAGAAAGTATAAATCAGAGCAAAACAAACAAATACCAAGGTACAGTCCCAATTTCTGAAGAATTCTTTGAAGGCACTGTTTTGATTTCCTGTACAATCCTCCATGGAATGATGTTTGTGTAATGCCCCCTCCATCTAAATTTAAAAGATAACTGAATTCCAAGGTCTCTCAATTTTAGAGTAGCAGTTAGAGGTCCATAAGGGAAAACTGGAGGAGCTAATAGAATCTCTGGCCTGGGTAAAGACCTAATATTCCAGTTGGATCAGGTTAATCTTGTGGCCAAAGGGCCACCCCTAGACTGAAACTTCATAATAATTTCTTAGTGAGGTCTACAGTGTAAGAAGTTAGTCTTCAAAATTGTGTAATGAAGTAATTTAAACTGGAACATTAAATCATTATGTATTTAAATTTTTATTGTTTTTCATTGATGGATAATTCGTCAGATTTACAAGTTTTTCTTCCTGTTCACTTTTGGTTTCTATTTCTGTTAATATTTTAGGAAATTATGGAAAATGTATTTTGGTAATATTGTATAAAAGTATTCTTACAGGAAAGAATTCAGTGCTACACTTACTGCTTTTTCTGGGTCAGTGAGAGGATTTGAACAAATCATCTAAAATCCTCATCGTTACCTCATTTGTTCTTTAAATATTTCATATCTAAAATTCTGTGATCAGTCGGGTCTTTATATATTCATTGATCTTTTTGGTTTTACTATTTCAAATAACAATTCTCATTAAAGTCCTTAAACCTTGATATTAAAGAGCAGGAGGGCCTATGTAGTGGTACTCCCCTGTTCTTGCTGCTCAAGGATGCTTTGTTCTAGTTTCCATTAGAACTTGAGAGTTATAACTGGGGCTGCTAATTATGTTTGGTGGGAACACCAAAGAAAATTAAAAACTCCTTTCCCCCTGTGTGTTATGTATGTGAATAGTAAGAGCAGTGGTTATATTTTAAGCCTTTATTTTCTTCATGTATTAGTAATTGTTAATTAATAGAAAAATTAAGGTTCCTCCTCTCCTAAAGCAGACTGTAATGAAACAAAATTCCCAGTATTACATGTGCAGGTTTCTTATTTTTTTTTCTTTTCTTTAACTTTCAGAGAAGATACAGACTTGGAGAAATAAGTTTGTAGCTTCTTTTTTTTTTTTTTTTTTTTTTTGCTTCCAATCATACCCTTTTCAAGCTTACTTTACCATAGAACTTTTTCAAAAAACAAACTCAGGCTGTTGTTTTTTTTTGGTTTTTTTTTTTTTTTTTTTTTTTTTCGAGACAGGGTTTCTCTGTGTAGCTTTGCGCCTTTCCTGGAACTCACTTGGTAGCCCAGGCTGGCCTCGAACTCCCAGAGATCCGCCTGGCTCTGCCTCCCGAGTGCTGGGATTACAGGCATGTGCCACCACTGCCCGGCTCAGGCTGTTGTTTTAATTCTGTTAGTAGACAGTGTGATAGTGAACTCTGCCGTGATCCAGTGCACCCACACATATACTTTAAAACAAAACAAAACTGTTTTGTACCTAGAAGGAGATCATACTAAATTGTCTTGGGGAACAGTGCTCAAAAATGGTAGCATTACAACTGTTCCCCAAGACAATTTAGTATGATCTCCTTCTAGGTAACTCCCCCCGCCCAAAAAAAAAAAAAAAAAAAAAGGGAAAAAAGAAAATGGTACCTTATTCAGGCATCTGGCATAGCACCTTCTATCTCTTTGACTGCTAGTCAGTAGGGAGGAAATCTCCAGCTCCTTTCCTGCTTGGTTTTTATATGTCTTACTACTGAATTATATGGTGTCTTCAGCAATAGGGTTTTCTTATCCTTTAGTTCTGGTGGACAACCAGGGGGACTAACAAGAATCTGTCATGTTTTGGAGGTCTCCCTGATCCCCACTCCTACAGGAAGCATGTCATATCTGGGGCTGGGAGTTTTTTTTTTAATTTATTTTTATTTTTTGGTAACTCACTGCTTCTAGGAGCTGCATTATCTAGCTATGCAAGGTAAATACCCTTCACTTTTTCTTTGCATTTTTGTTTGATTTACAATATAGGTTCCCATGTCTTTTTCATACACTTTTTACTTTGACTAGTCTTCTCTACTCTTCTTCTCTTGTCTCCCCAACTCTCCCACTCTCTTCTCACTTTAACCCTTTCCACTATTAATATTCCACTTTCAACTTTACTTTTACCTGTGTAAAAGGCATCCTGAAGATGCCTTACCCCAAATATCTCCTTCCCAATTTCCTGCTTCCATAGGTACTCCAACTTAAACAAGCAAGAGTCAAAGTTAGGGTCTACATATAAAAGAGAACATGTGGTGTTTATCCTTCTGTTTTGGGGTTACATCACTCTAAGTTTTCCAAGTCCCATCAATTTGCCTGCAGATTTCATTTATCTTTATAGCAGAATAAAATTTTATTGTGTGTGTACCCTGCTTTTTCATTATTCATTTATCAGTTAATAAACATATAGAGTGCTTTCAGTTTCCAGCTTTTGTGAATAAAGCAGCAATGACCATGGATGTACTGGTATCTCTGAAGTTATAGAGAATCCTTTGGGTATATGTCCATAAGTGGTATAGCTGGGTCATATGCTAACATTTCTAATGTGTGTGCATGTGTTTTAAGAAAATTCCAGACTGATTTCCAAAGTGGCTGCACTAGTTTATACCCCCACCAACAGTATGTAATGTAAGGGTTCTCCCTTTTCCTGTATCCTAGCTAGCAGTTGTCATCTGTATTCTTGATGATCACTGTCTAGCTAGGATGTAATCTTAAAGTAGTTTTAAGCTGCATTTCCCTAAAGATGTTGAATAGTCATTTGTATCTCTTCCTTTGAGATCTGTTTAATTCTGTCACCCATTTTTAAAATTGGATTATTTTCTTGGTGTTTAATTTTTTGAATTATCTGTATTCTTGACACTAGTATTTTGTCAGATGTATAGCTGGCAATGATTTTCTGCCATTCTAAGGGCTGCTTATTTACTCAATTGACAGTTTCTTTTTCTGTATGGAGGGGTTTGTTTTGTTTTGTTTTATGAGATCCCATCTTTTGATTGTTGGTTTTACTTCTTGTACTTCCGTATTCCTATTTAGCGTCTACCTGAGCCTATGTATTGAAACATAACCCCCTTTTTTAGTACTTTCAGAGTGTCTGGTCTTAAGTTATAATCATTTCCATTTGGAGTTTTTTTTGTAAAAGGTGAGAGTTAAGGATTGAGTTTCATTGTCCTGCATATTGATATCCAGATTTCTCAACATCATACATCAACAGTTGAACATGCTGTCCTTTCTCCAAGGTGTATCTTTTTTTTACATCTTTTCAAAAATTACATAGTTGAAATTGTGTGGAATTATATCTGGGTCCTCTATTCTATTACACTAATATATATGTCTGTTTTTATGCCAGTCCTGCTGTTTTTTTTTATTACTGTGGTTCTGTAATATATTTTGAAGTCAGGCATGATCATATTTCTCATATAGTATTCTTTTTTTTGTTTTGTTTTGTTTTGTTTTTCAAGACAGGGTTTCTCTGTGTAGTTTTGGTGCCTGTCCTGGAATTCACTCTGTAGACCAGGCTGGCCTCAAACTCACAGATCTGCCTGGCTCTGCTTCTGGAGTGCTGGGATCAAAGGCATGAGCCACTGCCGCCCAGCTAGTATTCTGTTTTTTGCTCTTAAAAACAACAACAACAACAACAAAAAACCCGAAACAAACAAACCCAAACAATAAGCAAACACTCTCCCACTTAAATATTTGTATGGACTTCCTCATTGATTCTGGTTCAATAAACTTTTAAAATATCTGACCTCATCTGATGATCCTAATATAAATGTATTTTTTTATACTGTTATAATCCACAGAGGACTGGAGAAACCCACAATAACATTCGTAATAAATCATGAATAAATGTATTTGCAAATGAGACACCATGGGGAAGTAAAGAGTGTGTAGTTGAATTTCTAAGCAGTCTTATTAAATAAAAAACACGGAGCCAAATATAGGAGTGAAAGCTTTAGAGATCAGAGAAGCCACCAGCCAACCTTACCTCACCAACTCTGCAGCTTCCAAATGTGTGTTACTTCCTGTCTTACCTGAGCTTTTATTGCCTTGCTGTCCTGCCCTCTCATTGTCACTTCCTTGTCACTGCCTGTCTGTACAGACCCTCTAGGTCTCTATGGTTGGTACTGGGATTAAAGGCATGTGTTACCAAGTTTGACTCTGTTCCCTAGTATGGCCTTGAACACACAGAGACCCTGCCTGCCAAGTGATCGGATTTAGGACGTGTGCTACCACTGCTTGATTCTATATTTACTTAAAATGGCTTGCTATTTCCTCTGATCTCCAGGAAAACTTTATTTACTAACATACAAATAAAATATCACATTTCCTCTTTTGTCTAATAAAAATTAAAAAAAAATAAAAAAAGTTGTAACTTCTTTTACTTCCATGGGGAAGTAAAGAGTAGAAGAAACTAAGAAAGAAAAGTGAGATATGCAGGCTGTGCCTTCATGTTAAAGTTTATCTCTGACCTAGTAGATATGACAGTTTCCTTATTTTCCCAGACATGCATCTGTTCTTGTCAGCCTTACTCCTAACTATTCCCATGTTTAGGGACATTTCTACATGTACTTTTCTTTCCATCTTTCTGTCTATTACTCAGTATTCAAAGTTCATCTTACTCATGCCCTGCCTTTCATGAAGAAACATTCCTACATGCACTCTGAAATCAATTTTACGTACTTTGAAAAATGTTTTACTCTTAAAATCTGGTCAGATGGTATATTCCTTTATTCTCAGCCCCATCAGCTCTCCTGCAGGTCTACCCGAGATGTTTGATTTTCCTGAATCTTTTTCAGGAACTTGTACAATTGAGATTAGACTGTAGTCAGTGAAATGAGAATGACCGGACAGATAAAAGTGTCTTTCTATGTGCAAAAATTGATGAAGGAATAACCTTTTTTAAAATAATCAGAATCTTCCAGTCTGGACTTTCTCAAGTTAGATACAGCTCTGAGGGTAGCTTAGCCACTTTCTCAAGAAAAAGTAGACTTCTCACAGAATGTTCCTGTTTTGTACTTTCTTACCTCAAAGCACTACTCTGAGTCAGACTTTATCATAGTGCCATTACTCCTAACCTTATATTTCATATCATAGTTTGAGAACCTCAAGGAGTCCCAAAACATGTCTATTAAAACATACTGTTCCTGTAAAAGTGACTACCTAATTAATCACCCAATGTTATAATAATTTATGCTTAGGATTGTGGTGCTAGTCACTTCAGTTTGGCAAATAGCAGGTACTGAGTCAGAAAATCTCCCAAACACTTGGTAGTAGGTCTCTAGGCAGAGAGAAAAATGACCAGGACAATTAAAAACAAAAGCAACAAAACAACAAAAAAACACTGAAATAAGCAAAGATGAGTTTTCCGCATACCTAGAAACAGTCTTTAATTTTTCATAAGCTTGAACTAAATATGTCTCATATATATGTACTACAAATTTAAATACACATGTAGGTGGTTTAGAACTAGAAAATACACACATTTTAAATTAAATTACAAATGTTTCTTCATACAGTATATTTGGGTCATATTTTTTCCCTTCCCTCAACTCCTTCCAAATTCTCCCTACCTCTTTACCCACCCAACTTCACCCCCACCTGAAATGAATAGTGAAAATCAAAACCAACCAACCAACAACAATAACAAAAATCCACTAAGATCAAAAAGCACAAAACCAAAAAGTGTAAACAAACGAACGAACATGGAATGTTGTTGTTTTTGTTCTTTTTACGGAGCCCGCCACCCAGCTCCCAAATAAATCTCACACGGAAGCTTATTCTTAATTATAAATGCCTCTGGCCTTAGCCTGGCTTGTTTCCAGCCAGCTTTTCTTAACTTTAAATTATTCCATTTACCTTGGGCCTTGGGGCTTTTATCTTTTTCTATTCCTATATACCTCTTCTTTCCTTTGTACTCTGTGTCTGGCTGGGTGGCCGGGTAACTGACCCCTGAAGTCCCCCTCCTTTGGCTATTTCTACTCTCCCAGATTTCTCCTATTTATCCTCTCTCCCTGCTAGCCCCACCTATTTCTCTCTCCTGCCTCACTATTGGCTGTTCAGCTCTCTATTAGACCATCAGGTGTTTTAGACAGGCACAGTAACACAGCTTCACAGAGTTAAACAAATACAACATAAAAGAATACAACGCATCTTTGCATCATTAAACAAATATTCCACAGCATAAACAAATGTAACACACCTTAAAATAACAGTTGACAACAATGGAGTCTGTTTGTGTTGGTCAACTGCTCCTGGGCATGAGACCTTCCCTGGAATGTGATTGATATACCCAGTGACACTCCATTGGAGAAAGTAGATTTTTCCCTTTTCCAGCAGGTATCAGTTGTAAATAACTTCTTAATTAGGGGTGAACCTTTATGTCTACTTGCCCTTCTCCATGCTGATTTTGTCTGGTTTGGATGTGTGCAGGTCTTGTGTGTTCTGTCGGTTCATATGTGTATCAGCCCTGCTGTGTCTGGAATCCACTTTTGGCCTTTACAGTCTTTCTGCCTTCTTTTTCCAAATAGATCTCTGAGCTTTGAGGGGAAGGGTTTGATAAAGATATCTCATTTAGGACTGAGTACTTCAAAGTCGCTCACTCTGCACTCTGTGAACACTGTTCAGTTAACTCTGTGTTAATTACCAGCTTCTAATTACTACAAGAAGCTTCTCTGATGAGGGTTGAGCACTGATCAGTGGGCACAGCAGAAGGCAGGTCACTGTTGTAGGTCAAAGGGTTTGTAACTGGATGATAATGATGCTTACTTTTCTCCTCTGGTAGTGTGCAAAGTACCTTTCAGTACCATGAATACTAGTCAATAGAGGTGAAGCTTCTAGTTGGGCACCAGCTTAATTTCTCTATGTTCGATAGCATAAGTAAGTGGTATCTTCAGCAATAGGGCTTATCATTAAGTTGTGGAGAATGACCAATAGCCTTGGCAATAGCATATAATATTTGTGGAGGTGTGTGTGTGTGGGGGGGTGTTCTATGGGATCCCTTTAGCCAATGACTCAACAAGATGTAACCCATTCTTGGCACTGGAGGTTTTACTTGGTGGCATAAGATGTCTAGTTGAGGAATTGTGTCCTTCACTATATGGTGACTCCATTTAATTTCTTTTATATACATAAATATTTTAGGAAGTTTCTACAGTAATAGGTTTCCATATAGCTTTTCAAAATGGCCTTAGTGTTAGTTGTCCTTTCCCATATTCCCTCCTTTACCCTGCCCTCCCCTCCCCTTCCCCATTTCATCTTATTCTAGTTCCTCCTTTATCACTGTATAGCACAATATTCCATTTCTTTTTTCTTGAAATATCTCTTCCTTTCCTATGGCCCTTTATTAGCTACCTAACCTCTGGTTATTCTGATTGAAAGATGCATAGCATAGTAGTTCTTGTCATATATATTGTTCCTAGTTTGCTTTCTGTTGCTGTGATAAAATGCAGACTGAAAACACTTGGGAAGGAAATGGTTTATTTGGCTCATAGTCTAACATCAAGGGAAGCCAAGGCAGGAAACTCAAAGCAGGAACCTGGAAAAATTAATGACAGACAAGAAATTTCATTCAAATATATACCATGGGTAAGTTAGCTATGATTTTCAGATATGTGCTTCAGAATGTGTTTCTCCCATGTAAACAAAACAGGTTTGTTGGTTTTGTTTTGCTAAGTGGAAAATTATCTTAATTGTACCCCTGTTCATACCTGTTCATAAAAGATGTTGTGGAAAACTGTAAAAGGTGGAATAGAGAATTTTAACACTTGGTCATCATTATACAAGTGAATTTCATCAAATCCTAATTTCCTGGTATTAAAATTATAAACTAGTTAATTGATTTTTTTGTTAAAAAAAGAAATGCAAATAATACATTTAGACTACACACTTCATGTTTTGATGATAGTGGTACTGAGTAGTTTTATAATGAGCAGTAAGTCTGAAAGTTATAAAATAGTGAAGCTGGCATGTTTTGTTGTATTTGTGTGTGCATACATTTATGTGTGAGTGCACATTTGTGTACAGGTGTGCACATGTGTGCAGAGGCCACATTGTCTTTCTTCCTAGATCACTCTCCAGCTTAGGGTTTGAGTTATAACCACAGTGGTTAGGTGGCTAGTAAGTTTTGAACTTGCTGATTGGTAGACTGGCAGGGCTCACACTCAGGTCCTCAGCTTGTGTAGTGAGCACTTCAGGCACTGAGCCATTCATTGCCACGGGCCCCTGTTGTTGTCTACATCTGTTCTGGGGTGTGCAGCTCTTAGGAGAAGAGTCTTCAGAAGAATTTTAGATGTCCATTATATTCTGAAATGAGAGTTACTAGTCTTTTTCTTAATTACAAGCCATTGTTTATCACAGGCTAATGATCATGGTTTTTCTAATTTTAATGTGTTGTTCAAATCAGTTTTAAATTTGACAATTTAAGACTAAAATGAGTAAAGGATCAGATTTAATAAAATATTATGACTGAATAACAAAGTTAATAGGATTCAGAAGGCAAAATACCTTAGAAAATGTTGTTTTGCGCTTGTAGGCATATTGTTTTATAAAAATATTTTCTGGTAAAGGCAATTATGTGATATTTCAGTGAAATAGTTGTGAAATTTGAAAGGAAGTTGAATTTTCCTGAAAAATTCTCATTTTGAGCAAGAAAAGCTCTTATTAATGTAAGGAATGTTGAATGAATTGTCCCTTTTGGTTTTTAAGATTTATTTATTTTTATTTTATGTGTTTGCCTATATGTATGTATGTATGTATGTATGTATGTATGTATGTGTACTATGTGTATGCCTGGTACCCTCAGGGGCCACAGGAGGGTGTCTGATTCCCTGAAATTACTGTTACAGATGGTTATGAGTCTTCATGCTGGTGCTGGGAGCCAAATCTAGGTTTTTTTTTTTATCAGAGAAGCAAGTGTTCTTAATCACTGAACCATCTCTGTAGTATCCCCCTGGGCCCATCCCCTTTTATGGAAACTTCTTATTTATCCTAGATAGAAATTTTATAGAAAAATTGGCTTTGTAGTTGTTACTTATTTTAAATTAAATTATTTTTGCATTTTCAAAGTTAGGTGACAAATGAAATTTTAGACAAATTGTAATGTAAGTTTAACCAGACCTGAAATAGGAACTTTGATTAACAGAAGTGACCATTAGTCTACTTAATTAAAGTATATATGTTGGAATTGGTTTTACAAAGCTTAAGACAGTAAAATTAGCTCTGCTTTGAAATGTGTACGAGTACTCTTAGCCAGTATAATACTCTGTAGGAACTTTTCCACAGTATAAAAACCATCTTGATGGGCTGGAGAGATGGCTCAGAGGTTAAGAGCACTGACTGCTCTTCCAGAGGTTCTGAGTTCAATTCCCAGCACCCACATGGTGGTTCAAAACCATCTGTAATGAGATCTGGCCCCCTCTTCTGTGTACACAATAAATGAATAAATCTTTAAAAAAAAAAAAACAAAAAAAACAAAAAAAAAAAGCCATCTTGAAGTGAATTACTTGTATTTAGTGTATGCACATGGCTTATATTTATTTCTGTATTGTTTAGTTGTATGGAGTTATGTTCAAATCTCCTTGGAATATAAATGTGATGAGAACTTACTAGTTTTGTTATGTGTTGTTTTCTAAAACAATATTACTTCCTTGCAACAGATATTAAAAATTCAGTATTTTTTGTTGTTAAGTGTTATAAGGAGTTGAACACAAATTTAGCTTTAGACTATAAAATAATTATATATTGTTGTTGATACTTCTTTTTATAAGATGCAAATAATAAGTGACTCGTTGTTATCATCAGAAATATATTTCAAGGGATAACAGTTTTCACTCCAAGTCCATTAGTTCTGGTTAAGAGCAAAGAAAATATCAAAGTTTCATTCTAGTAGAGCAGACACTCAGGCACCAACTATACATGTTTCTGTTCTACCTGTCTTGCTTTCAGACTTACAAACTATAGAGCAAATGTTAGCCTGCTATCCAGAAAACTACCTCCATTTCTTCCTTTGTGGCCTGAAATAAACTTTATGTGCACAAAAGGAAGTTAGTTACATCAATTTGATTTTAACTGCAGCTCACCATTTACTGAGCATGCCTAGAATGTTTTTCTATGTCATATCACCCAAATTTAATCATCCAGAGAAGTGATTCAGAGCACTAATGTACACATTAATTGAAAATAACCTGAGGCAGGTCTGGAGAGAAAATAAGCAGCTTGCAGCTCTTTCAGAGGATCAGTTCTCGCTTTCCAGTATCCACAAAGGGTTGTTCATAGTCACTTGTAATTTTAGCTCCAGGAGACTCAACACCCTCTTTTGGCCTATATTGACCCACATGTGTACACACACACACACACACACACACACACACACACACACACACACAAACAAAGCACACACACAGAGACAGACACACACAGACATACACAGACATACAAAGGCACACACACAAAGGCACACACACACACACACACACACACACACACACACACACACGCATGCACACACACATGCGCAAAATAAAATCTAAAAGTAGAAAAAACAAACCTCAAAACAGAATAAAACAGACTTGCATAGATCTATTCAGCTATGACTTAATTTTTTTAATCAGAAGATTATGTGTAAAAACATAGCTACCAAGAATAATGGCTATAGACCATTTGTATTCTCAAATGTATAGATATTAACTACAGTTGTTTATTTAAAAGACAAAACCTATTAACATATATGGTGAATCGAGCCTCAAAAATCTTCATAGCTCCTTGATGATGCTTAGAACTTAAAGTTTTTCTTTATTTTTCCTGAATCTTTGAGGTTCTGTATGCCTGCAGGAAAAATTTGGTTCAGGGGCATTTCCCTTGGTGTGTTACTGTGTTACTATGAGTACATACCACATAATACACTGATATATGTGTATTCATGTGTGTGTGCAGATTGGTATCTGTCTAGCCACCTGTCTTCCTTGTTTAAACACTAAGATATATAGAATTTGAGATTACCACCTGATACTAGAATCTAAAATGGAGTCAGGAGTTTATTGTTACAGCAACATCATAGTCTTTACCAGAATCATTGCCAGGTTCTCTTTAAAATTATATCCGTGTTATAACTGATACCTGCTAAGAGACATTCAAGCCAGTTTGATGGCCTAATATCCTTGTTTGGTTGCTTGTCTAAGGAGGATAGATAATTTTGGAGTCCCTGCCTCTTCTTGCCAAATATGAAGGACAATTGTAACCCTCTCATGAGGGTGACATCATCTGACTTTGATTGGAAGACTTTTAAAAACTAAAACTCTTTGTTTTATTCTCCCTATTAACTTTGTCCTACAATCTGTGGGAATGTGTTTAACCTCGTTCTCCACTCCTCCCAACCCCAGGTTCTGCACATGTGTTTTCATACTTGTGAGAGTGTTTGAAATCTGCAAAATAAGGATGCTAGCTTGGTATTTTTGTGTGTATTTAGTAAAAGGACATAAAACTTAACCAATTTTTAACATGTAGCATGATAGTTTTAACTGCCATATTGTTAGGCAACAGATCACTAGACCCGTTTTGTCTTGCAAAATTGTACCCTAGACCCACTGGCCATATTCTTTACCCCCATATTCCAGCTCTCTGGCATTATGGTTTGGATATAATGTTTCCCAAATGTTCATGTGTTGCAAACCACCAGTGTAACTATGTTCGAAAGTGGGCTTTAGGAGAGTGATTGGACATTAGTCTCGAGTCTGGTGACTGGATTAATCCATTGAGTGTTTATAATTTGATGGACTATTGGGAGATGATGAAAACTTATGAATTTGGATAATAAAAATTTGGAGAGGATCAGTATAATGAAAACTGCAACAGAATATTCTGCTTCCTTGGAGGAGAGGATGTTCTTAGTATGACTGTCTATATGACAGCACTACATATTACAATATGCACAGAGAATGCTCAGTACCGAAGAACAACATTGTCAAGGTATTTTTGTACTTGTAAACTAGTGTCAGTGGTTAAATGTTTAACAGCTCATGAAATACACCAGTGAAGGATATGAGCATATATATGATTTATATGTCATATAATATCAGCAGGTTTATTATTATGTCTTGATGATATATGGCTAAATAATAAAATTTCATGGATGAAATATCATCAGGAAAATGCAAGTATAATTACTTAGAAGACTGTGCTCAAAATGTACAAAATGCATGCCTTACTGTTACTAGTGAATTCAGTTGACAACAATACAACTAAAGTAACAAAATTTTATCACTGCCAAAAAGTAAAGGATAATTGTAACCATTCTAAGATAAGAGATTGTGGTTTAATTACCAAGGTGACATTTAGTTTTAGATTTTTGATTTTTATAATTCTTAATAATTTGGCTAATAGAGTCCCAATAATGACATTTTGAGAGATAAATGGGGGTGGGGGATGATGTTTGTCTCTCTAAAGAGAAGTAAAAGACTGGTGGTTTTTGGATGAATTTGTGATATCTTGGTTCTCTAGAGTACCTGAGCCATTCACATTTGAGAATCATAGCTCCAAGATTGATTCTCCAAATATCTTACCTCTTACCTGCAAATATTTTACCTGTTAAAGTATGTTGTGCTCAGTTATTGATACTCTTGGAAAATTTGTATTTTCTCACAACTGTAATACACATGCCATTACATCAGAGTCTGCCATAAAGTTGAACAGAGTTGGTTGATATGTCATAGATAAAATGGTCTTATTTCCTGCAGCTTCAAGTTAGTCAGAAGGTAGTCAGCCTAGTACTTCTCTCAGAAGTGTCACATGCTGGTGACCTCATTCACACCTGATACGGTGTCAGAATGAAGTAAGGATGTGTATTTTACAGATGAATGTAATGCCTGGTACTATGAGCTTGGTTCTGAAGGAGTTAACACTGTGTACTTGTGTGTGTGCTTTAATCTTAATTACTCTTGAAGGAAGCTACCAAAATAGTGTTGAATATGTTTCAGACACGAAAGGCTCAGGTTTTTAATTACCAGTTCTCATGGTAGCTTCCTCTTTTCTTTTTTCTTTTTTTTTTTTTTGAGACAGGGTTTCTCTGTGTAGCTTTGCGCCTTTCCTGGAACTCACTTGGTAGCCCAGGCTGGCCTCGAACTCACAGAGATCCTCCTGGCTCTGCCTCCCAAGTGCTGGGATTAAAGGCGTGCGCCACCACCGCCCGGCCCTCTTTTCTTTTTTAATCCTTGTTGGCCTACCTCAAGTTCCTAATCCTCAGAAATATGCTGTCAGTCTTTTTTTCTCAGCATTATTATTCGAAAAGTATTTTTATTATGCTTGCTTTACCATGTGAGATGCTAAATTATTTGACTTTTCTAATAGGCATTTCTTCCCATTACTTTTAACCATGGAATAAAATTGATGACAACTTCTGTTAGATTTTAAAACTGTTTACAGAGATCTCAGGAGTATATTGCATAGGGGTATTTCTATACTTCTGCATTTCTTAATAAATAGAAGAAAGGGAATATGCATGTGGTAGAAGCTTCTATAATCTCTCGTTAGGAGTGCTAAGAACATGTACATCTCCATCATTATGCATTCAAAGCAATAAAAAGAGAAAGGGCCTAGAGTAAGAGGAAGTGCTTTCCTAGGAAGAAACCAAATAACTGCACCACTGTGTTGGGATTGCTTTGTGATATTAAGCTGTACCTGTGAGTGCTAAATGTGACTAATACAGATGTTGTGAAGCTATTTCCTGGAGGGAAGAGAGAAGCTCCCAGGACTCAGAAAGTAAACAAAACTCACAAGATTCAAAGTGCCTCACTCCTGCCCACCCCCTAATGCATACAGTAATCAATTAGAGGAGAGACTGCACCTTAACAGGGAGCTCCAGGGATGCAGCTTTCTGCGACTGTTTTTTCTTTTATTATTATTTTTTAAAATTTATAATTTAATTTAATTTTACATATCAGCCACAGATTCCCCTGTCCTCCCTCCTCCCACCCTACCCCCAGCCCACCCCCCATTCCCATCTCCTCAAGGGCAAGGACTCCCCTGGGGATTCAGCTCAGCCTGGTAGATTCAGTCCAGGCAGGTCCAGTCCCCTCCTCCCTTCACCCAGGCTGAGCAAAGTGTCCCAGCATAGGCCCCAGGCTCCAAACAGCCAGCTCATGCACTAAAGACAGGTCCCGGTCCCACTGCCTGGGGGCCTCCCAAACAGTTCAAGCTAATCAACTGTCTCACTTATCCAGAGGGCCTGATCCAGTTGGGGGCTCCTCAGCTATTGGTTCATAGTTCATGTGTTTCCTCTAGTTTGGCTATTTATCCCTGTGCTTTTTCCAATCACGGTCTCAACATCTTTCACTCATATAAACCCTCCTCTTTCTCACCAATCGGACTCCTGGAGCTCTACCTGGGGCCTGGCCGTGGATCTCTGCATCTGCTTCCATCAGTCATTGGATGAGAGTTCTACCACGACAGTGTTTGGCCATCCGATCACCAGAGTAGGGCTTTCTCGCAACCATTGCCAGTAGTCTATTGTGGAGGTATCTTTGTGGATTTCTGGGGACCTCTCTAGCACTTTGCTTCTTCTGGCGCAATCGGTTAGCGCGCGGTACTTTATATGACTTTTACCCATGCTGGGATGAACTTTTTGGTGATGTAGCTGCTTTGAGTCGTCCGTCCTCCTACAAGTAACCCCTCACCTGTGCTGTTGTAATTCCAGGAAATTACTGGTTTACTGAACTGGACTTGGGTGGAATAGCTATTTTGGTCTGTCACCAGTGCCCTGTCTGGAGTGAATAGGCAGGTGTTCTATTCTCCCCACAAGTCACACAGCAGTAGATATTTTGATTCCTCAGAAATTTGAAAATATGTCAGCTCAGGATTTCAGGTCCTGTTGGCCTTTCTAGAATTTTTAACAGTCCTCTTATTTCCTTTCTGTTACACAAAAGCATTACTACTTTGATCATTTGTTGAGAATCCGCATTGACTACCAAGCTTTGTGCAGGGCACTTTATATTATTTTCTCATTAGTCTATAGACTCCCTCATTAGACATTAATACTGTTTAAATTCCCAGAAAATAAACCCTCTAGTAAGGGTGTGATTTACCTGGTCAAGCTGCACAGCTGCAAGGGTAGAGTCAATGTTTAATAAGTCTCTCGGTGACTGCTGCTGTTCCTCTGTGTTCTCTCCATACACATGCTCCGATTTGTTCCACATGGCTGTCAGGTGGTTAATGGGAAAATGCCTGGGTAAGGGAACCAGCATCAGTTAAAATCCAGCTGGCCTTCTGTTTCTTAGGCTGTGGACTATGGCAAGGGACTCTACCTGCTTGGAGAAGGCGTGGGCAATACTTTTTCTAATTATGTTTCTAGTTTCAACCTTGCACTACACAATCTGTGTCCTTTGTCTTTGCTCATGCTATTTATGGCATCTTTCAAAACACCCTTTTAGGGACTTCTCTGGGTGTCTCAATCCCTTTCTTGTTTTGTTAACCATAATTTAAACGATGTTTCTCACAGGAAGCTTGTCTTCTTATCTGCCACTACCCCAGTCCCAGTGCCAGATATAGCCCTCCACTAGCTAAACTTCCATAACATTTCAGTTATAAATAACCTGTAGAACATGTATTAATGTCTTCCTTACATTAGAATTATATATGTACATTACAGACTCTGTTAATGGAGAAGCATGTTTTAGAGCATGGGCCAGACTTTTCCAGACTCAGTTACTATGTATTCGTATGTGTTTATTGTACATAGGAAGCACTCAGTAAATAGTTACTATATAACTAATTTAGAAGATGGTTGTGGTCTGTTTTTCTGTACCAAGTAAGATTTGATCATGCATTTCTTTCTAATATTTATGTGAGAAGACATTCATATGTTTCAAAGTTTATCTTTCATATCTATAACTAGCTTTTCATTGCAGGATTTATTTCCAAGCCTAAAACTATAAAAAATGTAGAAGAAGATCTATATCCATCTTCAGAGATATTTCATCAACATACTAGAGTACAGATTTTTCAGTTTGTGACTCTTTTGTGGATGTTGGAATTTTTCCACAAATAAAAGCTTCAGGAATCATCTCTGTTCAAAGTAAACTAGAAACTCAAATATATTGTAGCAATCTTAAATTACTTTACTTGTTACTAAGCAAGTACTAAGTATAATTTTTCCTCTGCTTCTATCTGCTTTATAATCAAAAGGGAAAATAAATTTGCCAGTCATCAAAAACACCTGAAAGACACAAAAGTCTCATGAGGAATAATCAAAATATTAGGGATTTTAATATATGTCATTCTGGAATTGTATTCTAAGTGACTTGAAATGTGTCAGGAAATAATGTTGGGTTCTGAGGGGGAAAAAACTTAAGCAAAACTATGTGGCAGTTTTTAATGAAAGCATAAACTTAAATAGCTAGTAGGTTTAAAGACAGCTTAATTTATGTTTTGGGAGGCAGGGGTGAGGCTATGGAGAGGAGAGGGAGGAGAGAAAGTGGGAGAGAATGAACACAAGAGAACTGTATTTGCTTTTAATGTAGATAGACACTGTTCATAGTGTCAGGCTTCCTCACTGATGATGTTTCTGGCCTCATCTTCCAGCTGTGCTCTCTGACATGAGCAGTTGTCTAGAATCAAGAGTGAAAGTCTCTAATCAAAATATATTGGAAAGGGTATGATCCACCAGAGTTTTTCTTTTAACACTGCAGACAGTAACATAACTCTAGATTCTTAACATAAAAAGATAGGTTTTTAGAAAGAGAGAACTGGCCGGGCGGTGGTGGCGCACGCCTTTAATCCCAGCACTCGGGAGGCAGAGCCAGGCGGATCTCTGTGAGTTCGAGGCCAGCCTGAACTACCAAGTGAGTTCCAGGAAAGGCGCAAAGCTACACAGAGAAACCCTGTCTCGAAAAACCAAAAAAAAAAAAAAAAAAAAAAAGAAAGAGAGAACTGTTCAAACTCTGGCATGTTTGTCAGGCAGCTCCACAATATTTCCTATACTGCTTTCTTAGACTGTATTTAGCGATTCATATTTATTTATGGATCTGATATGTACACCTATGTTTTATGTTTATTAACTCTCAAATAAATCTGTACCTCTTTTAGTCATGTTTTCTGTGCCTTTTTTAGTCACTTGTCAGGGTGATTGTTACTATAAGTCATGGGGTTTGCACCTAAGTACTAACATTAAACTGACCCCTAATGACTTACTGGTCTACCCATCGTTTAGTGTATCTTTCAGCCTCAGAGGTACTTGTTTTTGCAGTAGATGGCGTTTACAGAGACCCATAAGGAGCCAAGGTGCAGGAAATAAGAGACAGTGGAGTACCCAGTCCTAAATGGGACATCTATATGACACCCCTTTCTCCCAGACTCAGGGACCAGTGCAAAGCAGGGATGGAAAGATTACTGGAGTCTGAGGCAGTCAGTAACTATAGTGAACAGTGTTTTCTGAACACAACAGGACGTTTACATATGGGAACTCACAGTGGTTGTGACAGCGAGCTAGTTGTGCAAGCTCAAGTCAGATAATATCCCAGCATGCAGTGGGAGGCCGGCACAAGGTCTCACCCCTAGTGAGGAGTGATTGGCATTTGGTAGCTGGTGGGGAAGTGGGAGTCCATTTTCTTTAAGGGTGTGGCCCTTGGTAGGTCACACTCAAGAGTTTAACACAAATTGGACTTGAGGGTGTGAACAAAACACAGTTGTGTGGGTAGAGGGAAAGAGCAAGAGTAGGTGAGTGGGTGAATATAATCAAAATACATTTGCATAATTCTCAGAATCCAAAAAATTATAAATGACAATAGACATTAAAGGTTTTTTTTAAAAAGAAACTTAATGCATGGGATTTGTTAGAGTATTAAAAATTATAGGCTATAAAATAATTCCTTTGTTTCTTAACTACTTATCTGTGAGAGGACAGATTTTCTTCTTATACTTTAGGAACAGTAACACATTGTAGCAGATTGGATGCCGCCAGCCATTTGTAACTTGGAAAAGTATAAAGCAGTGTTCTTTGATTTTTTTGAAAAAAAGTATAGTTTTTTTTTTTGTAAAAATGTACCATTTGTGTTAATACATAGTTATTATTATTAAATGAGTTAATTAACTATTTTAACTTCTAATATAACATGCCAGTGTCTATTTTCTTCACATTAGCAGGAACTCCTTTTGATCTTTAGTTCTACTTAAGTGTGAAGATGACCTGAGACCAAACAAATTGATAACTTCTTATAGCTAATTCTGCCTTCATCTTCAGACAGCATATTCCTTTATGAGCAACAGACCAGAAAGTTGTGAATGGCACACCAACTTCTGTTGCTATCTTTATTTCCAAATAAGTGGTAATAGTTTGCCATGGCTGTACTGTTTGTTGCTTCTAATGGCACTTTCCCTTCTCTTCTCTCCTGATGTGTGTTCAGACCTTTTATTTTTCCCAGGAAGCTTTCTTAAGAAAAACACTGGGGACTTTTGCAGAAGTGGTCAATCCTTACCTTCTTAACTGGTTCCTCATTTTCTTATATTCAAAGATTGTTGAGAGGACCATTCATTGTGTAAGAGGATTTCTGCAGTGGCTTGAGCTTGTGCAGTTGTTTTTATGCTATTCTGAGTGGTGATTCTGTTTCTGGGAAATCATTAATCACTTGAATAAAAAATCATTAAGTTTGTCATACTTGATCTGAAAAAGATTTATAAAGATGTTAGCCAAAGGAAACTTATTTAGACTTTCAAATTTGAATCCTATTTATATTTTTTTTGTTCAGTTCAAAGAGTCCATGTACCAGGTGGCCAAACTAAACTTCCAGAAATCAATTTTAGACAAACGATACTTATGCTTTGACTGTGTGGTCGCTCCCTCTTGCGTCATTTTGTCCTTCCCACTCTCTACCTGTGGTGCCTCTTTTCCCTCTCTCCATCCTCTGCTCCCCTAATGTTCTTAGCCACGTTATTTCTGCACTTAAATTCCAGGGATAGAAAGAAGTTTCTTGCAGATGTGATTGCATTTTAAAATTTAGGCTTTTGTAATCATAAAAATTTAGGCTTTTGTAATCATAAAAATCAGACAAATATGTTCTCATTTTTGGTCTTTGATATTTCCAACTAATATTTTTGGTAGTTTTGAAATGTGTGTGTGTGTAGATAAGAGTAATGAGACAACTTGGTATTTTGTTTTGTTTTGTTTTTTTTGATAATTGAATTACATGGAAAAAGTAAAACCAATAACTTCTCCCTGTAGCAAGTTAAACAAGCTCAATAGAAATATAATTTCTGGATTATATTTTATTGTAATTTTGAAATAAAATAATACAGTCTTTGCAAATGTTGAAGTTCTTGAAGTCTTGTTTTGAGGCCTTTATAATGAAGTCTCTCATTTAGGAATATCAGAAGAATATTCTATTTGAATCTATCATGAAACATGACTATTATCAGATGACTTCTTATATCATGATTCTCTGTGTTGTCTTAGGCTAGAGATGAAGAGGAAGCCTTTCTGGACTGGAGTGATGAAGATGAGGGTGGGTTTGATCCCAGCACACTTCCAGATCCAGATAAGTACAGAAGTTCTGAAGACTCTGAGAGTGAAGATATAAAACCTCAGATGAGGTATGTTCTTCCCTTAGTGAGTGTCATGAAATACAAATTTCACACATAGCTTCCTCCTATCATAATGAATTCAGTGACTACTGAACTATTACTTCAAGAGGTTTTTTTTTAACCTTTAATGTCCTATAAAATCTACTTCTACTTGTTTTGCATGTGTCTCATACTCTTCTGATCATTTCAAGGACTTTGATTAATATTGCATTTGTAATTCCTGTTATCACATATAGCTGGTACATGAATTCTGTTTTCTTATTCTTTCCTTTTTTTTTTCCTCCTCCTTCTTTTTTTTTTTTTTTTTTTTTTTTTTGGTTTTTCAAGACAGGGTTTCTCTGTGTAGCTTTGCGCCTTTCCTGGAACTCACTTGGTAGCCCAGGCTGGCCTCGAACTCACAGAGATCTGCCTGCTTCTGCCTCCCGAGTGCTGGGATTAAAGGCGCGCGACACCACCGCCCGGCTCATTCTTAATCCTTTATACTTGAGTAGTTTATAAAGTAAAGTAAGTACAAACAGGCGGGGTTTTATTTTCATCAACTCTTGGTGGATTTTGATGAAAATGCTATGAAAAAAATTATTGCTGAAAACCTGGGTGTGGTGGTACATACCTGTAATTCCACCACTTAGGAGACTGAGAAAGGAGATTCACCATAAGTGAAAGACCATCTGGGGCTATACAAGTGAAGTGAGATCATGTCTTTAAAAAAAAAATTGGGCTTGTGAGGTGGGTCAGCAGATAAAGGTACTTGCAGTCGTTTGATCCCAGAGAAATACATGGTAGAATGGTAGAACTGACTCCAGTAAGTTGTCTTCTGACTTGGTTCTATACAGTTCAGAGACTAATCTACAATATTATCTCGGGCATGCCTCTCTAAGGCAGCCAGATGAAGTTCCTAATAGAGGAGTCCCAAGCAGGGCAAAGTATCGCCTTGGGCAGGACTCCCAAGTAAAAGGACAAATAGCAACACATAGTGATAACATGGTCAGATCTGCCCCTCACAGTGTCCAGCAGAAACTGACTGGGGAGGTGTAAGCAGTAAGCTGGAGTTCCCAATTGCATTTTCTCTCCATGGATGAGCTTCTCACGGCAGAACTTGTCACTCATCTTTCCACTGCAGGCATTTTCATGTTAAAGTGTACACACTAGTATCCCACCTCTGTTGGAAATGGTTTATCTTCTAGCTGTTCTCAAGGGTGCAGTATTTTTACTCTTGAGCCTTTGCTGTCGTCACAAAGTTGGTTTGGGGTGCCCATCCCCAGGTGAGGAGTCTTAGAGGACTCTTGAACAGTCTCAAATGGCACCAACAGTCTTCCAATATAAGGTATATTACAGGCCCCCTCACATGAGCACACCCTCTACAATCTCCCACACAAATGAAAGAATGAGTGAATACATAAACATAATTTTTTAAAAATCAAAAGCCTCTGAAATTTAAGAAAGGAAGTTACACTTTGACATTTTTTTCATATCAGCAAATAAAACAATAGAAATTTTCTATGTAAACAGTCACATTCTTTCCATTTAAAACCTGTTCATTTGACTGTCTATTATCTATTTGCCTGTATGCCAAAATTAAGTGAAATGTGGTAAATTGAATAATGGTGTGACTTACTCAGCATTTTTTCCCCTAGAGTACTGTGTATTATAATAAGCTTATATTGAGTTTTTAGGTTCATGGTTTGTCTAAATCACAGAATAGAAGTTAGATAGCAATGACAGATAAAGTTAGTATTCTTGATGTGAAGACAGTCAATGGTTGATGGAACCCTTCAGATGCTAGCCCAGGGAGTCTAGAGTTGAAGTAATAGGCCACAGAAAACAGTAATTTGTTTTTAACCAAGAACAACACTTTACAAAAATTCTCAGAAAGATTATCTTCTTGGAAAAACATGCTGTAGAGAGACACTGAGTTAGTCTTTATTCAAACTGTGTGCTTATTGATAAAAGGAGAAATTTACTTATTTAAATGTACTGATGCCAGAAACTTCAGGGACTTGCTATTGGGCAACTAGCTAGTAAATATACCCACATTTTAGAGTGTTTCCAGATGCTAAATGACAGGCATATTAGTTTTACTAGTGCAAAAACCACCAAGGGTAAAATAGTTTCATCAGGCTTTAGAAAAATACGTAGATTTTGTGCTGTAAGAGTAAGTGATTTAGTTCAGGCTGTGTTCCTGATATTTAGAAGTGACTTCTGAAAGTAAATCTGCACACACTGCTTCAGAAAGTTCCTTGGTGCTTGGGTGTAACAGTCTAAATGGTCCACATGTTACCTTAATGTTCTTGTAGAAAGGGACCCCCCCCCCCCCCAGGTGTATAGGATCTCTCTTTTGATAGATGTAGTTTGGCTTACAGCATGACTTCAGCTGTTTCTGTGTAATTTAACTCAGTGAGAGAGGGTCATTTGGTTCTTACAGTTTGTTCTGCAGTCATATTTTGTATGGTTGCTTGACACTGCTTTAAGATAGACCAAACCTTCCAAGGATCAGCAGTCCTTCTAGAAGGACTCTGTTAATCTCGTGTGTGTATGTGTTTGCGTGTGTGAACACATGTAGTCTAGTCTTCTCTTCTTATAGATAAAGAAACAAAACCTTTAAGGGATGGAATAATTTATGTCCATGATCACAAAAAACATTAGTGTAAATGAAGCACTGATTCCCTAGTTTTACTTCTTCAGTCACATTACGTGGGACTGCCGTGACCTGTAGAGAAGTTGGTCAGGAAAACTGAAGACACATTTGATGATACTTGACTGAAGACCTGGGTCCATGTACTGACTAGCTTTAGGATTGTTGGTATTCTTGTTCAGGCAATACAGTGTTTGGGACAATGGGGGCTATAGGTATTAACACTGTGTGTGGTCACCAGGAGTAGCACATCCCTAATCTCTGAGTTGAGATCAAAACTGTCTTTAGCTATTGCTAGGTGCTGCTTGGGGGTTGGGTAGGAGTGTTTATAGTAGTTCAGAATCACTGGACTATGTAGAAATTCGTCCACAGGACTAGATTCGCTGGCAGATACGTACCACTGGTGCTTTATGTCCTTATGGGATATATGTTTAATTTATATTTCTTTTCAAGTAGCCCAAGTCATGTTTCTCAACATATCCTCTATCAATCAAGTGGAATTGATACACAATGTAAACCCTATTTATCATTCCCTAGACTAGAAAGCAGGGTTTATTATAAGGTACAAATAGTAGTCTATATTTAGCTAAAGTATTCAGAAGACTAAAGATAGTAAATTTAATAGTAATAATTGCTGAAGCTACTACTGTTTACAGAAATAATGTAGCCACAGGTGTCCTATGTTGTTCCAGTTGGGCTTCATCTTGTCTTTGCCTGTTGCCGACTTGATGATTACTAAGCTTTTGTGCTACCAGCTCTTGGGTGTTCTCCTTGCATGTTTACAGATTTACTTGCTGTGCTCTTTCTGGGCTCCACCAAGTATCAACAATTCTCATGCTGATCTGATTATCATGACTCTCAGAAGCTTATTTTTTGGATATAAACTTGGTGCTTCCGAAGATGAGTTCAGTCTTAAGGGACTCGATAGAACAATTAGAAAGTATCAGTTAGTCTTGAACTAGTATGAATTGGTTTCATTTGAAAGTTTCCTGTGCTTTGTTGCTGCTCATAAATATTCATTGTAAGTAACAGTTTTGTCTTTCTACATGGAAAGACACTTTGTCAGTAGGAAGAAGGCAGAAGCAGAGCCAGATTTAGTGAAGAATGACTGAATCTGTGGTCAGTAGTTCTTCCCCAGGGAGATCTGCCAGGATTTTAAAGTTTCTGCTTCTGTCCTTCTTCTCAGGTCATTGCACAGCTGCAGGAGAATTTGAACTATCCCCAGGCCTCTGTGGAGTTATCCAAAGTGATGTCTCTTGTGTCACTCCAGAGGGTTCTAATGTTCATCATTCAACCCCTTTAATTTAGCACAGCAGAGACACAGCTCTTGCTTAGTGTGGTCTCAGTAACAGTGAACATCATCTGGCCTCGAGTTCCTTCTAAGGCTCCAGCATGGAAGAGAGGGGAAGGGGATAAATATAAATGTACTCAGGTGTGAACTTTAAAAAAGCGTCCTAGTTTATCTTCAGCTGAAATGAAGGCAAGGGGCAGGAATGTGCTCATAATACAGGAGAGGCTGGTGCTGGGTGAGCCAAACTCTGCCTCAAGCCCCAAGTTTAGTGTATTCTTTTTCGTAGCAGATCCAAACAGAAAATCTTGCTTTTTTTCTCTGATTCGTTCCTCATTTTCATATGTTTTAAAAGATTGGTCCAATTTTCTCTGGCTTTTCCTCCTCTTTCCTTTTTGGGCTTGTGGAAGTAGTTTAGGTAGAATACATAGCTGTTAGGGTTTCTTTTTGTTGTTATTACTAAAACAGAGACAACACAAGTTCCTAGGAAAACTAGGACTTTGTTTTGGTTGACTTATTGGTGACGTTCTTCATTGGTCTGTTATGAGTGCACAGTCATTTGTTCTTATCTCTAATATGTTTTGAAGCTTCTTTATCTTGTAGCAGAAAAAGGCTAACTTAAGCAGTTGCCTTTGGGATCATAAATGATTTTCCTTTCAAGTAGCCCATGTATTGAAGTCACAATGCTTGAATGATAAAAAGTATTTATGTCAGTGGCTGAAACAACTATAGTAAGAATGTTTTGCATTGTTTAATCCACATTCTCCTTAATTTAAGAGCACTTGTCACACTTGTCGGAGACCCAGGTTCGGTTCCCAGCTCCCATATCAGGTGACTCACAGTTGCCTGTAACTCTGGTTCCAGGAGATATGTTGCCTTTTTTTGGCCTCTGCCAGCACTGGCACATAAATGGTACACGCAAGTACATGCACATAAACACCCACACAAAATTAAATAAAAAATAACGAAATACCAGATTTGCTAGTCTCTTGAATGTGTGTCATTTCTCTCCATACCTTCTTTCTACAAAGAATGGTTTAGTGCCTGACACGTGCTATCCATAATAAATGCAGACACAGCACAAAAGAGTCAACAGAAAATACCATTCTTGCACTTTTGTGGAGCTTTTAGTTCACTTGTGGTTATAAAGAGTTAAGTGTGAAGTATTGAAATTGTAATGCATGAATGTTGTGATTTGTATGCCTGGGGGTGTGGTAGGCCTGGCAGACATAGGAAATGAACGTGGAGAACACGTCAGTGATGGTCCTCACTTGAGCCTGGTGGATCAAGGAGAGTTCCCTGAAGAGAGTAACAACTGAGCTACACCAGAAATCTGAGGCAGACAGAGGTGGGGTGGCAATAGTCCTTTTAAACTCTTTTGGTAAGATTGTTTCTTTAGCTGTGTCTCACAAGATAAGAGATTTGACTATTTGCATGCAGTATATTAATTCTTGCATATCCAGTACTATTCATCATGTTTGGTTCATGGCCATTCTCATGTGAATTGCAAATGATGTAAAATTTTTCAAGTATTAAATATGATTAAGAAGAAACACCTGAATGTTCTAGATATTCATTCACTATCTAATAAAATTGAGTATTTAATATTTATAACCTTAATGTTTCAAATGAAAAAGAAAATATTAGGTTCTTTCTATCTTTTGATAGTTTTTTTGTTTGTTAGTTTGTTTGTTTGTTTTTTGAGACAGGGTTTCTCCGTTTAGTTTTGGTGCCCGTCCTGGATCTTGCTCTGTAGACCAGGCTGGCCTTCAATTCACAGAGATCCATCTGGCTCTGTTTCCCGAGTGCTGGAATTAAAGGAGTGCGCTATCACTGCCTGGTTTTTTTTTTTTCCTTTTTGTTCTCTTTTGATCTTTTATTTGTAGACTATAGCCTTGAACTAAGTCTGGTTCCTTTATAAGAAATTGCCAGGCTAAAGCAGAATGTTTTCCTAGCACGTGAAGGGCTCTGGGTTCATTATTTATTCCTGCAAAAAATAAAGGTGGGGGTATCCGTACAGGAACTGTTGTGTAGTGGTATATTTGGTAGGTTGTTCTAGATAGCGTAAGTCCAGTTAGATTTATAGCTTGTACTAAGACTCTTGTCACAGTTTAAACATGACTTCTCTACAGTAACTTCTGTATGGATGATACCTTAGCCTGTTTTGAGTAAATGGGTCCAATTCATATGTAATTAGCTGTTCTTTAACCGGTTCTTAATACTAATCAATAGATGGTCAGTGGTTTTTTTGTTTGTTTGTTTGTTTGTTTGTTTTTGTTTTGCCTTTTGTGTGTTTGGTTTTGTCTTTGAAACATCTGTTTGATGGTGGTTTTATCTTTGAATAAGTTGGATTGTCTTTGTAAATGTCTTAGTGAACTACTGTAATCTCTATAGGTTCTCTTAGTATTGAGTTCTGTGGCATCTCTCCAGTCGTTTTTGCTCAGCAACTTCTATTTCAAGATTTTCAGTCAGCTTTGTAATGTACAGAGGACTTTTCACAAGCATATATGCATCAAAGATGAGTTATGAGGAAGAAAAGATGGGCAGAAACAATTCTTCTATCCTGTGTGTGTGCATGTGTTCATATCTGTGTTAGGGCACGTGCATGCTGTAGTGCACCAGTGGATGTCAGAGGACAACCTCAGGTGCCTTAGTCAGGGTTACTACTGCTGTTACAAAGCACCATGACCAACAGAAACTTGAGGAGGAAAGGGTTTATTTGGCTTTATACTTCCACATTATAGTCCATCATTGAAAGAAGTCTGGGCAGGAGCTCAAACTGAGCTAGAGCCTGGAGTCAGGAGCTGATGCAGAAGCCATGGCGGGGTGCTACTTACTGGCTTTCTCCCCATGACTTGCTCAGCTTGCTTTCTTATAGAACCCAGGACTACCAGCCTAGGGATGGCACCACCCACAATGGACTGGACTCTCCCCCATCAGTCACTAATTAAGAAGATGCCCTATAGGTTTGCCTATAGCCCAAACTTACAGAGACATTTTCTCAATCAAGGTTCCCTCCTCACAGATGACTATTGCTTGTGTCAAGTTGACATTAAACTAGCGAGCACATCAGGTGTCAGTCCTTATTTTCTACCTTGTTTGAAACAGGGTCTCCTTGTTTGGCACACATCTCGCCTTAGGAGCATGAAAATTACAGACACATAGTATTGTACCTAGCTTTACACATGTTCTGGGAATTCAGTCTCAGTCTGAAGCTTACATAGCAAGTCCTTTATCCACTGAACCGTCTACCCAACCCTTCCTTTCCATTTTTTTTCTTTTAAAAACGAATTTTAAATCCTCTCTCTCTCTCTCTCTCTCTCTCTCTCTCTCTCTCTCTCTCTCTCTCTCTCTCTCTCTATCTGTCTCTCTCGTTTGTGTACACCACATGCTGTGTGGAGCCCCTGGAGTCCAGAGGAGATTGTTGGGTCTCCTTTGGAGGTGGAATTACAGGTAGCTGTGTGAGACACCAGATGTGGGTGCTGGAACCAAACATAGGTCCTTTGTAAAAGCAAAGACCATTTCTCCAGCTCATTTGAACTGTTTTTTTAATTGGGGCCAGGCATGGCACATTATAAAAAAGTAGGTTTGTTTTTTGTTGGATTTAGAGGATTATTTTAAATATAACAACACTTTCCCTTACACAGTCTAGGTGGGGTGTGTGTGTGTGGGGTGTGTGTGTGTGTGTGTGTGTGTGTGTGTGTGTGTGAGAGAGAGAGAGAGAGAGAGAGAGAGAGAGAGAGAGAGAGAGAGAGAAAGAGAGAGAGAAGAAACTGTTTTACTGTTTCCATTCATCTGATCCTCTCTGCTTGCTGGTTAATCTCATTGTGGCTTGGCAGATAGAGAAAAAAGGTCAGGTCAGCTTAATAATATAAATAATGCATGTCTTTCATTGAAGCCTGCCATCCTTTCACTTTATCTTCTATCTTTGAAATACTTGAAAACAGAACTATTTGGAGAAACTTCAAAGGCAGACTGGAGTTTAGGAAACCACCTTCTTGACTTCCTTTGCATCTAGGTTTTGCTTGTGCTTTCTACTCTGTCATTTAGTCACCCAGCCTTCATGGGTGACATCACTGGTGACATTGCTTTATGTGAGGGCATTTTATGTTTGTGATACATACACCCTGTCACTCCTTTGCATCAAATTTCCATTAATATTATTATATTATAATAATAGAATAGTCCATTAGTATTTTTTCTTTTTAGAATTTTAGGTTGTGTCCATGCTTTTGATTCTTTTTTTTTTTAAATCAGTATCAGTAATTATTTAATGAGCAACTTTGTTGAAGGCTTGAGTTGCCGCTCTTTTGAAGTCATTTGAAGAGTAATGAAGAGTAATACTAAACTTTAAGACTTAATTTTGTCAGATAGCTGGAACATTGGGGATATGTTTGGGTGCATGATGATCTTTGATATTGAAAACTAATCAGTTAAAGTAGTTTGAGATGGAAGCTGATGTATTTCCGGGGAGGACAAAATACTCTACATGTAGATTAGTAGCAAGATTTTCTAGCTTAAACTTAGATGATATTTCAATTCAATATGGGAGGAGAAATAATTACGTGTTTAAAGTTTCTGCATAGTAGAGTTGTTTTTAACCTTGACTCTGCAGATAAGTGTTAGAGCAATCTCAAAAATCTAGAAATAGCATAGAAAATAAAACTGTGGTTATTTGGGTAACAGGTACACCTCCGTGTCTGTCTGAAAGGGAGCTCCTGGCTCTTCACCAAATCCCCAGATTATTTATGAGCAACAACAACAAAAAGATTTTGCCAGTTTCAAATAATGTGTGGATTTTTAATGAAAGGAAATGTGGTCAAGGTATGATGTGAGAGTTGTGGTTTTTATACCCTTTTTTCCTTTTCACCAACCCAGATCTTTTCTGATTATTAGATTTCTGATCTAAGATTAATTTTTTTAGCATTTTCAGTTATATTTATAATAAATTCTAGACATCTTCCTGTGCTACATTCTCTTGCATAATTCTTTCTAGTTCCACCAGAAAATTGAGAATTGAGGCATTGAGAATGTTATGCATTCTTAGTACTGATTCCATAAGCATAGAAGTATTCCATTCAGTATAGAAGGAAACAGTAGATTTTATGGAGTACACTCTCCATTAGGTCTATTGCCATGATTTTATAAATTAAAATTTATAAGAGGAAACATCTCTGTCATAACTTACTTGAATCTGAAAGTGTGAAGTGTCAGTACATGAGGATAGGTACAAAACTTTTGGAGAATGTTTTTTAAATGAATTCATACCTGTTTATTTATTACTAGTTTTGAGGAAAGTTTTGTACAAATCGAGACCCTAACTGAGCACCGAGATGGCTGAACTTGGTCTACAGTAGCTTTCCACAGACAATTTAATCTTCAGGGATTTTGTATAAGGGAATATTTGTTTGTATACCTCTAAATACCTACCTCATCTTCTTGGCCATCAGACCAGTCTTCAGATTTGCTCAATTTCTTTTCTGTGCATTCTAAAAGAGAAAGAGAGGAGGAAAATAAAGAAGTTGAAGATGTGTATGGATGCTGCAATAAAATGTGTTCTTTCAGTGGCTCTTTGTGCTGGCTTTTGTTAGATTTCTAAGGTGTACAGTGATGTTGATCTTCTGTTTTATGATGGAACACACACACGCGCACACACACACACACACACACACACACACACACACACACACACACACATACACAGAGCCTTCCTCAGTGCAGGAGCTCTAATACAACACATCTTCTTTTCCAAAGTCAAGCATATGTAAACTATTTGCCCTAATATCCACGGGAGTTCATGCCACTATGCTGTATTCCAAGAAAGCACTGCATACAGCAGAGATTGACAAGTTTTCTTAGCAGATCTTTGTCTTCCAACCTAGATTAAAGCCATGTCTTATAACACTTGAAGCATTCTTAAAGCTTGGTATCGTAGTTCTAACTGAAACAACCTTGTACCCCAGTGAGTGTAGTTTTCCAGTTAAAGGACATTCTGATCTGGGTTGTTATTGTTGTTATTTTGTTTTTTGTTTTCCCAATCCCCTACATTATTTTAAAATATGCTGTTTAATGTGATCAGTTAATTATATTCACAACAGGTACCAGTTTTTCTTTTGTTCTTGCTATTGTAATATGTAATTGTCTCCCCCCAACCCACACTTCTGACTCCTGTAAGTACTGGCTAAAGCTTCCTAAGAACTGCAGCATAATAAACTTGTTTCTTATTGATGGAAAAGTATATCATTGAGTCAGTTTCCCCCTCTTTGCCTTTCCCTATTGTGGGAGTCCAGTTCCTACCTTTTGAAGGATTTTTAGGTGGAGGAGAGAGGGATAAGAAAATATCAGACAGAAAGAGAGACCTAGATGATGAGAAAAAAGAGAGAAACACAGGAGAGCTTCGGGAGGACCTGGGTCAATACCCAACAGGTTTATTTGAAAGAACTTTTTATGATATGCCAAGGGGAGAGGCAAAAGACCTCCTTCTTGCAAAATCAGAGCACACCGTAGAGCCATGTGCAGACTTCCAAACACCTGGTAAACATGCCTGTGGCCAAATCATCCGTTATGCAGCCCTGCTGGGTAAAGCAAGCTCAGATTCTCTCACCCTGAGTAATTTGGGCTCCCACACTCTATCAATACACGGGAATTTAAACTCTATCTGGTTCTGCAGAATGATCTCATAAACATCGATAGTACAAAAGTAGTTGCTCTAGCAAGTGGTGATATGTGAGCTACATGAGGTTCTATGAACCAAGAGACTACTGAATGTTTGCTCACATGCGTCACTCCATGTAGTTTTGGATATTGACATAAACTTTGCAACATGAGAAGAAGTATAGGTTTGGGGAAGTTAAGTCTTTGTTAAAACAACAACAACTCTTGGCTTGCCTGCAGTCAAAGCTTTGAATTTTAATTTCTTTTACAAGTTGTGGAGCTTAGACATATTACTTAAGCTCTGTGTGGTTTTCACAGTCAACCAAATGATAAAGCTTAACTTGCAATATTATTGTTGAAGATCTAATGAGAGTAAAAAGGAAGCTAGATATGAAATTCAATGGGGTCAGTGATGTATGGTAATCATTGTAATTAGTAAAGGTGAAGCTGGTAGGAGATTCTAAATCAGCATGCAATTGATAGACTGTAAGGTTTTCTGGAATGTCTCCTTTTATTATTTTCCATCTCAGAATTGTTCATTAAGTGCTTGATATTCAAAATGTTAGCCCCTACATTTAGAATAGTCTGCAAAAATATTCTACTGCTTTGGTTGAAATGAAAGATATAGTGAAATTAATGCCATGTGATGTATTTGATATGCAGAGAGTATGTCCATATTATAAAAAGAGGGTAGTGCCCTCTTTTGGTTCTTCAGCATTTACTTTATGCATGTAGCTATTAATAAACTAAAAATTGACTCATAGTAGGCAGAGAGTGAAAAAGAATGGACCCTAGCTCACATAGAGCCTATACTGCTGGGAGACAGACAGACCATAAAGAAACAAGCAGAAAGTAGGACACAGTCGGTCATGAGGGCCTTGAAAGAAATAACCGGTGAAGGCAGGATTGAAGTGCACTTTCGATGAAGTATTAGGAAAGCCCTCTCTGAATGGAGGTCTGAAGAACTGTTGAAAGCTTTCTCTAAAAACAGAATAGGGGGTGGGGTGGGAGGAGGGAGGAGAGGGGGATCTGTGGTTGGTATGTAAAATGAATAGAAAATTTCTTAATAAAAAATAAAAATTAAAAAAAGAAAAGAATGAATAATTTATCCTAGTATTTGAATCATGAATACTTTAGGCAATTAATGCAATTAAATATGTAACCTAATAGTATAATAATGATCCTATAGTTATCTGTATTACTGCCAGAGGAGATTTTCATCTACTTTTCATCCAAACACTCTTCTGCCTATTTATGTGTCCTGACTGATGCTAACTTCATGGTAGGTTATGCATGTAAGAATCTATAGCCATTCTAGTCCACTACAGGATCCAATTAGCAAGAAGTAGGCTAAAGGTGACACATGACTACAGGAAGAAGATGAGATGCTCTGGGGGCTTAAACAAAGGCTAGAATGTAATTTAGCTTATATTTTTTATTTCTTCTGTTGTTTATGAGACAGAATCTCATTATATAGCCCAGACCTCCAACCTGCAAAGCAACTTCCCTAGCCTCCCAAGTGCAGTGATCACAGGGGTGCACTGCAATTCCTAGCTTTTTAAAAAACTACTGAAAATAACCTATCATCCATTACCATTCCCCTGTTTCTGTGCTAAGTTAGGCTATCGATGGGAACCTCCCCCCCCGCCCCACACTGTGTGCTTTGAAGCTTTGTGGAATTACAAAGAATAATTAGCATGACCTAGCTACTTAGAACTTTGAATTTAATTTTTATTTCAAAGACTAATATAGGATGGTTACAGAAAAAGCAGAAGATATATGTATTAGCAAAAAAGCACATTTAAAAATAAACCTCCAAATCATTTTCCACACATAACATTTTAAAAATGTGGATGAGTCTTCATTCTGTGTTGGTTTCTTATTTTTTTTTTCAGTTTTCATAAAGAAAATTTTGCAGTAGCTAATTAATATCTCATGTTTAATTTTATAACGTATTTAATGAATTAATCCTTTAGGGTTGGATTTTGGGGTTTTTAACTTTCCAAAATTAAAAATAGCTCTATGTTAAATATCTTTCTTAAGAAATCTTTGAGCATACCCTTAATTATTGCCTTGGGCAAGATTCCCAGAAAAAAAATTCTGGGCATGCTTACTTTAAAACTTTTTAAAGGTGCTGCCAAATGGCGTACAGGTGAGAAAAATCACATTAGTATAAGTAAGTAACAATCCTAGGTGCCAAATGACTAATAAACAATTTGAGCTGTATTGAATTCAAGGGAAAGATCCATATTAATAGGCCAGTTGAGTACCTGTGTACCTTTGAAGGAAAGATGATGAAGCAGAGATGAATTTTAAATGCAAGACATGACAGCTGGGAAGAGATGCCTTACTCCCAATAGAGAGCGCTGGTGGGGATGCTGATCCAGTGTGCAGACTGGGGTGTCGTGCCCCCCAATCCTTTGTTGCTCTTGAATTTAACACAGATGCTGTTTTTGTTGTAGGAGGTACAATTTAAGTTGTCTGAAAATAATTTAAATGTTGAAGCCAGAAAATCAAAACTACAGAAAAATAAGTTCAGCTTCTAGAAGATCTCTGAGTTTGGGGTTCAGAGATTTTAGGAAATAAGAAAGTTATGTCCCATTTAAAAATCAGTTCATCAGTACATATTAGCATTTAAAACATCACATTCCACTTTTCTCTTTTCTTCATAATTACCAGTAACTAATTGGCTCAGGTGTTTGGTTTAGGTACTGTGAGATGCTTTTGTATTGCTATTTTCAGTTAAGTCACAGTCATTGGATTTCCCTCTTGCCGTCTATTCATATTACATATCAAATACAATGTTTTACTCTGTACTTAGTTGTATGATTTCTATGTATGAAGTCTCTATGGTTTAGATTATTAAAAGATTAGTATCTCTGAATTTTTTGACTTTGATAATAGGGGGGCTTTTGGTGCTCCAAGCTAAGCCTTCCTTTTACATTTTATGATGTGCTTTGTCAAGTGTACTATGGCCCTACCTGACCCTTGGCTCAAACATTTGAAGACTGGGGAAAGATGCCAGCACTTTCCATCCTTTATAGGGGTGCTGACAGGTTAAAATATGGAACTCAAACCCACATATTCTGTCCACCCTGAAGGCCACTAGCTGTCAGTAGCTGTGTGCCGCTTTACCCCGTTCAGTTCTTTGGGGTTCACTTACTTTATGGAACTCATATTGTGAATTTCTGTTTTGGAGTAAATTGCATTTTCATTTTTACAGCCTCAGTATCTTCAGGATGTTTTACCATCACTTGCTAAATGACATTGGTGATGTGTTGCTGTGTTGTTGTGTGAGGTTTTGTTTTGTTTTCCCCTTGTTGATGTGACCAAATACCAGACAATAAGCAACTTTAGGGAAGAATGGTTTGCTTTAGTTTGGAGTTCTTTTAAGGGCACAATCAATTATGTGTGGGAAGAGATGGCAGCAGGATCATTGGAAGCTGGTCACACTGCATCTGCAGTCAAGAAGCAGAGAGGAGTGAATACTGATGCCCGGAAGGTTTTCAGTTTTATTCAGTCCATGACCCCAGCCCATGGAATGTTACAGTTGGTTTAGGGTGGATCATCCCATCTCACCTAACCCAATGAGAAACTCCATCATAGATATGTTCAGGTTGTCTCATGGGTGATTCTAGATCTGTCAACTTGACAGTCAGTATTAACCATCATAACTGCTATCTGCTACCTGATACAACTCTTGGCCATAAGTCGTCTTTCTAGGATTTGTAGAAAATAATCTAAGAACCAAGAAATTAATTGAACATGGCCTGTACTAGTCTGCTAACTGATGAAGTCCCAGTCCCTCCTTAGATCCAATGAGCTCCCACCAAGTACCAAGTGCTCAGAGGACAGGGGTCTCTGCCAAATGCAGCAGGGTGTGAAACAACTGAGGACTTCTAGCACACCGTGGCATTGGAAAGAGACCTTTTCTGATGAAACCAGATTGTTGCTTTTCTGATTACTATTTCTTAGAGCTTAAATTGTGGCAGATTATCTATAGAATTCCCATCCTATTACCAGATGACTTGTTATTCATACCACCACTTATTTGCTATAGAAAGTAATCATAAAATGCCTTCCTAAAATTTCAGTTGCTAATTGAACATAGGCGACATTCATATCCAATTTTCCTTTGGAAAAAAAAAATCTGAAGCAGCTCTTTCCTGCAGAGAATATAGTGTGCAGGAGCACATTACACGAGGAAGATACGTTAGCAGAGCGTACTAATGAAGCTTTCTGTGCGCCTCGCCCAGGTGCACTCAGCATGCAAGCAGGACAAAACCAGCGTGTCTTTATCTAGTCATGGATGACACTGTAACCTAGTGGGATTGGCACAGAATTGCCCACACTCCTAAATGCATTGTGACTATCTTTTAAAAAAGCTTTTACTTTTTTAAAAAACAAGAATTCTCTTAATTCTTTGCTGGTTGAGTTCTTATTGAAGTCTTTCTTGTTGGTTGCTTCAGGCACCCTTTCTAAGTTCAGCAGTTTGTGGCTTTGAATAGCCACATTGTATCATCTAGCTTGCCTTTCCCTATTGGTGAAGAAAGTGGCTGAGTCAGAGCATTTGGGATTCTGGGAGGTAAATGGGGGAATTATCTATAGTTTTGCTTCCAGCTGGTTATAAATGGATATGCTGATTAGGCATTTTCACTTTTATATCAGGCTATCTTCTAAACAGTAATGGAGTCCATTCAAACTTGAACAATTCATTCTTTTTTTAATACATCATGTAGTTGGCATATAATGTGATATTTATGTAGCATTTTTTGCTCGTTATTATATACAGCCACTGTGAGAATTTTTTGAATGGGTATAATTTTTAGGCAGAAAGTTAATGTGTTAAGAACTACTGTATGTTTTTATTTACCTGGTTTCATTTAATTCTCAGAACAATTTTAAGTAAATAATAAAACTTCAGAGTTTATTTGATTGGCTACTGTTTCCTCCCTCTCTCCCTCCCTCTCTCTCCCTCCCTAGTTTCCTCCTTCCTTTTCCCCCCTTTTCTCTCCCCATCTCCCACGTCATGGTGGGTTCATGTAAATTTTAGGAATTTTTTCCTAGTTCCATGTAAATTTGAGAATTGTTTCCCCACTTCTGTACAGAATGACATTGACACTTTGATGGAGATTATGTTGACTCTGGGAGTCACTTTGGACATTTTTAACAATATTGATTCTTCCACTCTTATGAATGTAGAACAAATTTTCCTTTTTTGTTTCCTTTTTAAAAGCTTTCCATTAGTGTCTCATTGTCAAGCCACTTCGCCTTAGGTGTTATTCTTAGGTGTTTTATTTCTTAGAACAACTATAAATAGGATGGGCTTCCTGATTTATATTTTGGGTAACTCACTGTTAGATAGAGTAATGCTGTTGGTTTTTGTATGTTGATTTTACGTTCTGTATCTTTCCTGAGTTTACTGATTAGTTCCAATAATTTGTTGGTATTTGGGGGATTTTTCTGTATAAAATATCTAGTATTGTGTTTACTTTCTCTATCACAGTCTTTCTTGGTAGTTAAGGGAATTGCGTTGTTGCTGTATTTTTGATTTCCTGTTATTGTTTGGCATTTGTCAGTTACTGATGTTTGCTTTGTGGTTACCACGAGGTTTATAAAAATGTCTTTTTACTATATTGAGCTATTTTGAAGTGATTACTGACTTCCTTAGCTCTGTGCTGATCAGTTAGCATGTAAATAGCTGTTCGACTTGGTGAGTGGGTGGAGGGGAGATTGTCAGCCATTCTTACTCAGCTGCCATCTTGCACCATGCCCTCCATTGTGTTTGATATCTTAAAGTGTTTATGATTTTTTAAAATATATTTATTGATTTACGACTATGCCATGGCCACTTGTGGAAGTCAGAAAGCAATTTTTTTCTACCATGTGAATTTCCAGGATTGAACTCAGGTAGCCTTTCATCTGCCCTGTGTTTTGTCTTTATTGAATACACTTAGTGATTTTTTTTCCTTCTCAGAAGTTAGTTCTATTTTAATAACTGGTGTGCAGGATGTGTACAGGGTTGTCCAACAGCACTTAGTTTCTTAAGACTGTATGTGCACATTAGGTCTGCAGTTTTAAAGGAAGGAAGTTGATTTGGTACTTTTTTGACACTTTAGGCTCTTTATCTTAACATAAAATCCAGCTAATATTAGAAGTAGTACCTGATACCCTTATCTGTATCTATAGCCTATGTAGCCTGCCATCTAAAGGGTGGCTTAACTCTAAATAGAGATAATTTGATATGTTAAGACAAGGGATATATTATAGTCTGACATACCTAAGGAGTTTCTCAGTGTCTTCAAATTATGAATAATATATCCAGAGCTCCTTGTCATTATTATATTGACTGCCATATAGTTTATGCAGTACCCTGTATATGCCTGTTTTATGATAGGCCCTCTAACTATGCACTAATGGGAAGGGGTGTGTGTGTGTGTGTGTGTGTGTGTGTGTGTGTGTGTGTGTGTGTGTGTGTGTGTATAGTGTATATAGGTGTGACATAGGTGTCATGGTATTTTGGTTTCTTTCTGTCTCATATAATGTCATTTTACCAACTATCTGTTTTACATTTGGGTTATTCTGTCCCATTTTAAATGTGTTGACTTCATACTGGGTTAATTATTTATAAAGTAAATCATTGGATTTGTTCCCACCAGTGACACCAAGAAGAAGCAAGGAATGAGGAAAAGGAGTAACCCTGAAGTGGACGATGTACTACCAAGAAGTCATCATGGAAAGAAGGCCAAGTGGGAAACGTTAGAGTCTTTGGATACAGGCCTGTCCTTAGCAGAGGATGAAGAGCTGGTGTTACACCTGCTCAAAAGTCAAAACTAAATATTCTCTGTGCCTTCGTGGACTTTGATGGACATCATTATGTAGGCAAGAAGTTGAAAAGAGCTTGGGGGCACTTAGACTATGTGTCCCATTCTCAGAGGATACATTCTCTAACAGAAATGATCACATCTCTGGGTTTCTTTCTCACAAACTGATTTTGAAACATCAAGAAACATACTCAAAGTAAGGATGTATTGTACACTTTACCATTTTGCAGTATGTGCTCTCTTAGAATTTATCAGTAGGCTCCTATTACCCACCATTGGAAATGCTTATTTTGTTTTCATAGTGCTGAGGGTTAAACCAAGGCCTTGCACATGGTAGACAAGTGCTCTACTACTGAGCTGTGTACCTAGTCCCTGTTTCTGTGTTTTACAGGCAGGTTCTGGATCCTTTGTTCATACCCGTTTTTCATACAATACAGGAATTTTAATGTTATTGTTAAATGGATAATAATTTTATGTATATTTCATTATCTCCAAAGAAACAGTATACTGGACCAGCCCTGACAAAGAATGAGTATTTTTTTAATTGAGTGCAGAAAAAATAAACATATTTCCTATAATGTAAAGTACTATTGTTTTCATTATGTCCAGTAATATGAAAGACACTCAAGGATAGATTCATAAAATTAAAACATGTGACAAACTCCTGAAGCAGGGTTTGTATTGTTAATTTAGCCTACTCAAAAGTAACACATTGCACTTATACTTGCAGGTTACTGGCAGTTATTTATAAATTCACTAGATTTCTGAAGACATTCTTCATGTGCTCTTTTTAGCAGGTGTCATGGGACTCCGCCTAGTTCCTGATAGTAAGAAAATGAGACAGAACCTCTGTTTTGATATAAATGCTATCAGTTTCCAAAAAGAAAACATGGAAATATCTGGGCATTGACGTGAAATGATTGATTTTAATATAGATTGTCACTCTCGGGATTCTTAATCGTCTTCCTATCCCATTCATACCAAGACTAATTTTTAGTAATAGCTGTAAGTTCAGTCCTTACTCTTAAGGTAGATGGATTACACCACAGCTGGGTGTCTCAGCACTTCCAGCTGCTGTCTGTATTTGTCTCAAAACAACTGTGTCATCTGCCTTGTTATCAGTGACCTCTTGGGTGACCATCTTCCCACAGTCATAGTGACTGCCAGCTTTCCCCAGGCTGCTCCTGTTGATTCTTCCTCTTTAGTGACTGGTCCTGCTTCCTCTCAGAGCTTCAGCCTTTCCTCAGAGTTTAGAGTCTTATCGGCACTTTCCCAGACCCCTGAGGTTCTTAACTAGTCTTCTACCATGACAGTCTTCAACTACCTTCCCTGGGAGTTCTCTCTGTAGCCTGTAGATCTGAGCATGTTTCCCTTCTGTTTTCTTCTGTTATGGTGTCTGTTGTGTGATATAATCAACCTTTTTCTATGGACATGTTGCCCTGCTATCTGACAGTTTCCTTGAGAACAGGATTATATTTTATCCATCGTTTATGTCCTTTAGGCCAAATATAGCACCTTCCCTATAATTCATAATTAGGGCTTTGATTTAATGACCACTCACAGAAAACCAAGAGAAATTTATTTACTTTTTAATATATTTTTTTAATTTTTGAGAATTTCATGCACATGTATATTTTAATCATAATTTACCCAATGCTTCTCCTTCCAGCTCCTCCTGGGCACCACTCCCTATTCATATCCCCCTTCCAACTTCATCTCCTCCTAAGTCCAATTAGTATTTGACCGTAAGTCCATGGGTGCGGGGCCATCCACTGGAGTATGGTCAACTTACAAGGGAACGCATCTGTAAAGGAAACTGACTTCCTTGCCTAGCATCTGTGAGCTGTAAGTAGTTGAGCTCTGACTGGGGGCTCATGTACCCCTTGCTCGGCCATAATGTAATGTTGAGTGGCTCAGTCATGTGCAGACAGTCACAACTGCTATGTATTTAAGAGTGAAGCAGTCTTATCCTGTCCAGAAGACTTTGTCTCTTAGAACCTTCCACCCTAAACCAAGAGAGCTTTTAAAGGTATGGTGTAGCACACTGTTCTGTCACCTCTGTAGGAAGGAGAGAGAGTTTATGGACATAAAAATTAGTTGTAATTACTTTAACAGAGAAGAAAGGGTAAACAGAAAAGGAAATCAGGGATTAAAAACTCGAGATTTTGAAATTAGAGTTTCTGAAACAGTCTGTTGTCCTTGAAGACTTTCAAAGATCATCGAGTACAGGAGTGCATAAAATGAAGGCTGACCATTGATTTTATGCTGCCCCATTTTAGATGTTTTTCCTGAAGAGGAATTAAGCCTATTGGCTGCTTCTATATAATTACTAAATAGATATATTACAAGGCATTTGCTTCATAAACTACCTTGGATCGTGTTTTATCTGTAGAACTGATTAGATCCTTATTAAGCAGTTCAGTGTGTTCTTTGCTAATTTTGAAAACTATCTGAAAGGTAACAGTGCATGGTAGATGTTAGCTGTGACAGCTCCTGCCAGACCTCCATCCCCTGGACAGTGTGGACCAGAGACAAAGGTATTCTTTCGGTCTAGGCTCAAGGTGCAGTTGATTAGGTACCCCTACCCTTGCAGAACAAGAAACACGCTGAGTCCTGGGTTAACACACCACCTGAGAGAAACATGTAATAAATGAGAATAGCTATTGGTTTAGTGTGCTAGTGAGTCCTACCCTGCCGCACACTCTGTACCCGACCTGTGAGCGACAGTTTCCCTCTGCTGCCTCCATTTATTTAGTTGGGAGAAGGGGCCAAATGCATAATTTTAGTGTGTCATAAAAAGAGCTGATGGAGAAAGGACGGTGCTTGTTTGAGGGAGGGAGCTATTGCAGGGCCTTAGGAAAGAAAAAGGACACAGTTTGTATTTTCTAGGACCCAGAGACTAATTCTTGCTGCTAAACCAAGGCTGAAAGGCCATTCATCAGACTCGCTGGTGTAAAATAATCCCTAAAATTACATAAGTCTCTGAAAGCAAAAGCCTTTGGAGAGCTGCCATCTCATAAGCTTACATGGCATTCTGGATTTGTTTGGGGCCATAAAAAAATGGATAAGTTTAATTAAATGTAATTAATTTTGTTATACAACACTTGAAATACCCTGAACACGAAGTAATCTCTGAGCCTTGATATCAGAGGCTGCCAAAGGATGCAGATGTTCCTGTGAGGTGGCGATGTAAGGAAAGGAATCTGCAACCAAGATTTGAAAGCCTGCTTTGTATCACTTAAGATGAGACATAATCATGGTGTGATTGTCTTCCAGTGCCCCTGCTGATCAGAGAGCCTAGGGCAGATCCGTTCCACGGCACATAGTGCCTGCTGACTCAGCAATTGACAGCGAACCCTTCGTTTAGCATGTGAGAGACACTGATGCTGAAAGCTTTGCCCAAGCAGACAGATTAGACAAGTAACCTTCCTTTTTTTTTTTTTTTTTTAATTTATTTTAATTTATTTTGCAATACAATTCAGTTCTACATATCAGTCACGGATTCCCTTGTTCTCCCCCCTCCCGTCCCCCTCACCTTCCCCCCAACGCCCCCCCCATTCCCATCTCCTCCAGGGCAAAGCCTTCCCCACAGACTGAGGTCAACCTGGTAGACTCAGTCCAGGTAGGTCTAGTACCCTCCTCCCAGGCCAAGCCAAACAATCCTGCATAGGCCCCAGGTTTCAAACAGCCGACTCATGCAATGAGCACAAGATCTGGTCCCACTGCCTGGATGCCTCCCAAACAGATCAAGCCAATCAACTGTCTTCACCCATTCGGAGGGCCTGATCCAGTGTGGACCCCTCAGCCATTGGTTCATAGTTCATGTGTTTCCATTCATTTGGCTATTTGTCCCTGTGCTTTATCCAACCTTGGTCTCAACAATTCTCGCTCATATAAACCCTCCTCATTCTCGTTGATTGGACTCCCAGAGCTCCACCCAGGGCCTAGTCATGGATCTCTGCATCCAGATCCCTCAGTAGTTGGATGAGGTTTCTAGCACAACAATTAGGGTGTTTGGCCATCCCATCACCAGAGTAGGTCAGTTCGGGCTGTCTCTCGACCATTGCCGGCAGTCTGTTGTGTGGGTATCTTTGTGGATTTCTGTGGGCCTCTCTAGCACTTTGCTTCTTCCTGTTCTCATGTGGTCTTCATTTACCATGGTCTCCTATTCCTTGTTCTCCCTCTCTGTTGTTGATCCAGCTGGGATCTCCCGCTCCCCCAAGCTCTCTTTCCCTCGACCCTCGCCTTTCATTACCCCCACTCATGTCCAGGCTGTTCATGTAGATCTCATTCCATTTCTCTGTCATTGGGCGATCCCTGTGTCTTTCTTGGGGTCCTGTTTTCTGGGTAGCCTCCCTGGTGATGTGAGTAGCAGACAATTCATCCTTGTTTCATGTCTAGTATCCTGCTATGAGTGAGTACATACCATGTTTGTCTTTCTGAGTCTGGGTTACCTCACTCAGGATGATTTTTTCTAGATCCATCCATTTGTCTGCAAACCTCATGATGCCATTGTTTTTTTCTGCTGAGTAGTATTCCATTGTGTATATGTACCACATTTTGTTTATCCATTCTTCAGTTGAAGGGCATCTGAGACAAGTAACATTCTTACTCTCCACTGTAATTTAGATACCGAGGAAGAAGTTTACAGGATAGAACAGAGAGTGTAATGATGGACCAAAAAAGGGGGAGGGGTTCAGATTATGAATTAAATAAATAGATAAATGAAGGAGGATGCTGGCAGGAAGATACAGAATACATGCCTAAGAGATCTAGAGGTTCTTGGGAGCCGAGGCAATGTGGAGAATAGTGAATTATAGTTAGGGATGACTGGACAAGGCCTAATGCGATGATTCATCTCGATTCAACTTGATTGGATTGAGAAGCTCCTGCTTAAGTTATAGCATACCTCTTAGTATGTCTGTGAAGTTGTTTCCAAAGACAAACAGATTATGAATCATTTGAATCCATTGATAAAATTCAAAATTTTTAATGCACTGTTGGGGAATGGTAGAACTGCAGAAGATGAAGTCTGTTTAGAAATGGGTCTCTGGGCAAGTTCTGGCCTCTTCTGTTAAAGCATGGCTGCTGTGCCATGGTGTGAGTACCTCTGTGATAGCTTCACATTATGCTGGGCTGAAAGCTCGCAAACCATGAGCAGCGTAAGTACTTCCTTGTTTCTGCTGGGCGTCTGCTCACAGTATCAACAAAACTAATGCACCTCCCGATTCACTCTTGTGCTTGACCTTTTTTATCCTAAATTGACTCTCTAGTATTTGTGTTCATGAAATTTGATAAGAAAACGTTTCTCCAATGTTTGTTCAGACATTAATTAGAAGGCTCTAAGGATAGAAGGGAAGGGAGATGGGGAAAATGGCAAAAGACCATTTTACATTCTTGAATGTATGCTAAAACCTAAACCGACACCTTATATCACCGATCCATCCAGAAACCATGTTGACCTCTGTGCTGGCTGACCTCCCCTGCGGTTTTCTCTTCACATCGCCCTACCCATCCTTGCTAAAGCCAGTGAAGATTCACTATAATGTATACCTTCCTCTAATCTTTTAATAGAAACATTCTTTCTTCTTTTGGTCCAACAGATACTTTTCCAAATGGTACTTGCCCTTGCTGCTGGGAGCTCTGGAAACTTGTCTTAGAAGCAGTCCTTTGAGGGATAGTATCAGGAATGCTTCAATAAACCATTTTATTTCAGGGACCCCTTATTCTCAAGAGTAATAAGCTAACAATTGTTCATGGTCCTATTTGATTTCTGAGACAGAGACTTTCTCATTTACTGCCTGATGTGAGATGTGAAATCCCATAACCTGAACTAGTCTGAGTGAATCTTTTGTGGCTTTTTTTTCCTTTCAAAAATCTTTAATAAAATTTAGAAAAAAAAAAAAAATGTGATGCTTCTTGGGTTGCAGCTCACAAAAGAACCACCAGGGAATTTTCAAATTCTAGACTGGGATCCAGCAGGTCTGGGACCTGGAATTATGCATTTCTACCAAGCTCCCAGAGGATGGTGATGCTGCTGGCCCATGGCTGTTTTTGTTTTGAGGCTGTAATGGAATTCAGAGTTATTAAATCATTGTTCACAAACAGGTATTCTATCAGAGTCCCAGCAGGAAACAGATGGTGCACACAAATTAGGATAATCCTAAGGAGGGGTGTGTTAATAAAAACTTTATTTACATATAAGAGGGCAGAGTAAGAGAATCACAAAAGCTTGTCCACCTTAAGGCTACTAATAGAGGCGTTACCCCACCTTGAGGACTTGAGGAAGTTAGTGACTAAAACCCAGTAGGAGAGAGTAGACGCACAGCTGTGTCCCGGCCTTCAAGTTGAAATACACACTCAGCAGGGGGGTGAGTGGCTGAAAAGGACCACGGGAGTAAATGCTGACCTTGCTGTCTTTGCTAGACTAGTTAGTGGCCTTCACTGACCCAGCCCTACTGGAAGTCTGAGAGCAGATTGCCTCCCAGGAAGCAGGATGGAGAATGGTGTGTGGGGATAAGCAGGAGAAATGCTCACAGATACAGGTCGTAAATAGATGGAATTATAACCAAATGCAGTAGGTGCGCACGTTGGTGAGTATGAAGCCTAAACAGGTATGGCCAAGAGTTAAAGAGTTGAGAAGGCAAATGGGATAGGGAAGCACCAAAGTTAATTCCAAACAAAAGAAGCATGGGGCTAATATCACAGAGCTGTACCCCATGCAAAAGCGTTTGGGGCAGGCACATTTCAGAGCATTTCAGCTTTATATGTGCATGACCAGAGTGTGTTGGTTTAAGGTTATAGGTCAAGGTGGCAGGGAGGAACATTTTGAACGTGTTTAACTCATGTCTTCGGTAGTAGACAGGAATACTTTTGGGCATACTTAAACCCCGCCCCCCCCCAAAAAAAGAAAAGATTTTAGCTGTAGCCACAGGAAGGACACAGTTTCCCCTAGGAGTGTCTGCCTCACGTAGCTGCTAACAGATGCTCCTTGAGGGAGGAGGAAAGTGCTTCTTGTGGACGCCCTCCCACATCACCTCTGTACCAGTCTCAGTATGGGATGCAGCAAGGGTGGACAGTAAGCAAAGATGCACAGGACACATTTGTAAAGGAAAGAGAAACGACAACTGGATGGACAGCAAGGGTGGGGAGCATGGATGAATCTGGTCGGTTTCAAGTCTGAAGGCTTAGTTTGCAGACGCGTTAGCAGTAGAAGAGTGTCCAACCATGTGGGCCCCCCTCACTGTCAAATTCATGGTCATTGTTCTTCAGTGAGCCTTTTGTGTTTCCTTGGCTTCATCTTCTGGTCACTCCTTCCCTCTCTTTGTAAACTTGCAAAGCTTCTCCCTCACTCTTGTTTTGGGTTTCGCTAAGAAGGACGTGGTCCAAAGAGAACTTGCCCAGCTGCCAATCAATGTCCATCTGCTTCTGGCACCTGAGCTGTGTACTCTCTGGTCCCCCCTGCTGCTTGTATGTCAGTCTCCATCTCTTCTAGTCTGCTCAGGATTACCGCTGCTACAGGTGTCTCCTTTATTACTAAGTTTTCTTTCCTACTGGATTAGTGGACAAATATGTCTCCTGGAATGTGTCCCATCTAGAAAAGAAAAGCTAAAACTAAAAGTTTGATTCCCTCCCTGTTACCTTAAATCACTTTCCCAAGTGTATCCAATCTTTTGACATTGCAACATGATTTCATCTAGAAAGTTTGCATTTGAAAATCACATAATCAAATTATGAAAAAAAAAGTCACAGAAGATCTCATAATGTTTTCATTAAGATTTTGGTTTTAATCCGTTGATTTACAGGTAAATGGTTAAACTGTGGTATGACACATAGAATGAATTATTATTCAACAAGAAAAAAAGAATATGCCATTGACTTGAGTTCTTTGTGGATTGACCTCAGGGTAATGATGTTGAGTAACAGGAACAATTCATGGCTATCCTAAGGCGCATGTTGCTCACAGACTGCATGTTAGACATGATATGTCTGTTGGCATAACTCCTCAAAATTATTGTCTGTTTCTGTTTATATCATTTATACCATTCTCCCAGGTTTTTTTCCTCCTATCACAGTTTATGAGACATAATTGATGTTCAACAAGCTGCACATGTTTAAAGTAAGAAATTTGTTTTGAACTATGCATACATACATCTATGAACCATATTGTAGTTGCCCCTAAAGATTTTTCTCATGCCATTTGTATTCTCTGCCTCATGACCAGCCTTCCCCTCCTCACCCTACTTTCTCACCAAACATTGATTTGCTTTCCGTCACTATTCAAGAGTCTACATTTTCTAGAATTTTTTTAAATGGGATCATAAGTTTGACTTGATTTTTGTCTTGTTCCTGTTACTCAATGTCATTATCCTGTGGTCAGTCCAGGGAGAATGTTAAGTCAATAGCATTCTTCTTTTTTTTTTTTCTGAATAATAATCTAGTATATGGGTCACACCACAGTTTGAACATTCATTTGTAAATCAACAGATTAAATTTTCTTTATTTTTGGAAACTGCAAGTTCTGCTGCTATGTACGTTCTTTGTATGATGCCTAGAAGTAAAATAGCTGCTGCATGTTATAGCGTATACTTACTAAAGGAGACCCCACCCCCCACCCCCGCACAGTGGAGGACTTCCTCCTGGGGCCTGGATTAGGCACAAACCACACCCAAACACCTGTTTTCACAGAGAGATCCTTTATTAACTGGGGAAGAAAAGTTAAAGTGGCTGCTTTCTGACTCAGGTAGAAAACAGCAGCAAATGACCTTGTAGGTGTAATTTTAAGTGGAGAAGAAGGGGAGGTCTGTGTTAGGATGGGCTAGGATGTGGTGCAAAAGGAGATAGGGAACTAGGGAGAAGGGGAAGGGGACTATTGCTAGTAGTCTAAATGACCCTATCCTTGTGGATTCCTGGGAACTTCCCTAGCACCTGGTTTCTCACTATCCCCATGATGTCTCCCTCTATCATGGTATCTCTTTAATTGCTCTCCCACTCCGTCCCAGTTTCAACTTGACCATACCGTTCCCTTATGTTCTCATCCCTCATCCCCTATCCTCCGTTAGCCTTTCTCACCCCCAGTTTACTCATGGAGATCTCATCTATTTCCCCTTCCCAGGGCGACCCATGTGTTTCTCTTTTGGTCCTCCTTGTTAGCTAGCTTCTCAGGAGCTGTGGGTTGTAGTCTGATTATCTTTTGCTTTATATCTAATATCCACTCATGAGTGAGTACATACCATGTTTGTCCTTCTGAGTCTGGGTTACCTCACTAAGGATATTTTCTAGTTCTATCCATTTGCCTACAAATTTCATGATACTGTTTTTCACTGCTGAGTAGTGCTCCATTGTGTTTATGTGCCACATTTTCTTTATCCATTCTTTGGTTGAGGAGCATCTAGGTTGTTTCCAGGTTCTAACTGTTACAAATAATGCTGCTATGAACATAGTTAAGCATGTGTCCTTGTGGTATGATTGAGCATCCTTTGGGTATATGCCCAAGAGTGGTATTGCTGGGTCTTGAGGTAGATTGATTCCCAATTTTCTGAGAAATCGTCATACTGATTTCCAAAGTGGCTGTACAAGTTTACACTCCCACCAACAGTGGAGGTGTGTTCCCTTTGCTCCACATCCTCTCCAACATAAGCTGTCTTCAGGGTTTTTGATCTTAGCCATTCTGACAGGTGTAAGATGGTGTCTCAGAATTGTTTTGATTTGCATTTCCCTGATGACTAAGAATGTTGAGCATTTCCTTAAATGTCTTTCAACCACTTGAGAATTCTCTGTTTAGCTCTGTAGCCCATTTTTTAATAGATTGTTCTGTATTTTGATGTCTAGTTTCTTGAATTCTTCATGTATTTTGGAGATCAGCCCTCTGTCATATGTGGGGTCGGTAAAGATCTTTTCCCATTCTGTATGGTCATTTTGTCTTATTTACCATGTCCTTTGCCTTACAGAAGCTTTTTAGTTTCAGGAGGTCCCATAAGTCTAGTCAAAGAGAGAGAAGAAGGATTCTATGAGCAAGGGGCATCATGATGGGAAAACCTACCGAGACAACCAATTTAGGCTATTCCTAAAAGGAGTATTACTTCTAGGAGTACCCCACGTACAGTTTTTACTTATATGACCTGGGAACTAGTGGGAACTAGTGGGAACTTATGATGAACTTTAGACCAATAGCTGTGGAGCCTCCACGGGACTGGACTAGGATCTCTGCATAAGTGAGACAGTTGTTTAGCTTGATCTGCATAAGGGGCCCCCTGACAGTAGGATCAGGATTTATCCCTGGTGCATGAGCTGGAGCCCACTACCTATGGTGGGACACCTTGCATAGCCTTGATGCAGGGGGAGGGGCTTGAACCTGCCTCTACTGAATGTACCAGGCTCTGCTGACTCCCCATGGGAGGCCATACCTTGTTGGAGGAGGGAATGAGGGAGGGTTAGTGTGTGTGGTGGAGGCTGGAGGGGCGGGAGGAGGGAAGAAAGGGGGATCTGTGGTTGGTATATAAAATGAATAAAAAGTTCCTTTATAATTAAAAAAAAAAAGGCAGAGGGAATGGGGGAGAAGTTCAAGGCCTGCCAGAGCCACATGTTTGAGTGGGTTAGTATCTCTTTACTTGCCTTAAAAAAAAAAACTTCAAATGGTTTTCTTAAATGGCTATTATCATTGTATCTATAGTGTGTGAAAGACCCTACTTCTCCACCCATTACTTGATGTGGTACATCATTTTAATGGATTCTGAGTGGTTATCACATTATGACTTTCATTGTCCCAACAACTGAAAACAGTGCGGGCTTTCCTTGTGCTTTTGTGTCGTCTCTGTAGCTTTCTTTGGTGAAATATCTGTTTCATATTTTGCTAATTATTTTTATTATGAATCTTTGAGAATTTAGAAGTTTGATATTCCAGATGCAAGTTCTTTATTGCATATATGATTTTCAAATCTTTTCTCTTAGTCTGAGTTTCTCTTTCTTATGCATTTATCTCCTAGCTGTCTTTTGAAGAACAAGAACTTTAATTTTTGATATTCAATGCATTTGACTTTTCCTTTATTGACTGTGCAGTGTCATGTCTCAGAATTATTTTCTTATCCTAAGATCACATCTCCTATCTTTTCCCCTATAAATTTATAGTATCTATCCAGATATCAGCTTTGTTTAGAGATAGTTCTTATGTACAATACCATTTTTCAACTAAACTTCAGTTTTTAGATATGACTATCTCTTTGATCAAACATCATTGGTTGGAAAGACTCTTCATTCACCACTGAATGACCGTTAGAGGTTCTTCCAAACACAGAACCGTTAAAGTCTCTTACAGTGTCTACCAGGGCACCAGCAGGCTTTTGGCCTGCTCCCATTAGGCATGTGCCCCATTAGCAGGCACTGTTGATGGAAGCTTCTGGTGCTTCTCCAGGTCACATCCCTCATTCTCCAGCCCCTTTCTCCACATGACTGTGACAGGACTTTCATGGAAATGAGGCTCCTGGCCAGCACCACTTTCCTCAGTGTGATTGATGATCTTCATCTTCAGCTCTCTTCCTCAGAGAGCCTACCTATAGAATGTTTTCTCCATCACTCTGACAAAGAGTAATTCCAGTGTATATTATACCATCAGGTTGCCATGGGAAGATGGATACTGGAAGTCATTCCATTATTGAGCTTTTGTGTTTTCTTTGCTAAAACAGATCTTGCTAGATTGCCGTAGACTTCTGTGTTAGTATATCCAAGATCAATTCTTGGGGCCCATCCTAATTGATCTATCTATAGAATTGTCTTTCTCATGTTATTAAATACTGACTCCTCTTTGTACTCTCCTTTTCTGTTTGCTTCTATTTGTTTTCCTAATTACATATTAGTTATGCATGATTAGAGTTTCATTATGATATTTTCATATATTATATATGAAATGTATTTGCTCATATTTACTTCCCATTAACTCTCTCGACCCCATCTCATTCCTACTGATCTCCTTCCAAGCCAGTTCTGTTTCTACTTTGAATTTGTGTGTGTGTGTGTGTACTCCCCAATAAGTTTAATTAGGGTTGCTTTCATGAAGAGCAGTAATTTACAGGAATATGAACAATTAGCCAGTGTTTACACCACCAAAAAACAACAACTGCCATTAGTTGTTCAGGGAGGTGGGATCTTATGTTCCTCTCCTCCTATCTATGATGGGTCCTATCTGTGACCCTTTCCTCCCCATGTTAATGATACAATCTTGTGCAGGTAATCACAGCCCTTGTGAGTTCATGAGTAGAGTGGCATGGCACACCTGGAAGACAGTGCACCACAACACTGCTACTTCTCCTCCAGCTCTTACAGTCTTTCTGTCCCCTTTTCTATAATGTCCCCTGAGCCTAGGAGAAGGTGTAGAAATGTCCCATCATTCTTCACTTATTGTCATCATTTTGGCCATATGAGTCTCTGTAGTAACTACTACACACTGAGAACATTAGCTTCTCAGGCCAAAGCTGAGAGCAACACTAATCTATGGGCATAAACAGAAACATTTAGGAGGCAATTTGATGGGCTTAACATGTCCATATAACTGAACAACAGTAACAGCTTTCCCAATAGGGCCTTAGACCTCCCCAGCCACAGGCTGAAATCTTCTCCTGCTGTACATTTTCTGTCTCTCTTCATTGATTGCCTCTCAGGTTAAAAACATTGAGATATTCATAGCTTGTCTCATATCTTTCATCTAACCCATTAACAAATCCACTTAGCTCTTCTTTTGAAATATATGCAACAGTCAACTCATCACTGTTCCCACTGTAGTTCCCGAGGCTCTCCATTCAATAGACTGCTGCAGTAACCTCTTAATTGCATTCATTGCTACTTCCTTTCCTATCACAAGCAGTCCCAATCATCCTTTAAAACTGTTGATTGGCTTGTGGAGTTCTTCAAAACTGCATTGACTCTTTATCTTACTTCAGATAGAATCTAAAACTTTCCCCTCTGCCTGAAAGGCCCAGCATTTTGTCTTCCTTCTACTCTCACTTTCCTTTCACTTGGGCCATTTAAATTACTCTAGACTTTGCTGTTTCTTCTGTCTGGACTTTTCAGCCCTGAGGTCCAACATGGCCGAAGCATTGCCTTGTGAGGAGCTCCCTGTGAGCAACCAGTGGAAAGCAGTAGAATCTTCATCTCCAGGGCATTCTCGGTCTTTTCCCTTTCCATTGTTGAATTCACCAGCATCTGACATTGCCTATTGCCAGTCTCTGTGCTCCCCACTTTATGCCAAGCAAAGTAGGCTAGACGCTCACTTATGGCAGAGGGTATCTTTATTCATTGCCATATCCCACATCCTGGTAGATGGCACTTAAGACATGGTCAACAAAGACTTAGAGAGTGAATGTATATATCCTACCAGTTATACACACAGTTGAGTTGGTAAGATTTTGTTTTAAAAGGCAGGTAGGCCTGGTGGGACTGAACCTTCCAGTTATTCACACTTAAACTTATGTATGATGCCCCATTGCCTAGTAACCAGTTAAATACGGCTCAGAAATCCAGTGAGTTCCACTGTAGGCCACTGACCTAGGCTTGTGTGGGGGCGTTGCATTGCCAGGCAGGTTGGAGTGGGAAAGATCCTAACAGGAGCTATAAATATTGTGCCACAACACTGAGGATGAATTTGTTCTTCCCTTTCTTATTCTTTAACCTTATTTCTTTCCTTTCTTCCTTCCATGTTGGGGCTTTGAACTCATGGACTTACTTGTGCCAGGCAAGTTTTCTACCATTGAGCCATATCCTCAGCCCTGACATTGGGTCTCTCTGAATGAACTTCATGCAATTTTACTATAAAATAGAATAGTAATCATAATAATCTGTGCCTCAAATAGCTCTTTTGAGAATTAGATGAAGCAATTATATGTAATTGGGACAAAGCATGTGCTTATAAGAAGGTATCACTAATTGAAACAATTCTTGGGATCCAGCAGGACTGTACTCAGTTATGTGAAACTGGCCCCATGAGGTGTCCGAGGGGGCTGCCCCATTTCATTCATTGCATCGGAGATGCCAGACAGGTTAAAGAAGCCATTTTAGGTGTCCCAGGTCCAGCCATGCTCTCTGAATCCAATGTAGCCACATAAGCTACCAGCTGAACATGTCAAGCCTACAAAATAGTGAGAAATGCCTCCAGTCTTGAAGTTTGTTGTGTGATAGTAGGGAACTAAAAAGCATGGTTTTACCATAATCTGTTCACCAGTTTTCCTGCTGACAGGCATTTGAGATGTTTCTAGGTTGAGACTACTATGAGGAACCCAACTACCATCGCATCATTGTATGGACGCACAAACAACAGATATACAAGTTAGAGCCGCTCGTATAAACCCCACTTTATCGATAAGTGGATCAGTAAGATGACGTGCTTTCTCTTTAACATGGGGATACATTAGTTTGTTTTAACTGACCTAACAGCTGTAACGGAATATGTGGTGCGACTTTTAACTACAGAATTAATAAAATGGTTCCGTGAGTTTTTACAGTAATATGACCTACATAGACGTATACATACATACATACATAAATGGTAAACCAATACATGACTTTGCCTGTGCATTCCCATGTAAAGGCATGAATGAAATCCTTGGTCTTCTTTTAGAAAGTTATTCATCCTATTTATGGGGACTGTTTGAGGGGGCATAGACTTGCAGACCACAGCAACAGTGTATGGCTCCCTGGGTCTCACCCCCCCCCCCCCCCCCCCCGGAGCTGAGGACCGAACCCAGGGCCTTGCACTTGCTAGGCAAGCGCTCTACCACTGAGCTAAATCCCCAACCCCAGGTCTCACCTTAAGCATAGCTGTTTGAAGCTTTTCTCTGCAGTTGGGAGATACAGTCCAGGGCTCCTCAACTTTGGTAGGAGTCAGGGGTGTATGGTTTACTGAACAGATGTAGACTCATTGAGTATTTATAGCTCTTTATAATATAAAAGAATCTGAAAAAAATATTTCATGTTCGTGTAAAGTTTGGGCTTTAGCATTTAGTAGTTTTTATTTTTTCATGTATTTGATTGTGGTTTTCCAAAAAGGTTCATATGTTGGAGATTTGTTCATCAGTGTGGCAGTGTAGAGGTGGCCAGGCCTTCACAAGATGGGGCCTGTCGCTGCGGGCATGCCCTTGGGAAGGATTAAGGAAGTTAATGAGGTGGAATTAGTTCTCCCAAGAGCAGGTTATTAGGATGAAGAGCAGGTCTCCTGAGTTGTTTTCTCAGTTACTGTGTGGCGGTGTGATCCCTCGTTCCTGTATACACTGTCATCCTGTCACTACCATGCCCCTGAGTCCCCAGATTATAAACTAAACAGATCTCTTTTCTTTATAAAGTACCCAGGCTTAGGTATTTAGATGCAGTCATAAAAAGCAGATTGAGAGATTTGGGGAGAGGAAAATGCATTGCAGTCAGTTTCTTCAGTGATTTATGGTATCCATTTCTTCACCCTGGACTATTCAAGGTAAATCACCCTCCCACCCCTTATCCCATCATCATGTGTGACTCCCAAGCTGTCTTCAGTTTACCCTGAGGTACAGCCTGGGCCCAGTGCTATGGGAACAAAGCTGAAGTAGAATCCCTGCTTTAGACGCTAAGTCCAGCTCTGTCAACAGGAACTCATGACCATTGATCAATCATGGGCAGGTACTTCCTAATGAACCCATGGCAATTACAGAAACCTTCAAATTGTAGTTATACAAGACAAAGAAAATAAAAATTACCTATCATCAGATGCCTGAAGACAGTCATTAGTGCAATCATATGCCACAAAATAATACCTCAGCAAACATGGACCACACATACAGCAGGGTGTGCTGTGTGGCCATAATATAGTACACTATTTCATCCTGGCTTATGAGTATGCTCTATTTGTCATGTTCACAGAATGACAAATCCCCTAATGATGCGTTCTTGGAATACACCCACTGTTAAGTAACCCCTACTGTACTTTAATGTATTTTCTTCCATATATCTGAAGGAATCTATACAATTATAATGCTTTGTAAACTACTTAACGTTTGGCTGATTTTCTCTTAATGCTTTGTTTGACTTAAATATCCTCTTAGAATTTTTGATGATATAAAATTTGTTATCCTGATATCTATAAGTACATTTAGCACCTAGGTACTGGTTTCTGATATTGTACTACAGAAAACAAAACAAAACCAGTGTTTCTCGAAGAATTGGCTGATTCTAGACCTGTGGCAAGAAATACATGAGCCTGGAGCATCCTGAAGTGCTAGAAAGAATGAAAGTGCTAAGAGTCGCAACTCAAGAAATGAGAGAAGCCAAGGGCGTACCAGAGCCAACTGGAAGAGCTCCCTGTGAGGAGTGACTGACAGGCAGATAAAGGAACACTGAGTCATAACAGCACTGTTCAAGAAGTGTCTGTGAGTCCAGGCCGACGCGAATAATGACTGAATAAACAAAGGAGGGGGACCAGTCTCCCTGGGAGAATTAAAGGTAATTCATGTTGATGCTCTGAGTTTGGGAAGCTGGAACGTGACTCTATTCCTGGAGTGTGAACTGAGCTTTCTGCCTCTCCTCCAAAGAGTGCAGTGTGGAAAAAGGAGCAAAGAAGAGAGCAGGCCGTGTCGCGGAAGAGCCTGAGTGCTGCTGCCAAGTGATCACAGCGAAGCGTGCTAGTGCTGAGCCCGCTGATGGTCTGTGCTTTTGGAATCTGTGTGGTAAGATTGGCTCTCTACCTCTGGGAGGCTCCTCAACAGCACACACAGCCTCAGTTTAATGAGTTTCTCATGAGAGAAACCCCAGACAAGCTCAAGGAGGCAGAGGATCCACAAGACACCCCACCTAGTCCTTCAAATGCTCAAGGTCGTAGAAATAAATTCTGAGGCTGGGTTGCAAAATGTCAAATAGCATCCTGAATAATAAAGGGAATGTCAGGTAAAAAGCAAGGAAGTTGGAGGAGAGCATGGCATTTAGTTAATAATTTATCAGCATCGATCCATTAATTGTGACAAATGTACCACACTAATGAAAAAAGTTAATAACAGGAGAAGCGAGGTGTAGTTACCAGGAGCTCTGTGCCAGCCTCACAGTGACTCTCAATCTACCTGCTTCTCAGACACAAAGCTTACCTAGAAAGTGCTGGGAAACACATGCATCATGTGATGTCCGCTTTTTGTGATAGAACATCAAGTGGTTTCTAAATTGTTGCTTTTGTACAGCTTATGATGAACAATCTTACGATTAAACTCATGAACACATCTCTTATGACTTTCTTCAGAGTATGTTTGTGGAAGGGAAATTGTGAGATAACAGATGACCATATTATAATAGTATTAAGGATTTTTATACAGAATACCTGACAGGGCCCTTCAAGTAAAGACTATAGTAACTTCAAAATAGAATAGGTGATGATGGATGCACAGGTTTCCAGCCAAGATGCTTGGATATTTTTCACATCTGAGCTAGTTATACCAACTGTCCTGAAATAGTAATCTCATGCACTTTCTGGAAGAGTGACTTCCCCACAGAGATCTAGGTTTAATCTGCATTTAGAGTCTACAGCTCTTTTTTAATTTTTAATTTTTAATTCTCATATATTACATCCCAATAAGCAGTTTCTCCCGCTCCTGCCCTCCCAGTCCATCTCCTCCACCTCCTCTCTCCCCCAGATCCACTTCTCTTCTGTTTCCCTTTAGAAAAAGGCAGGCCTCACAGAGATATCAACCAAACGTGGCCTATCATCAAGTTACAACCCTCATTACAACAGACAAATCAGAAGCCTTCCCTTTCCCATGCTGAGGGTGGCCAATACAAAACCAGAAATCCAGAGTGCCAGAGAGCAGAGAACAGGAGAGGGCCCTTCTGAGTGAAGTACACCAGGCAGCCAGACTCTGAGTGTGAGAGATGAGTGGTTCTGGAAGTGCAGTTCTCCGAGCCAACAGAACCAGTATCAGTGGCACACTTGTTAGAGGTGCACATCCTGTTCTCACTCCGGATCTACTGGACCAGAAGCCCTGCTTTGAGGGCTGATCAACATGGTGATTTTTAATTTGAGAAGTCTGCATGCTTTTTAAAATCTTTGGCACTCTATGAGATATAATTAGCATACATACAATATGCCTATTTAAAATATATAATTATACTAGTCAATGGTTTTTAATACATTTACAGATTTGTGTAAATCAACACAAAAGTTTTTACATTTTCATCACCTCAGAAATATACCCTGTACTCGTCAGCTATCACCTTTTCTCCCTTCAGCCATACACAACACGAACCTTCTTTTACTTCGTGTCTGGTGTCTTTCACTGAGCATAAGGGCCATGTATATCATCACACATATTAGTGTCCAATTCCATTTTATGTCTAAATAATAGTCTATTACTTAGATAGATCATTGCTTAGTTTCTGTTTATGAGTTGGTAGACATTTGGGTTGTCTTCACTCTTCGCTATTAGCAATACTAAATGTGAATATACATTTTAAATAACATTTTTATCAATTCTTTGAGACTTTCATACAATGCTTGACCATATTCCCTTCCCCCAACTACTTCCAAAACTACCTCCTCCTCCCTACCCACCCAATTTTCTCTCTCTCTCTCTCTCTCTCTCTCTCTCTCTCTCTCTCTCTCTCTCTCTCTGTATGTGTTTGTGTGTCTGTCTTTTTCTCTCTTTCTCCCTTCCTTCCTTTCTTTTTTCTTCTTTTAACTCAAATCCAATTTGTGTTACCCAAAGATACTCTTGGATGTTGGGACTGGCCTAAGGTGTAATCAACTACCTGGGGTCACACCTTTAAAAACTCAGATTCTTTCTTTCTCAGCAGCTATCAAATGCCAATAGCTCCTTCAGCTAGGGGTGAGAGGTCATTCATACCCCACCCCCCACTCCATGCTGGGATCTTCTCTGGCTTGAGACTATTCTTATGCAATACATATTTTCCCTGGTCTTTCAAGTGTTTTCCATAACAGGCTACAATTTGAAAGCCATGGCTAGATGAGTGTGTGTATGTGTTGGGGTGTGTGTGTCCAGAACCAATAGGGAGTAGTTCTTTTCTATTTATAGAAGTCAGCAGTTAGGTGATACATCAAGGTAGAAGAGCATGAACTGGGTAGTGGGTCTGATGGTGATGGTCCATGATGATGCTTTCACTGTAAGGATGTGGGCAAGGCTGGATTGGGATACTGAAGGAGGGGAAGTCTCAGCTTGAGAGATGTGTTCAGACACTCTCACTGATTTATCAGTTTATCATTATAATCTGAAAATCATTTGAGCTCTTAAGTGTTGAAGCTTAAAAGTCTTTTCTGTCTGCATTTGCTCTTTATTATCTTATTTGCAATATCAAACAGCCAGGTAGTTCTTACAGATAAGGCCAGTGTGATATCACTAGTGCAAGTGTCCCCAGCAAAACTCACATTCAATTTTATCTAAGTGTGAAGTATTAAGACGTGGACCAGAGTGGACTTTTCAGGGAAGATTATCAATAACTAATGAATTCATGGGTTAATGGTTATCTCAGGAGAGGGTCTGTTGTACAAGTCACACTGACTTTTCCTCTTAAATGCAGCCTTGTCACCATGACATACCCAGCACAGCAAGAAGGGTCTCAGCAAGGGGGTCCCAACAGCTGTGAGCCAGTCACCCCCCATTCTTCATGGATGACCTAGTCTGTGCTATTCAGGGTTAGTAACAGGAAGTGGACTGACAGTGCACTGGCCTGCCTGACATTGCAGAGCAGTGTATGAGAACACTGGGGGAATTGGGATTAAAATCAGTTCAGCTACCCCTATCTTCACATGAGATGGTTCTGTCCCCTTGGCTATACAGTAAAATCACCAGACCAGTCGGTTTGGTAAAAGCTCAGATCCAGACGCTACAGTCAGAGATTTGAATTAATTGGTCTGAGGTGAGACCCTGGGTGCTTTTCTCCACAATTACTTCCTTTTATTTATTTATTTTTCCATTTAGAAATAACTTCAGGCTTGAAGATGCAAATTGAATCACAATCCTTTCCCAGCTTTCCCAAATTCTAACATCTCAGCTAACCACCCTGCATTATCAGAGTGGAGACATTGTCATTGATACAGTAGTCTCAGCTGATTGACAGATCTCATTCACCTTGTACTAGCTGTAACTGACGAGTAATTCTGGACAATTCTGAATAAGGTTGGAAGTTTATTCCTCACAGTTGTTCCGTCTCCCAGGTGTACTCTGATCCTTCCTGGTGACTCTAATGTGCACACAGGCTGAGGATTGCTCAGCTGGATGCTAGAAACCTGGGGTTGGGATTGTACTTGCAAACTTAGTCAGCTCAGTGGTGCGTTGTTTCTCTTCCATTCTTTGACATGCAAGAGCAATGTCTGAGAATCCAGTGCATTGCTAAGCTGTTGTTTCACTGCCGATTCGTTTGAGGGTTTCTGACTACTTCTGTGAAGTATCAGTTCTATCTGCTGGGAGGAGAAATGAGGCCTAGTTATATTCATAGCAAGGTTAGTTACTGACTCCTAAGTAAAAATGGAAAATGACGTGTTAGAGAGGGACAAGTTAAAGAGCATTCAAATTCTACCTCACAATTCAGGGGGCAGGTCTTTGCTGGACAGAATGGCATTCTCTGTGTGTGCAAGTCTTGAATGCAATTTAGATTTTAATTAGAGATGTGCTGGACCTAAGGTAGAAGCACTTATATAGGGAGGCCAAGGATACTGAACTGAAAAAAAAAAATACGTGTCTTTGCTACAGATGGCTTATTAAATTAAAACATGTCTCTTAACCTCTGGTCCTGATCCTGCCTTATAGAGATGACTCATAGAAACATCAGGCTGCCAGTTATCCTGAGTGACAGGCTGAGTGCCACAGCCAGAGGCATTGCCCAATGTCATACTAAGCTGGGTTCTTCAAAGGATTTTATTTTTTATTTTCTTCTTCAGTCCAGCTACCTTTAATCAATTAGAATTTTCATCCCGATCTATTTATTATCCTCTGCTCTCGGTGAAAGCAAACCTGAATGTCTGCTCTGTGCAAATTAGCATGACTCTGAAGGCTTCAGGGCTGAGCAGACACTATTCTCAAGTGAGTAAAAATGCTGTAAATTTGCAAGTGTATGCACCCCCCCCCCCTCCACAGCACTGGATTCCTCTAGGCCCAGATGCTAACTGTCAGCAAGTCCTTCCCATCTGAAGCAGCAGCTCAGAAGCATTTGAACAAAATGGCACTCACTACATGCGTGTTTATATCAGACCTGTGTGCATCGATCCATCGACAGCCTGCAGCATCCCAGAGGCAATGGCTACCTCCCATGGTGGGTGTTGTGGAATATTACTTTAACTATGTGAAGGTATGTTACATTTGTTTCTGCTGCCTTTGTTAATGGTGTAAAGATGTGTTGCATTTGTTTCACCTTGCCTGCCGAAGGCACTTGATTGGCCTAATAAAAAGCTGAACAGCCAATAGCTAGGCAGGAGAGGGATAGGTGGGGCTGGTGAGCAGAGAGAATAAGTAGGAGGGGAAATCTAGGCTTGAGAGAGAAGAATGAGAGGCGAGAAGGAGGGAAAAAGAGAGGGAGATGTCCTGGGGCCAGCCAGCCTGGCAGCCAGTTATACAGAGTAGGACATACAGAAGGAAAGAAAGGTAAAAAGCAAAAGACAGATAAAGAAAACAGATTAAAACAAGAGCTAAGCCAAGGCCAAGCATTCTTAACTAGTAAGGAGTCTCCATGTCATGATTTGGGAGCTGGTTGGTGGCCCAAAAGGAAGGACTGCTACAGGTGGGTGTGAATTTGTTTGGTTCTGTTTTTCGAGGCAGAATCTTCTTTAGCTTAAGCTGGCCTTGCACTAGCTATGTCGTCCAGGATGACCTTAAACTCTTGATGCCCTTCTTCTGCCTCCTAAGTGCTAGGATTACAAGTGTGCACCTAGAAGTGTGAAGTACCTGCTGGGTTTGTGTTTGAGTGGATCAGCGATGCATCGGAGCTACGTACTCAAACCAGCTTCTTCTATCTCTTTTCATCTACGTGACAGTTCTGAAGGGAAGTAGTATTTCCCCAAGACTATAGATAAAGAAATAACCCAAGAGGTGAAATAACTTGCTTCCACATCACCAAGATTCGAACCTGGCCCATTGAATTCCACAGCTCAACCACATCCCTGGTCCAGCTGAATATTTGTGTGGTTGTTGGAGCCGCTGGTGGCTAAGCACACGGGTGTAGAGGTCTCTGCATAAGGCACAGAGCTGGAGGACCTCGAGGCTGTGTTTGTGGGCCTTAGTTCACCTCAGGAAGTTTTACTATGAGAGAGGCAGTGTGTTCAGCTTAGAAAAGACAAGAGTTGTCTCTTTGGTGTTGCCATGGGCCATTCCCAGCTCCATGCTGTTTGGTGGAAGAATAGCTTGAGGTGTCCACAAGGACAGGGCACTTGTCTAGCCCCACACCTCTAACCTGAGAACTGAGGGCAGCATATGGAGCCATCTAGCCGAGAATGTAGCTACTCAGGAAGGCCTCAGCCTGAGTTCCTGACTGACTCTGTAAACTTTACAGCTAGCTCGCTCTCCCTAAAACCCCGTTAAATCCAAGGACAGGACAGCTCAGCCCATCTCTCTGGAGTGAGGGCCGTACTTCGTCTCTATCAGAGGAGGAGCCAAGAGAGTTGAGTTCTGTGGTACAGGCCTGTAATCCCAGTTGAGATTGGAGAACCACAAGTCCAAGGTCTACATGGGCTACAGAATGAGTTCAAGGCCAGTTTGGACATCTTAGTGATAAGGCCCCATGAAAAGAGGGCTGGGACATAGCTCAGTGGAAGAATATTTGTGAGGCCATGGATTCTACCCCTAGAGGCACCGAAGATTTGCCAGGGAACCAGAAATAGGATGCAGGCTGATTTTCAGGTTGTCTTTCCAAGAGCAAGCACTCCTGTGGGGATAAAACCTTGCAAGGCTCAAGGTCTGCCGCCTACCCAGAAGCCTTGCCAAGCACCTCTGCAGGTGAGTCATGTTCAGATACACCCTCCTCCCAGGCATACACCTCCAAATGTTCTGGAAGAAAGTGCCAGAGACTGGTGGGAGGAGTAGCCTTTTTGTGTGCAGAGGGTCCCTGTGGGAGCCCATTCTGGCTCCTGTGTTTTCTGGTGAACAGGCACTTTCGTGCAGAAGCCACCCAGACTGGTTGAATGTTTCAAAGACATCGGGAAGGCCCTTGCCTTCTTAAGACGAAGCTCCTTCTCCAGCTCTTTCTTGTGCCTTCAACAGCTGAGAAAGAGAACTTGTGTGGAGTGGGTCAGACGTCAACCTGGATTCTAGACTATTTATATTCCCTCTCTTCTCCTTCCTGCTAGAGGCTTTTACAGTGCTGCAGATACCTCCCAAGGAACGAGACCCCTTCCACCTCCCCGTCATGTGGAAGGGCTGGCCTTCTAGAGACTTCTCATTCCCCCACCCCCATTCTCTATGGCCCCATCAGACCAGGCAGACCACTGCAAGGCCCGCTCCAAGGCCCACAGACTCCAGCTTGGCCGATGTAAGAAGAGGAAAATGAGCTATATCAAGAGAGTCTCTTGCCAGGAAGTTTAAGTGAGTCACAGAATCGTGGTTACTGAGCTGTGAGAGGTCAGGGCCCGGGGGGTTCTAATTGTGGAGCCCTGAGTAGCCACAGTGGGGCAATGAGCTGAGTCACTGAGGAGCCACCAGCACACAGGGTTCCCATGCTCCAAACCATCGTTTCTGGGATTCAGAATGACTACAGCTTGGACATTTAAAGAACAAATGCAAACACAGATGTTCATTAGCTATGTGTCCCACACGAGACTTCTGGGGTGTGGCTAGAGTTTTTATGGCCCAATGCAGTAACTGTGAGAAGCTTTTTCTAAAACAAAAGCTAACGTGAGGGAAGCTGCTGAGTTTGTTTGCACTGATGGTTGGTTCACTATGCCAGGGGAGGCGCGTGCACATCTAGGTACGTATGGGGCCAAGCCAAGGAAGGAGGTGAAGACTTTCCCTCTGCCCTGGCATAAATCTGTGCAGACATCTGAATGGAGTCCCCTGAGGAGTCTGTATTCGGGGCTGATTTTCTCTTTATAGGAGGAGATTTTTGAGGACTCAGAAAATGAAAATTGTCTGTGTTCAGCAAGCCTCAAGAGGCTTCCTTTAAAACAAAACAAAACAAAACAAAACAAAAAAACAACAGCGGGCAGGTGAGATGGCTCAGTGTGTGAAAGGCCTTGCCACCAAGCTTGACAACCTGAGTTCTGTCTCCCCAGCCCCTCCATGGTGGAAGGAGAGAGCCACCTCAGGCACGTTCTCCTCCGACTGGCACACGTCTACTTCCTCAACAGCCCTGTTGTGGACACTGCTAATACCAGGGTATTTGTTCTCTTCCTGTGTGTGTGTGTGTGTGTGTGTGTGTGTGTGTGTGTGTGTGTGTGTGCACAGACACTTGGAAGGGAACCCAATACCTAGTGTGAGCTAAGCAATAGCCCCAGCACTGAGCTCCATCCCCAAAGCCTTTGCCCCGCTGTTTTCTGTGTGTGGAACACCCTTCTCCTGATACCAAAACTTTTTACTGAACTTCATGCAGTTCCTCGTAGAGAATTCTCTGCGTCTCCCAAATCATATAGCACCCTGCTGTACATTTCCATTCCCATCACACCCATAACTCCTGTAAAACTTGTAACTCAGGAAATCAGCACAGATCTTAAGTACAGGTTGTAAATCTGCCTGTCTTGCTAGGTGCTGGCTCTTTGGAAATGGTGTAATTATTTTAAATGAACTTTAAAACCAGGTGGAAGTTATCCTGAGGAAAAGATACCAGCTCAAGGAAAGAGATGTTTTCCGTAAGGAATGCTAAAGGTGAACAAAATGTCCTCAGCCTGAAGGGAGAGCTCTGCTCTAGGAATTGGAGAAGTGTGACTAGGGAGGAGGCAGGTGTTCCAGAAAGTACCAAGGCTGCATGTGTCTGACCTTGTCTTCAGTGTGTTCCTGGGATATTTGTGTATGCAGATGTCATTTCCTATTTATAAATTAGTCCAGAGGCTTTGCAAGAGGGTAGGTGGATGGAAGGACAAAGGTGAGGGTGTGGGGTTAGAGAGGAGAAGGTGACTGTGGCTGGGGAGCTGTGGCTGTGTTTGTGCGTGCATTCAGTCATCTGCGATAACTTAGTGATGGACTGAGCACTGTGGAGGTGTGGGGTCAGGGAACAGAGAGATGGAAGCTCCAATGCTCAAGGTCTGTCAGAGAACAGGGAAGAGACCGCTTTCCCCGCCGGCTGGGGTGCTGTCCCTGGATGGTCAAAAAGAGCCAGCCCTCAGACAGAACTTGGGATTTCCTGTCAAAAGAGAGGGAAGGGGTTGGCATGAAATTGAAAAATTTGTGTTTAGGCAGCAGCAAGATGCTAGAGTACAACAGGACTCCAGGCTGGAAAGGAGCAGCAGCAGCAGCAGCAGCACAGTGATGGCTCCCATTTACAGACACAGCCGGGCTCTGGCCATTGCTTCAGTGGGGTACCTATGTTAGCTCAGCATGGATTTTGCAGAGTTAGGGTTTTGAGCCCAGAAGTCATCTGACCCCTCATCCCCACAGAATACCCAGTACATTGATAAAGTAATCAAAAACTATTTGTTGGCCCAAATACTTTTAGATCCCTTCCTTCTATACTCCCCTCTCCTCTCTTTCATTCCCACAGACTCATTCTTGTCCTTCAGTTCACCTAGTTAGCCCACACATCTGGGTAATTTGTAAACAGGAGGCCACAAGTGCAAATCCCCGATAGTCAGAGGCCAGGACTCTGACTGCAGAGTGAACACTTGGAGACCCAATGCCCTGCACCTAGTTAAGGAGCGTGAATGCATGTCAACTGCCTGGGAGAGAGTGTTGGAGAAAACCTTTTCCATCTGGAAAATGACACATGCAGACTGCTTTAGAGGGTCCTTCCTGAGGCTGTGCATGATGTCACAGAGGCAGAGAACAGGGACACTGCCTGCCATCAGGGAGTATAGTCGCCTCTGAAGCAAACCCTCAGGCGATCTGATTATGTGCTGAGTTGTGACCGCTGTGAGAGGACAAGAGTTCCAGAAGAGTTCAGGGAAGGAGGGCAAGCTGACTAGGAAGCTAACCTGGCAGAAGAAACGGTGGGCGAGTCTAAATCTAGACTTCTCTTCACAGTGGAGTGGCCTTATTTTTGTCCCCAAATACACTGTGTCCCTCTCTGTCATGCCCACCTGGATCCCCACAGTTATCACTTCATTTGGAAATTGGAACTTTTCATATGGAATGAACTCAGATGGGGACATTCTTGAGTGGAGAGTGGTGAGGCCATCCCTGAGTGGTCCCCAAACTTAACAACTGCTTTACTTAGAGGAGAGGAAAGGAAGCTCCTGAAGGTAGAGGCAAAGATTGAAGAGATGCTTCTAGAAGTCAGGGAAATCAGGGACTGACTGCCAGTCACCCCTAGAAGCTTAAAGAAGAGGAAGAGCCCTCTCCTGGAGCAGAGAGAGAGGTGGGGAAAGAGGGACAGAGAGACAGGGATAGACAGAGGGGAGGAAAGGGGAGGGGAGGGGAAGGGAGGGGAGAGGAGGGGAGTGGGAGAATGGCTCCTCCAGCACCCTGACTCAGGACTGTGAGAGAAAACATTTGTTAGTTTGACCCACCTAGTCTGTGGCTGTCCCAGCAGCCTTGGGAAGTTAAAACATCAAGGAAGACATAAAACACCACGCCAAAGGTCCAGCTCCGTGTGCTGGATCTTGAGGGGGGCTCACTCTACAGCAGTGCTTTTCAGGCTGGCCAGACTAAGACAGGGTCATTTTCAGGGGGGCTGCCCCCACTTTTTCCCCCAGGGTACTCTCCAGGGAGAAATGAGGACTATGTAGATAGAAATATGGAGGAGAGAGACAGTTAGAAACATAGGATAGCCTCAGGAGGGCCTGGGTCAAAACCCACCAACCCCTTCTGTCTCTACTAAAGGGCTTTTAAAGGAATGCCAAGGGGTGAAGCAAAAGACCTCCCCGCAGCACAGCCAAGTGCAGACCATCCCAGCCACCTGACAACCATGCACGTGGTCAAGCCATCCCCCAATGCAGCCCTGCTGTGTAAAGCAAGCTCAGGTCTCACTTGGAAGCTTTTGTGGGCTCCTATAGTTATTAAAGGCGTTGACTCTGGTTCCAGATTCCTCTCTACTATTCTGTTGTCTACCTTGGATGACTGTCAACAAGTAGCTTCGTTGCTGTGTGCCTCAAACCTTACCTGCAATGTGCTTTGTGTAGTAGTCTTACCTCACCTGTGAGGGGATGCTTTGGAGATTGAGGTGCTATGCATGGACATCTAGAGCAGTGGTGGTTACTGTTACTCTTGCTGATGGCATCATTCACATGGACTACAGATGGGAAACATCTTCCAGACCCTCAGGGAAATATATAATCTGCTCTGACCAAGCATGTCCCTGCCTCTGTGTATCATACACCCAACCCTGCACACCCATGCTGCCAAGTGCATGGCCTTGGGGATGAGGATTACAGGAGCTCTGAGCACAGATTGGATATGGGGCTGATTAAATATTCATGTGTGTCTCGGGTCCAGGTCAGCATGTGTGAGCACAGGGCTCTGCTCCTCAGGAACCATCTGTGATTCAGATGGTGTATTGTCCCTTGCACACCAGGCCTGCTGCAAGATTGTTGGATCCAGAAAAGGCAGTACAGGTTGCCAAGCAGTGCCAAGAGGCTGCAGCTATTAGATCCCTCGTATTAGACCTCCAGGTCCCAGGAGGCCCACCTCAAATGCAAGGGTCTGGGAAGAACTCCAAAAGCATTTGGAGTCTCTCTTTCCCGGTCCCAGCTTCTCCCTAGGGTCACGAGAGAGCAACTGCTGGGCACAAGCTAGAGTTTTAAGCTGGCAGCAGAAAGGACTTTAGAAGGAATTAAAATGTCCTCTGGGGTCCTTACCCTGTTAGACTGCTCTGGTTGCTTTTATAAGTCCAGGCTTCCAGGTCCTAGGGACCACAGCATTTTGTACTTCATGGTTCTGACTCGTGGAATATAAATTCAATAAGCTGAACCCAGCCATGTTTACCCGGCTGCCTTTGCTTACAAAGTGAAGGCTTTTTAGTATCCTGGGTTAGCTCGAGGCCAAATGAGACTTTTGTGTCTTTCCCCCACCTTGAAACCAGATCTGCTGATAAAGATGACTATGAATCCTTTGACTCTTCTCACTGAGATTACAAGCATATGCCTCCGGGTTTTATGTGGGTGCTGGGATGGAGCTCAGGCACTCCCGTGTGTGTGTGTGTGTGTGTGTGTGTGTGTGTGTGTGTGTGTGTGTGTGTGTTTGTGTGTGTGTGTGTGTAACAAGCAATTTACCAACTAGGCCATATCATCAGCAAATAACTTATTTTGAAGGCTCTGGATTTTGGAATGGTTTGTTGCTCAGCAGTAGTGATCCCTGGAACACTCACTCCTCCAATCCCAGGTGGAGGGACAGAGCACAAACGGCAGAGTCGGGCCCCTTCTGCTTTACCAACCGAAGCTGGGGCCCAAGGGGAACCTGGTGCCTTAGACTCCATATCAGCAGAGACTCTGTGCAGGTCAAGGACCCAGCCCAGACACGGGCCAGGGGGCTTCTTTCTCTTATTGCTTTCACTAATGAGGTATCCCTCTTGCTAGAAACCTGTGAATGAGCAAACCTAAGCAGAGAAAACTCTCTCTAGTAGCACAAATATCTAAAAAGTTCAAAAGCAGAGAGTAGGATCACAAATTCCTACCATGTTAGGCAGCTTTCTGCCATCGAGACAAAATGCCTGTGATAATCAATTGATAAGGATGGAAGGTTTATTTTGGCTCCTGGTTTCAAAACCTCCGTGGTTCCAGGCCTGTTGCCGCATAGTTCATTATGGTGGGAGCATGTGGCGGTTGCTGTCGGTTTATCTCATGGAGGCCAGGAGAAAAAAAGACAGGAAGGGGCCAAGTCCCCAATACCTACCTGTTCCAAGGTCCTGCCCCCAATAACTTCCTCCATGTAGGCCCCATCTCCTAAAGGATCTGACAGCCATGCCTGTAACACATGTATCTTTGGGGCCACTTAAGATCCAGACTACAGCATCTCCTCAGGACTAGAGTGGCTAGATACGTTGACAGCAGTTCATCTTTCTGTGCAAGGTTCTATGAGGGTTCAGGGAATATTGCATGTGCACCGAAATAAAACAAACAGAAACACCCCGGACAGACTAGCCGCAGCAAGGAAGAGAACCCAAGAAACAGGTTGTTTCTTCTGACTTCTGGCAGGATATCTGATTTGCCTTTCCCCGGTCCCTCTGCACTCTTGGCTCTTCTGATTCTCCCACAGAGCCCTTTTCATAACTGTAATTAATAGATTTTAAGAATAGCATCTGCCAGCAGCTGTGTCTCCCTGTCTCGCTAGCTCCCAGATGGGGTGGGGGTGAGGAGTTGGTTCTCCACTGACTCCTGGCACCTCCGGTATAGTAGATGCTCAGTAAAAACTTAGTGAAGGCATACACAATTCAGCCAGGTGTATCTGGCATCCAGACTGCAAGACCCTGGCCTTTGTATAAGCCAACATCCCAGTCTCCTAGTGGAGAGTGTGGGTGCCCACACTCCTTGCCTTGCTCTGTGACCCTCCTGAAGGATCGGGAGCCTGCCTTTGGTTTTCAGTTAGCTGGGTGTGTTGGCACGAGTAGCAGAAAAAGCTGAGAGCCTTGTTCTGCTAAGCTGGCCACGCCACCCTGCACAAGTCACCCCTGGAGTCGGAATCCCCCAGGTCCCTTCAATAAGTAAGCATGGAATCCAATGAGAAAGTGGAGGCTGGGGACTGGGGAAGCGGCTCGGTCAGGAAAGTGCTTGCTTTGTGTGAGGACCTGAGTTCAGTGCCCTAGCACCTGCTTTTTTAAAGCTGGGCATGGTGGTGTGCCCTTGCGCTTATGGGGAAGAGAGAAGGATTCTTGTGGCTCACAAAAAATCAAGTGAGAGACGCAAAGAAATCAAAGTGGGTATCAGCTGAGGAATAATACCCAAAGCCAACCTCTGGCCTCTAGGTGCACGTGGGTCATATCCCCCCCACCACCACCACCACAAATGAGGCTTCTCTAAGCTAGTAGCGGTAGTTGGTATGCAGGGTTGCAGTAAATAATACTGAAACCAGCCTGTTGTCTACAGCTCAGGAAGTTTTTAAAAACAGCCCTAGTGAGAGATAATTAACACTCCATACAGTTGCCACTAAAGGTAGCAGTCCTATGGATTTAGAATGTTCTCAGAGGTGCGCAGCCATTACCACAGCCAAGTTTTTGATACTCTAATATAATTACATCATTTCTCCCTTCCCTTTCCTCCCTCCAAACACTTCACTCTGCTCCTCATTCCTCTATTTCAAATTCACGGCCTCCTTGTTCGTTGACTACCACACCCGGTTTTTGCACACTTTATCATTCCCACCCCCAGAAGCTTTGTGTGTGTGTGTGTTGTTAGTTTTCACTTCTCCTCCAGCCTCCTTGCACTAGGAAACTGCTAATTCACTTTCCATGTGTGTTGGCTTTTCCTGCCAACTTCATATCAATTGCTGTATACTTTATAAAGTCTTTAATGTCATGTTGTAACATGCGTTAGGACTCAATTCGTTTTTATTGTTGAATAATATTCCATTGTGTAGGTATGCCACATTTTGCTTATTCCTTCATACATTATTCAGCTTGTTTATGCCTTTTAGTTATTATGAACGATATTGCTATTAATTCCCATCAGCAGTTTTACTCTGGATGTATGTTTTCATATATCTTGAGGCTCTACATTTAAGTGAGGGATTGCTGGGACACATAGTAACTTACTTCATGGCTCAGAAACTGGCTGGTGCAAGGCTGTGGAAGGCATTGTGTGAGTGAGTATGAACATGTGTATGCGTGTGAGAAGGGGGAAGGGAGGAAGAGAGACAGAGAGAGAGGGAGAGGGAGAGGGAGAGGGAGAGGGAGAGGGAGAGGGAGAAAGAGATGCAGAAGCTGGTCTGCTCAACTTGGAACATTTCCAATACTGTATGCAGCAGTCCCTAGCCAGGCAACTTTTGCCTTTCTGAATGTTGCCTGGAAGGACTGTGGTCCTTCACCAGTTCCTCAATCAATTAGAAGACTAGGAACACACAAGCAGAAGGAGTCTGCGACCCTCAGTTAGGCTCATGTCTTTACTATCCAGAGTGCTGTAAATATCAGCTGTCGCTTGTGAGGTATGCGTCTCAGCCCCGTAAGCTTTCTAATAATCACACTGACACAGACAGGTGTGTACATTCTTGCTCCTCAGAGATGCTGTGAGACTTGTGTGGACACATACTGGGTTGGCCAACGCCAGGGGAGTGATGTCACTCTCTCTCTGTCAGTGCTCGGAGCCACTGGACTGTGAGTTCTGGTGGAAGGTTGGGGCAGTGAGGGAAGGTGAGGTTTTTAGATTTAGTAGAACAAACTGAGCTAATTTTCAGGTGTTAACTACAGTGTTTGACTCTCACCCTGCCCCTCTGGGGTAGCCTTTCTGAGACCCCCAGGCATCCTCTGTGGCCAATACAAGTCTTCCAGAACTTGTCTCTTCTGGTCTTGAGTATCTCCACGAACTCTGAGTCCCCTCCCCACCTCAGGGAGCCTAGCTGTGGTCACTTCCTGCTTTTAGTTTAGCTACTGGGAAAGCTTCATGTGGAGCTTTTTGACTATGTGTCTTAAAATCTGCCCCCCTGTGCATGAGTTCTCTGTCCAGGCCTCAGCAAGATATGCCTGCGTTTCCAAACTGTGATTCGCAGGCCTTTCTGGAGTTGCCTTGCTGCCTCTGCACAGATGCCGAGGCCTGATGACGTCAGTGGAGTCAGCTGCCGTCTCTGAAGTAGATGCCTCCTGAATTGATGGATGTTTGTTCCCAGTTCGTGACAGTCTCCAATAATACTTTAAGCCTTTTTCTCCTGAACCATTTCCCTGGGGCTGACTCAATATGGAAAGATATTTTTCTGGCAGTGTGTCGTTTGTTTTGTAAAGGGAACACTCTGCCCTCAGCTCACTGGCTGCTTTTCCTTTAATCAAGGGCTCATTTGGAAGGACTCTGGTGCAGTCATGTTTATGCTTGTCCTGCCTGAGAGTTGCCTCTTTCACTCCCTGCCTTCTGCTTTCCAAAGACTCCTGCCATTCACACCTTCCAGACTCGGGAGACTTAGGGGCTGGGGTGTGTGTGGGGGGGCAATGGACCAGACTGGATGTTGGGAAGTAGGGATGGGAAGCCACCCGCGGGTGGGGGGGACTGGGTGTTGGGGAAGTAGGGATGGGAAGCCACCGTCCTCTTTCTGGCCACAGAGCTGTTGATGGTTAGTGTTTGTTCTGCTTCCACATTGCAGAACCTTTCTTCACATTTTCTGAGGTCACTGTGCTCCAGCAATCAGCAAGGACCACAACCAGAGAGGCGACTTCTTTGTATTCAGAGACCCATCCCTGCACACCGTAGGTATATGTGATACTGAAATGTCAAGTGAAAGGAAAACTCTCCTAAAACTGGGGGCAGTTTTAAGAGAGAAAGCCCTGTTTCAAAACACACACAGGTTTTGACCTGAAAGATTCATCTTGTGAACCCTAACAACAACAACAACTAATCAGCATATTGATCCCTTTGTTTATGAAATCAGTCAATCACGTGCTCATATCATACCAGCAGATTGATTTTTGCCTCATGAGCTGAAAGCATTCTTCACTGGGTCCTGTGTTCATGCCTTAATTGATATATTCCATAATTTTATTGTAAGTCACAGGGTTGCTCCTGGGATAATGACTTAGTTACTTAAATCAGCAAAAGGCTCAGAGTGCAGTATCCCTCAAAAGTGATTAAAACAGAGACCTGTGTGACACCAACTGAAAGATGCCTCTGGCCTTTGGGTCCGCTGTGCTTTGGCCTCTAGAAGGCTTCGTGGCTAGCTTGTGCTGCTCCCAGAAGGTGGTGTGATCTTGATGAAGTAAGAGTTAGGTCACTGGGGTCATGCTCCTGAAGGGGATGTTGAGGTCCCAGTTTCTTTCTCTTTTACTTCCTGTCCAATGCGAGGTGAGCAGTTCCTTTCAGAATCTCCCCACCATGATGTTCTCTGCCTCTCCACAGGCCCAAAAGGCCAATGAACTTTGACCCAAGCAGGCCCATGGACCAAGTGACGGTGAACTGAAGCCTTTGAAACCAGGAGGAGCCAAAATAAACCCCGTCTCTTATTAAATTGGTCGCCTTAGGGATTTTTGTCATGGCAGTGGAAAGACAGAATCCAAATGAGATAGTCCTGACCACAGGAATGAACCTCTCTACCATGCAATCACAGAGAGGTCCGGTTAATATTCAGTCCTCAGAGGCGAACTATGATTGACGTGTTGTTGGGGAGGTATGCTGTATTGGGCTCTGCTTCGGTTGCCTGTGCCCAGGGACCGGGACCGCCTTACTAGCTGCTGCATTACCGCTGTCTCTGCCTCCCATGCCTGCCTGGTATCACCGGGGAGACTTGAAGCTTTTAGGATGCTGGAAACTGGGACAGACCCAGTTCCTCTGGGGGCTCGTTTCTAAACGGTGCGGACAGCTGTTACCATGCCCTAGAAGTGAACTGTAAGACTGGCTTACCCAAACCGTTCCCCACCCCACCCCACCCCACGGATCCTGTGGAAACCGTGCCTCAGTGTTTGTTGTCAGGCAAAATCCTGAACTAATGATCGCCACCGAGTTAGATTATTTTAGTATTTAGTATTTTGTGCTCCTAGCAGCTCTTTATAGTTCTTAAATGCAACCAGCATCAAGAGCGTTGTGGAAGCTGGCTCAAGCACAGAGGCAGGGCAAGCGGCTGTGTGCAGAGCTGAAGGAACATTCCAGTGTCCGTCGAGTCTGTGCCCCCCCCCCCCCCCCCCCGTCACCTAACACCTGATGTGATTACTCCAGGCTAAAAATAGGAGGTCACCATAGCTCTTCTGCAGGTGGGAAGCTATCTGGAGAGGTCATTTTCTTTCCCCACACCCTTGTCATGTCCTTGGGTGCCAGATGGACAGATGCCTGTTGGTGATCATGTGGCAGAGTGGACTGGGGCTTACGTGGTCCACATCATCAGAGTCAAGGTCACAGCAGAAGGATTTCCCAATTCTCTCTACCCTTAGATGATGCCGGACAGCAACATTAAAGGGGGTGGGGGATAGAAAGAATAGTATTGGGGTTCAATATGACCAAAGTACATTATGTGCATGTATAGAAATGTCATAACGAAACTCCTTACTTTGTACAATTAGTACAGGCTAAAAAAAGAAATAGATTACGGATATGTAAAATCATTTTGCCAGCAAACTGCTGAATTTACTCTTCTGCTACCACACTTGTGGTGGTGCTTGGCAAAAAAGGAGATGGGTATTATATATAAAATACAAGGAGAAAATTCTTAATTTGCTCAGCTCCTAGTTGGTGCAAAGCAAAGACTTCTCTAAGCCCTGGGCTGCTAGGACCACCTTACAATAAGGTCCCGTGGTAATATTAAGATGCTTACAACGTAGTATGAGTCAAACCATAAACATTAAGGTTATGATAATCTAATACTTTCTAGTTGCAGGGTTGTTAGCATATAAAGGAGTTTCTCTTCTGGAAACTTCATTTAGGAAAAAATGTTCAGCAGGTTCATAAATGGTACTAATCAAGTCCGTTGCCCTTGTCTTGGGAGGAAGTGATAGACGGGTGAGGTCTGGTGTAGGAGTGACAACAGGTATGTGATTTTCTTCAGGCAGCTAAAAAGGGGGCTGAAAAATACAACTCTACCCTATACAGATAGCCTCCAATGTATGATGGTTTGATTTATGCTTTCCCCCACTTTTCATGTGTGTGCATGTGGTGTGGTGTGTGTGTGTGTGTGTGTGTGTGTGTGTGTGTGTGTGTGTGTGTGTGTGTGTGTATGTGTGTGTGTAGGCCTGAGGTTGATGTTAAGAATCATCCTTCATAGCTCTCCCATCTTATTCAGGACAGGGCCTCTCAGTCAAACCCGGGTCTTACACATACAGCTACTCTTGCTAGCAAGCTTGTTGTAGGAACCCTCTGCTTTTGCTTTCTGGGGGTAGAATGCCAGGTATTTTAAGTTGGTTCTAGGGATCCAAACTAGTCTTTGTTGTGTTGCTAAACTGTGATGTTCCTCACGCTAAATGTCGATTGTATTGTGACATAATGTTGGGTTTATTAGACACAACCCCATCAAAAGTAAAGGAGAGTCTATACTTGGTCTAGGTAGTGGCAGCAAGGAATACCTACCTGCCTTAGGAAGGCATGCAGGTGAAGACTGTTGAGTTTCTCAGGACATCATCGCACTCTTGATTGTCATGAGAGGCTTGATCACAGCCTGTGCCACAGAGGCCGTGTCTAACCGTGCCCAGCCTTTCCAGCTGTGCCCTTCCCTAGTAAGCTGCTGCAGGAAATGACCCAATCTCCACATCAATGGATGGTGTTATCACTCATGTGACAGTCTGAGGTCACTTCTCCTATGTGTTCACTCAGAGCCCGGGGTTCATGGCCAGTGTCTTCCAGGAGCCTTAGCCTGGGTTTTCCCATTAGTAAGCAGAATCTGAGACAAGGACTCAGTACTGGAGATTTACTTAGGGGGTCTAATTAGTGGATCAAAGAGACTAAAGGTTTCAGAGAGACTGAAACAGGGATCGGGGTGAAGCTGTATGGGCATGCACTTGTGGCACAATTCTACTGAGCCCTCCTGAGCACTGGCTCGTTTGCCAGGGCTGCCATAAGGAAGCACTGGGAACTGGGCAGCTGAAACAAAAGGGATTTGTTGTCTCACAGTTCTGGAAGTCCAGCATCAAGGTGCTGGCCTGGCTCGCTCCATCTAGGGACAGTGTCTTAGGTTCCTATTACCAAGATTAAAAAAGCATGACCAAAAGCAACTTGGGGAGGAAAGAGTTTATTTCACTTTATAGCTTATATATTCATCCCTGAGGGAAGTCTGAGCAGGAACTCAGGGCAGGAGTCTTGAGGCAGGAACTGAGCACAGGCCATTGTGGAGGGCTGCTTACCAGCTGGCTCTGGATGAGTTGCTCAGCCTTTTTTATAGAACCCAGGACCACCTGCACAGGGATGGCGCTACCCACAATCATTAATCAAGAAAATGCACCACAGGTCAATCTGGTGGGGACATTTTCTCATTGAGGTTTCCTTGTCTTAAATGACTCTAAATTGTGTTAAGTTTGTAAACAAACAAACAAACAAACAAACAAGAAACAAACCAGGACAGGCTGCGAGGGAGAATCTGTTCCATGCTCCTTGCCTAGCTTCCAGTATTTTGCTGTTAACCATTGACTTTTTTTTTTTTTTTTTAATTTTTCTCTCGGAGTTGAGAACTAAACCCAGGGCCTTGCACTTGCTACGCAAGTGCTCTACCACTGAGCTAAGTCTCCCCCACCCCCCCTTTTTTTTTCAAGACAGGGTTTCTCTGTGTAATTTTGGTGCCTGTCCTGGATCTCGCTCTGTAGACCAGGCTGGCTTTGAACTCACAGAGATCCACCTGGTTCTGCCTCCCGAGTGCTAGGATTAAAGGCATGCACCACTGCCGCCTGGCAACCATTGGCTTTTGATACCATGTGGATGCATCACTCTGATCTCTGTCTTCCTCTTCGCTTGACACACATTTCTCTCTAATTTCCCCCTTTATTAGGATGCCAGCCATATTGAATTAGGTCCATTCTAAAGATCTTCTAGTAACTGAATCATCCACAAAAATTTTATTTCCAATGAAGGATATCTTCATAGGTACTAGGACTCAAGACTTCACTGTCCTTTCTGGGATCACAATTCACTTTATTAACAAGCTGTGTAGACATACCTCAGAATTGTCTGCCTATGAGACTGAAAAGGAACCACTGGCTCCTAACCTTTATTTCCCATGCCCCGTGTGTAAATACAGCATGCAGAAGGCCTTGGCAGGTTGGTGCCCCAGTAGGTGGGACAGTGTAGCATGTTGGAAAGTCACTCACACATGGAGGAGAGTTTATTATAATAGAGATAGAGAGAGAGAGAGAGAAAAAAAAAGAAAGGGAGGGAAAACAGAGGCATGCACATCTCATGGCGGGGAAGGGAGGAAGAGGGGAGAGAAAGAAGAAGGGAGGCGTTTTCCCTTAAAAGAGGATTTATGTCAGGACACAGGACCGGTCCCCAAGGGGTGGGCCAGAATGCCAACATTATGCCTGTCAACTCTCTCATTCTTCCAGACTGCATCTGTATGAAAGCCCAGCAGATCCTGCTGGTGTTCCATACAGAGGCTGTGAAGAACCTCCAGGATAGAAAGTAGGAGGCACGTTGAGCAGTTGAGACTCTATGGGAAAATGCTATGACAAAAGTTGATGCTGAGGAATAGAGGTGAGGCCAATGAGGATCTGACGATTGCACCGGGCTGTGACTCCTGCTTGCCTCTTTGACTGGTCTAGATGGAGCTCCAGGAAGCAATTTTACACTGTCTCCCCCAGGCCCTGCCACTGTTGTATACCTGATACACAGAACCGAGCCTGGGACATGAAGACATCTGACTTAATATTGAAAGACTGCAGGGATAGCCATCTTTCTCAGCATCTTCATCATGGCTATATGTCTGAGGGACTTGATACAGCTCTAAAACATTCTTTAAGCCAGTTAGGAAGCCTTCTCTTCCCTGTACCTCTTCTATACTTATCCTGTTGGGAAAATGTGACCTGCTCCCTCCACATCTCACTCCACTACCTCCTAATTTTTGAGAGAGGCAGGTACAACAAGGCATTTTGTTATTTCAAATTTTTATGTAGCCCAGCTGTCTTTTTTTTCCTTTTTGTAAAACCACATTAAAACAGACATTTCTGGTAGTTTAATAGCCAAGTGTCTTTGGAAAGGATCCAGGGTGGAGCCTCAGTAGAACAAACAGTGCTGTAACAAGGTTACTGTGTATGGCTGTGATCATTGTCATCTTTATTTCAACATGGCTGTTACACAGAGAGAAGAGAGGTCATCCACCAATGCTCATTTAAAAGTAATTTCTAAGCATCTGTCTGCTCTGATCGCTGCATTAGGTACTAAGTGGACAGAGCATGTTCAATTGAGATCCTAACAAGGTCGTTTCAAAGCACTTACCCACTTGGTTCACACTGGGTGCGTGGGGACACTGTGACCCGACTCTAGGAATTGCTCATTAAGGAAAAAAAGCAGGGAAAGAAAGCATTTTTGTGCTGACCTCAAGGCACTTGTCATTTCCTAATGTATTTTTCTACCCCATTTCCTGTACTCTCTGTGCTTACCCGCCACCCTACTCATGACCTTTGACCATCAAAGTGTCATTGGGTTCAGGCCCTGTTGTTGTTAAAGGAATATGTGGACAAACCTAGACCTTTAAGCTGTAGAGAAATCTGTGATCTATTGACAGTCAAAATGAGGATGATGTAATCCTAAAGAATCATCCTCTCTTGACTGAAGTTTTTGTTGTTGTTGTTGTTTCTTTCTAATACACACCCATCTAGGTATTGATGAGTATCATCTAGGATTTATTGAGTGATTCCTATGTGTTAGTCACTCATGAATATTTCTTATTCTCAGAACAGTCCTATAGAGCAGGCACTGCTGGTATCATTTTCAGGGGAGAGTCTGAGATCCAGAGAGATTAAATACTTTGTCTAATATGGCAGTTTTGGGATTCGGAGCTGTTCTCACCCAGATCTTACCCACTCTATTACATACTTTACAGTATATTTTTAAAATTCTGCTTATAATAGCCTTTCGGAGCCTCTGGGAATGACCCTGGGGATGGTGGCTGTGGTGGCTAATCTTGATTGTCTGCTTGACATGGCTGTGAAAAAGGAACCTCAACTGAAGAATTGTCTCCATCTGACTGGCCTGTGGGCATGTTTATGGGGGCATTTTCTTGATTGCTAATTGATGGAGAAAGGTCTATCACACTGTGAGTGTTGCCACCCAGAGAAGGTGTGGGCCTGGGTTATATAAGGAAGGTATCTGAGGAAGCCACAGTAAGCAAGCTGGTGAGCAGCTTTCCTCCATAGTCCCTGCTTCAGTTCTGGCCTCTAAGTTCTTGCCTTGAGCTGCTGCTATGCATCCCTTGATGACGGGTTGTAAAGTGTAGGATGAAATGAGCCCTTTCCTCCCCAGGTTAGTTTTGGTCAGTGTTTTATCACAGCAACAGAATGCAAAGAACAGTAACAACGCTTCCTTTATATGACTTGCCCAACCCCAAACATATCTCCAGTTCAGAATGCTCTTTGTGAGACCTCACATTGGACCCACAGGCATTTGTGTCTGTTGGTCCCCTCTGTGTAATGTCCAGCTTCAACATCCCTGAATTCTTGCACTTTTCTTTAATAAAACCTTGATCTCTTCCAGGGCCCTGTCTCAGCCAGTCACTGGAAAAACTAGGATGGGAAAATGAGTTTCTCCTGGGCCAGTGGGAGTCAGGTGTCCGAGACAATGGGAAAGATGGCTAGAAGATGAAATTGACAGGACAGTTTGTCACTGCAGTGGTGAGGCAGGCGAGGGGGGAAAGGAGAGTCAAGGGGACTTGGGTTTTTGCCTTGAGCTGTCAGGCAGGCAGCCTGCACTGGAGAAGACTGACCTTAAGGGCGAAGATAAGGGAAACTTGCAGTCCTTTGCAGTTCCCATCTGCTACTCTTTCTTGAGTTGTTACACAAATTCATGTGCCACGTGTACACAACTTTTCTGGAATCATATCATCAGGAAACAGTTTGCTGAATTTTAACCAATGGTAACATCAAAATTAAAGGATGGTTTGGTTCATTTTTCTAACCACACATTGCTCATTATGAAAATGTGCAACTTTGCTGGCCTCCAAGGGGCTCTTTCTTCCATGAATATTATTTCTTCACAGTGTTTATATTTATTTTATTTAGCTATATATGTGAAGCATTCTCTTACTTTTTTAAAAAGGAGAACTTAGAGACATGATTTGAAATGATGTTAAGAGAAATTTATCTCTTGCTCTTATGTAAAGGGATTAGATTTTGTATAGCTTTGATTGTCTGAACCAATGGCCACCTGGGATTCTTTTAACAAACACAGCTTCTTGCCATGACCTCATCCTGCAAGATATTCTGATTTAACAGGGAGAGAGCATATGCATTTTAAATTGAACAGAACATTCTGATGAGTAGGTAGGTTTGGGAATCACCAGTCTTAGTCAAAGTCTCCAGACTTATAACCTCATGCTGGTTAGGTCAGCATTTTATTTTATTTGAAACAATATAGGCCTTTTGGGATAGAAATGGAGTTTTATTATTAAAAAAAACAACCTGGTATCAAATTCCTGAGTACTTGCTTTCACTGGGTATTAGGATAGTTGCATATTGTCTTGTTTCATTTAAACTTTACTTTTAATTATGTATATATCTGTGTGTCTATATGTGGGTATGTGCATCTGAGTGCAGGTTCATGCAGAGGCCAGAAGAGGGCATCAGATTTCCTGGTATTAGAGCTGCCTAATGTGGGTGCTGGGAACTGAATTTGTGTCCTCTGCAAGAGCAGTATGCTCTCTTAACCACTGAGCCATCTCTCCAGTCATCCTGCCTCTATTTTCCATCCATTGGTTTTTTTTTTAAGACAGGGTCTTGCATAACTCAGTCTGGCCTCAAAACTTCTGTGTAGCTTAGGATGACCTTTAACTTCTGATCTTCCTGCCTCCACCTCCAAGTATTAGGATTACAGGTGTGTACCACCACGCCCAGTCTCATGTGATGCTGGTGATAGAAAACAAGATTTCTTGCATGCTAGGTGTCTTAGTTTGGGTTACTATTGCTGTGAAGAGGCACCATGACCACGGCAACTCTTATAAAGGAAAACATTTAATTGGAATGGCAACTTACAGTTCAGAAGTTCAGTCCAGTATCATCATGGCAGGAAGCGTGGTGGTGTGCAGGCAGACATGATGCTGGAGAAGCAGCTGAGAGTCCTACATTTTGCAGGCAACAGCAGGTCAGCTGAGACACTGGGCAGTGTCCTGAGCATAGGAAATCTCAAAGCCCGCCTCCACAGTGACACACTTCCTCCAACAAGGCCATACCCACTCTAACAAAGCCACAACTCCTAATAGTGTCACTCCCCATGAGATTATGGGGGCCAACTACATTCAAGCTACCACACTAGGCAAGCACTTTACCAACGTAGCCTACAGCTCATCACCTGGGATAGGTACTTTGTGAATGAATTACTTTACCTGCTGTGATCCTCAAGGATGAGTTACAAAACACCCACTTTGCAAAGCCAAGAAGACAGAAGTTGCCAGAGGTTGGAAAAAAATTCTTGGAATAGTCGGTTCAAGTGTTCAAATGGAGGAATGTGGCTAGAACACAGCAATCCTTGATTCTGGAAGGCAGTTTGTCTCATAACCAGATCCTTGATTGCCACTTTGTAGGGTTAATGTTGGTTCCAGAATTTCTCATTTACCTCTTGCCTTTCGGCGCCAAGATACTTTTCTGTTATTAGTGGGAGAGCCATCAGTCAACCGATAAGTGTTGTGGTCAGGACAGATCTTGTCACTTCTCTGCTAGAAGAACTGGAGAGAAGGCCTTTGTTAGGAAAAATAAATGAATAAGCAACCCAAGGCAGAAAAGAAAAATGAGCAAAAACCTACTCGCTTTCCTATTTGGATCCATTAAGATCTTTCATTCTTATCTATTTTTTAGGAGTCAAGATTGATTTAAGTTTATTACTTATGAATGCAGTCATACCCTTTATTGCTCAGTTAATGCATCCTGCTAAGTACACCCATAAGATCTTCTTCTGTTTGTGCCATCATAAGTCAATGAGACACTGTTAATAGTAACACTGCTTTAATCACCCTGATGCCTCTTGTTGCTAATGGGAACTATAAAAATAGATGAGGGTGTGAAGAAATGTGTTTTCTGAAACTTCCCAGGCTTGAAAGTAGCAAGAGCCAGGGCTGAAACAGAGGTCCCTACAAGCCTTTGGAGGTACAGATGACAGCAACACCAGTGTTTCCTTCTAGTATGGCTCCTTATGAAGCAGTCCTTTAGCCGTCCAGTAGGTCCATAAGGTAGGCAGCAGGTCCTCTGCCTTTAGGTCAGGAAACCTGGGTAGGATCCTACCTAGAACTTATTCCTCTTGTCATAGCCTGTGCCTGGAATTGGCCTTTCTTGTGCTTACTCATTTCAGCTTGTTTCTGGATGCTTCTCAAAGACCTTTTAGGAGACTGTAGTGCCCTCAAGTGCTGGATTTTAAATGAGTCATGCTGAGAATCGGGGGCAGTGAGAAGCTACACAAATGTTCTGCAGTCATTGGTAAAAAGGAAACACAGATGCTAAGTGGTCATTAGGCCCCTCAGAGCGGAATTTGCTATGAACTGCTTGGCTTTGTTAGGGCCTGAGTAGTGATGCTCATCTTTGTAGTTGACTCAGTATTCACATGAGGATGACTGCTGTGTGATGTTGGGTGTTCTTGGTTTTACAGCATGATTACATGAGGACACGTAAGACATTGTAGAAGGAATCCTCTCCTCTCATCCAGATCTGCCCTTGCCTCCTGGTTTCCTGTATTTAATGAACACAGTGGTAAACATGAGAATTGATTCACATGCTGAGATCTCCATAGAACTTGGGCAGGCCTGGCAGAAATGAAGAGAAATGGCATCTAAAGTATTTCTTAAATTGGATACTCTCCTTTCCCTACCCCACCCAGCAGCAGGGCTGTGTTGTAGACATCTGTGTGATTTTTTCTTGCTGGAATGAGGCTAAAAGGAGACAGGGCACCCAAGGCAGGTTTTTAGTGTGTGTGTGTTTGGTTTTTGTGTTTTATTAACCAGCAAGTTCATTTCTCCACACCCAAAGTTCCAAGGCATCTGTGTTTCTCAGGCTAAATGGCATCTGGAACTGATGAGTGCTGGGCTCAGGTGGCTGGAGGCTCTGAAGGCGAGAAGGTTGGCAGGAATTTTATACGAGAATTAGATACCAATTTGGTAAGAGGGTGGGGACAGCCAGTGGAGCTCTGTGGGGAATGTAAAGGGTTGACCCCATAGATGACTTGGTCTAGGAGAGAAGGATGATTTCAGATGGACACCTCTGGACCCCAGGTACCCAAGGGGCCAAAAAAGAACCAGAGGAGGGATGGAGCATGGGCCTATCTCTTAGGAAGCTGAGCCCCCAGAACTTTCCTCCTATGGTCCCTACAGGACATAGACTCTTTCTGCTTTTGTGCTACCACCCCTAGGAAGAAGAAACTCTCCATCACCAACCATCAACCAGCTGACCTCACTGACTGACACAGACAGCATGAAGCTTGGGAGAGAGATGAGTTAGAATAAGGGAACACAATCTCAGGGGAGGGGCGTGGCCCTAGGGAAGGGGCAAAAAGTAGTAAGAAATGTAAAGAGATGGAGTGCATTATGGAGAAGACTTCCAAAAGAAAGAAACAATCATATGCCTCCTTCAGCCAAGGCAGTGGATGTAACAGAGGTGTAAACAGTCATTTCTGACTCTTATTTTGGTAGCCTGGAAGAGCAAAGCATTGGACAAAATCACAAAGAGACAGAAATCAAGAATGAGAACACGAACTGAGACTTAACCCACAAATGGGAGGAATTATGAAGGGATGAAAGGGACCGAGTAAGAGTCGGTGAAAACATACACAAGAAGGAGACTTTGACGGATAATGTTCGTCAGTGCTGAAGAGACTAGCTTGATCCCAGATCAGATTGAGGAGCAAAGTGATACTTGGCATGCTCTGGTAAAACTTCTTGAACTCTTAAGAACTAAGAGGCCATCTCATAAGCATTTAGAAAAGAAAAAGAAGTTATTAGTTTCATGGACTAAGGAAGAGGATTTGCATCAGACTACTTACCTGGAAGCTAGATGATAATGAAACAAAATCTACAGGAAATATGCAAGAATCTTGTGACCATCCAAGATATTCTTGTGTCAAGGAGAGAAAGTGACTTAAAGGTATATACCCTTCTAGATTATTCATCATATTTATCATCTCACCAAAATATTTGAAAGGGAATCAAAACCAACAGCAAAGGAACAAGCCTAAGAAGATAAAATGAAGGAGAAACCATCTTAAATGTAGAACTTGCCCTGTAGATCCTGAAAGACTAAGTAGCATCCTGGGGCCAGAAATGGGGCGACCAGAGGATAGAGAAAGGCTCTCATGGGTTTTAGGACCAAGGAGCTCTAGCATTTAAAGACAGGCAGTCATAACGGGACCCAGATGTGCCCAACCATTGAAACACAACGTTATTATCTACAGAATTCATACACCAGAACCATGTTATTGAATCACAAAAATAAAAAGTGCAAAAAACAAACCTCACATTTTAAGTAAGTTTACAATTTTGTGTTGGGACACATTTACAGCTATCCTTTGCTGCATGCGCTACAGGACGCAATTTGGATAAATCACTTAACTAAACCATAGGAAAATCAGAGATCACAGTCAAATTCACTTCATGAACCTAATCTAACCTTAACATTCAAATATGCTAAGGGGAGCATAATTGAAAAAAAGAAACTATAAACTAATATAACTCATAAATATTGGTACAAAGTTGAACAAACTGAAAATAGGATCCTGTGAAGGTTTAGAGGAACAGTACAATATGACCTACTAAGACTTATATATGTAAGAATGGGTGCACATAGGCTACTGATCAGTCTAACGCCATTGAATTAAGAAATTAAAAGTCATATGGTTGTATTAGATTTTGAAAGGGCATTTTATAAAAGAAAGCAATGTAGAAGTAAAATAAAGATCTGGGTGTGGTGGCACATGTATGCAATCCCAGACCTTGGGAGGGCAGAGACAGGAGGACACAGGAATCTGGGGTCATCCTAAGCTACATATCAAGTTTGAAGCCAGCTTGGGCTACATGCAACTCTGTTTCATGAAAACAAACTAAGAAGCAAAAATGGAAGTAACCTAGCTACGATAAGGACCATTACCTCAACCAACCAGCAAATATTGAATGTCAAAACCTAAATCTACTTACGTTAAAATCTGGAATTATAAACTGATTGCTTCTACTGTCTTTAGACAGCACAGTATTGGGATTTTTCATGAATGAAATAAATCAAGAAAAGAAATGACTAGTATTAAAATTACTTCTTCTCATGTGTGGTATGCTTTTTATAACCTTCTAAGACTCCAGAACTCTACTCTTGGCTATTTAAAGACCTAACAAAGTTGGTATGGCAATTTTGCAGTGTGGCAGGGAAAAGATAACATACACAGCTATCAAAGCTTGCCTTGTCTCTGACAAGTCAGCATTCAGAAATGGAAATGGAAGGATTCGTTTGTAACAGTACCCTCGTTTATTTTCTCTGTGCTGTGACTGAATACCTCAGGAGACAACTGGAAGGAGGGAGGGTAATTTGGCTCGGGTTTTGATGGTGCAGTATACCTCGGTGACAAGGCATGGTGTCAGGGCGTGAGGCGGCTGGCTGTCCTGTTTGCAGGGAGATGAACACTGCTGATCACTGCTGATCAATTCATGTTGTTTGTATGAGTGGCTATATGGGGCAGGGTGTGCATGCCTGTGCACAAGCACAGAGCTAGAGGAGGGCTTTGGGTGTCCCCCTCCATCCCTCTCAGCCTATTCTTTTTTAACAGAGCTTCTTCCTGAACCTGGGAACCACATTTTCTCAGCCAGGCTAGAAATCAGTGAGCCCCAGTATAAAATTTTAAGAAACATGATTTTTTTTTTCTTTGAAGGGCTGAATTCAGGAGAGTCTTCCCAGCTTCCAGAATCATCAGGAATAAATTTCTGCTTATGACTTATCCAATTTATGATTCTTTGTTGTAGTGTCATAAACAGATAAAGGCAAGTTTCTTTATAAGAACAAAAATAAAAGAAAAAAAGAACAAAAATAACAGATGATTTCGTGATGAGTAATTTCAGGGGTAACTTGACTGGGCTCCAAGGTGCCCTGATATTTGGTCAAACATTCTTCTTCCTGTGTCTGGAAGAATGTTTTTGTGTTAACCCTCCCCAGTGTGAACAGACCTCATCTAGTCAGGCAACGACCTGGACAAGAAGGACAGGACAAAGAAGCTGGCACTCCTCCAGGAAGAGCTCCTCCCCCGCAACTGCCCTGAGTAAATCAAACTCAGGTCGTCAGGCTTGGTGGCAAACACCTTCACCTGCAGAGCCAACTCACCAGCCCTTCAACCGGGGTTTGTTTGTTTGTTTCCTGGAACTTACACCGCCCACTCTCCTGGGTGACCAGCTTGCCAACAATAGATCTTGGAACCTCAACCTCGGGTTTAAGCAAACCACTTCCTTACAATAAACCTCTTTATTTACATAGCCTTTTTGTTCTGTTTCTCCATAGACACCGATAGAGGTTTACCCATAGGAGATTTTAGAATAAAACATTTAAGAGGAAGGAAAGAAGAAATAGCTGGAGGATGGGGCCACTGGAGAATGGCCCACTGGGTACTCCTCAGAGCTAGTTTAAGCTGGGAAAGCTGGTGATATTCAAGATGGCAATTCTAGGCTACCCTCCAGACCAGCAATATCACCAATGGCCTGGTCCATCATAAAAGAAAAGTCACTTGATCAAAGACAGACTTTTTTGGGATCAGATTTAAAACTAAAGATGGAATTAGACAAACCTGATGTGAGCAGGCCAGACTGGCACTCCAGGGGACTGACTGACTGTGTTACATTTCAAACACAGCATTGATAGGCTGGGCCCGAAAAACCCTTATGAAAACTAAGAGGGACTAGAAAGTTCCTCTTCTTCCATGCTCTAGACCAGTCCTCCACAGTCATTCCAGTGTGAACATTAAATCTAATTTCAGAGATCCTTGACATTAAAAGGTCTTCTGACCAAGTGCCGGGTAATTCTTACATAACGCAGAGGCTTTCTTGGTGAGTGAAGGGGAGCCTGGTGTCTCTGTTGCATCTTTATGACTTTGGCGTCCCACAGCAGTTTTCTGTTTATTTATAGAAAGAGAATCCATCTCCTTGTCTCTGTTATTCTTGCTGCTGTTGCTGCTTACCAGTGTGAAATGTGGCTTCAGTAAATCAGGATGAGAGGCTCCGCTGCCCTTCAGTAATAGCCTCCCGCCTGCCTGAGCTATCACTGACTGGGCGGGGCTGGGGCTGCTGGATGGAGGGAGGTCCTAGAGAGGGGTCAAGTGGCTTCCATTACTATGATAGTGAATTGGCCCAGCCTTCTACAGGGCATTATCCTGTTTGTCAGAAGTCTGACGTGCAAACATTTGCAGCAGCAAAATTACCTGTCTGGCCTCTGGACTTACTGGCTGGGAGATGCCTGAATGGACATCGCTTAGACGTCTGCCTGCAGGTGTTCATCATGCCCCATCTGCCAGAGGAGGGCACTGGCTTCCCTCAAGGTGAATTCCCTGCTTGTCTTTTGCCAAATTTGATGTCAGCACACACTGTGTTTTGATTTTCTCCCCCACTGGTGAACTTGATCCCAAAATGATGGTTTTGGTTTTTAGCTTTTTTAAACATACATTTTGTGAGAATTTCATACATGAATACTGTATTTACATAATTTCTACCCCACCCTCTCCCTCATCCAACTCCTCCCATTTCCCTTCAAATTCATGACCCTTTCTTTAATTATTATTGTTACATGTTTGTATGTATGTGTATACACATACATACAACCATAACCTGCTAAGAACATTGAGTGTTGCTTATATGTATATGTATTTAGGGCTTACCACTTGGGAGTGGCTAACATATCTGGGGCCCATCCCTGGATAAGACTGATTCTTCCTCTTTTAGCAGCCATTAATTACCTATAGCTCTTCATATAGGGGTGAGGCCTTGGGAGAGTTCTCTCATTCATGTTGGGATGTCAGCTGTTGTCACTGTGTAGGTCTTACTTAGGTAACCGTGTTGTTAGGATTTCCTGGGTGCAGCTTTTGCATCCCAGACACTATCTCACAGTAGCCATCCTGGTCCTCTGGCTCTTACAGTCTTTCCAGATGTTCACTGAGCCTTAGGTGTAGGGTTGTATTGTAGATGTACTAGCTAGGGTTGGACACCCTATGGTCAGCTGCTTTCTGCACTTTGACAAGTTGTGGATTTCTATGATGATTTCCATCTGCTGCAAAAAGAAGCTTCTTTGATGAGAGGCAAGAGCTGCATTTGCATGTGGATATAAGGTTAGGTATTTGGAATGCAGTTAGAAACTATACTGGTTTAGGAAAGTAGCAGTAGCAGATTCTCCTCTAGGGTCCATGACTTCACCAGTCACAGATATTTGGCTAGGTTTATAGTACCAGGCATTAATTCCTTCCTATTGACCAGGCCTTAAGTCTGACTAGGTGGCTGTTAGTACCCCCAAGATATAAATGCCACTATTGCACCCTAAGGGGATGTTTTGCCATGTGAGTCATTTCTGTGATGGATAGGCTTTACAGCTGGGGAAGACTAGTGATTGCTTTTCTCTGTTGGCAGCTTGGGTAGCACCTTAATGTGCTATGAGAGAGAGTCCTCAGGGAGGAGGCTTCCAGGTCAGTTCCAGCTTGATTCTACCCAGTCTTGTGTCTAAAGTGTGTGTAGTGTCTTCAGTAATAGCATCCTACTTTCAGGTTCTGGGAGGCACCCAAGGTCAGTAGCCACTGGGTTTCTGTTAGATAGTCCGTGGCTTCTAGGGAAGGAAGCTATCAGTCCAGATTATTTATATCTGCTCTACGCATATATTTTTATGTATTATATGTGTATTTTAAGTAGATACTAATGTTTCCCTATGGCTTTTTTCAGTTATCCTCAGTGTTCTTTATCTCTTCTCCTCCCTCTCTAGATTAAAGCCTCCTACCCCACTTTCTCTGTGTTCGAGGAAATCTTTAGAGTTCAGAAAAATTCTACTGTCCAGGATAAGTTAGCTCACTCTTCTCTTTGTTCTCTGCCTCACATCTCTGTTTCTTTCCCTGCCCCCAACACTGCAATACACCTGACGTGGCTAGACAGAGCCCATGAATGCACAGAGGGCAAAGGATGGCAGGTCCAGGCCTCACGGCTCCCCAGTTCTTCAGGCTACAAATCAGGACACAGATTCTGGCAGATATGTTCACAATGCTGGAAGTAATAAGGCCGGCTATTTTATGTCGGACTGTCTTAGAGCATAGAAGATAGCAGTACTCCGTCTAGGTAAATAGAACAGAGGAGAAGCAGGTCGTGGGAACCACAAGGGAAACAAGATATTTGGGCCATGACTGACTCTGAAATCCCATTGGTCCTGGGGGGATTTCAGAGTTAAGAACCCCATTCTGATGAATAGTTATTTAGGGGAGTCTCATTACACAGTATAACCTCTGCCAACCTCTCAAATAAATGATTAGCGAATGACTTTGAGTGATTTCCAGCCAGGTTTATGGAGCTGGCCTCCAGATTGCTAATGTTAGAAGCAACCCAGGAAAGAAGTAATTAAGGACAGTTGCCATAGCTTGCTTTGCTCTGGGGCACATTCTGTGCTCGAAATGAAATTGGAATTTTCAAAACGCAATCAAGATCTCCTCTGCTGTTTTCTAGTTTCTGCTCAAGCCCCTGGGTTTCTGCCTTTAATACTCTGGAAATGAAAACGGACTCCTTGATTACTCATGGCCCCACGTTGTTGCTTGTGGTTTTTCCAAGAGGCATGCTAATTGCTCTATGGAACAGAAGAGGAGCCACCAGGATGTCTCCGGGTAGGGCCAGATTGTTCATGAGCAATCTCTCCAAACCGCTCATAATGGACTGGAAACAATCTATTTTGAGGTTGGAATATGGGAAGTAATTGTTTTAATGCATCGAGTTTCAATTTTTGTCTAACAAACTTTTGAAAATTGGATTTGGTTCTTTCAAAGATGGTGGGTAGGTAAATAGTGCCACTGTCAGGTTTATAGTTCATGACTTAAAGGAACATTGGAAGCTGGGGGTGGCTCGGTGGGTGGCGCACTGGCTATGTAAGTGTGAGGACCGGAGTTCAGATCCCCAGAACTCACATAAAAAACTGGGTGGGTGTGACAGCTTGCCTGTGATATCAGTGCTGGAGACCGCAGACAGAGGATCCCTGGGTCTTAGTTGGATGGGTGAGCTTAGGAATCAGTGAGAGGCCCATGCCTCAGTAAATTAAGTTAGAAGGCAATTGAGGAAGACAGTTAATGTCAACCTTCAGCTCCCATACTCACCTACACATATGTGCCTGCAACACATGCAAGCATGCATACCTACACAAAACACACACACACACACACACACACACACACACACACACACACACACACACACACACAAGCATCGACTTTTCATTATGTTTAATGAGTGAGCATTTCATAAACATCGTGAAGCAGGAGCTGGAATGAACGTATATGAGCAAACCCATTGTTCATGCCTTGACTTCACAAGTCAGACACAGTGTTGAGGAGGGTGTTCTGACCTTAAGCTTAGCAAATTGACAAGCGCCTGGCTTTCGTGGCAGTTTGGAGATCTCCCCATCTCTCTGCACTGTGCTAACAGTGTGGCCACCCCTCTTCCTCACTCTGGTTCAGTCAGAAGTGCTGGGGCTCTTCTTCCTTGTGCATCTTTCCAAGGACTCCATGGCTTGACCGTCATAAGAATCACTTCCTTTTGATTCTTAGTCTAGAGAAATACTACTACATATAAATTCCAATTAAATTAGACACTGACTGGACTAGAACTAGCCTACTGTTGCAGGTAGGCTCTCAGGGATCATCATCACCCCTTGACAGTCTTACCCCACAGGGACATTTTTCCTGTCTGCTGACCTCAGGCTTGTTTGAGTGAGGCATAATGAGATTTTTCTTCCGATAACCTGCTCAAGGCAGGACAGAAATGGACTAAGTGGGGATATAGGCATCTCTTTCCCTGCTTTTGTGAATGGCTTCAGAAAACATTGAGATGGGATCTTGACATGGCAAGGTGATCTTGCCTGAGGAGTTGAGTTTCTTGTTAGAAGTGACCTGGATCTTTTTATTTTAATCTCAGTAAGGGTTAAGTACTTGTTGAGTGGATTTGTATCTACACACTCATCCTCTTCCCTTGGGGCTACCTTCTGGGGAGTCTATACAGACAAATACCATGTAAGATATCACTGTACATTTTCATTGAATAGGTTTCCCTTGTAACTTCTTGATAAGGGTATTTTCAAGATAGATGTAGCATGAATTCTAATTAGTCTTAACAATAAAAACCTGGAGTCAGATATTAGGGTGAAAGCTGGAAGACTAGAGAAACAAAGGAACAAGCCACAGCCAACTCTTACCTCGCCAACTCCTCAGCCTGAAAGGGAGCCGAGCGCCTGTCTCCACCCCGCCTTATCACTCTCTCTCTCTGCCCAGCCATATCATTTCCTGTTTCCTCCTCCCAAGTGCTAGGATTAAAGGTGTGTGCTTCCACTGCCTGGCCTCTATGGTTAACTAGTAACTAGCCCTGCCCTTCAATCTCCAGGCAAGCTTTTTTTGTTAGAGCACAAACAAAATATCACCACAGGGAAGGGAAAAGAACATCAGTTGTGGTATGCTACATTTTGCCAGATGTATATGATAGAATGACACTAGTAGTTTTAGTTTCGGTCCTAGTCAGCTTCAACTGTCAATTTGATACAGCCTAGAGTCACCTGAGGAGATGGTCAGAGTGGCCTTGGAGCATGCCTGTGAGGGATTGTTTTGATTGCTAATTAATGTGAGAAGGCCCAGCCCACTGTAGGCAGCACTATGCCTAGGCAGGCAGTTATGGGCTATATAAAACCGATGGCTAAGCATCAGCATGGAATTGGTCCAGCAAGTAGCAGTTCTCCAAGGATTCTACTTAAAGTTCCTCTTTGAGTTACTGCCCGATTGCTTTTTTTTTTTTTTGTTTTAACTTAAATTTTTTATTAAAGATTTTTTTCATGTAATATATTTTGATCATATTCTTTTCCCTCTCCAAATTGTTTACAGATCCTCCCCACCTTCCTACCCTCCCCCTCAAAAGAAAGGAAAAACAAAAACCAAAAATCAAAACAAACTTAAGAAAAAAAACCCAATAAGACAAAAAATATTAAAAAAAAACAAAATAAAACAACACACACACACACAAAACCCTCAAATCCATAGAATCCATTTGTAAAGGCTGACTACTCCTGGACACGGGGCCTTCCCTAGAGTGTAGTTGATATACTCAGAAGTACATCATTGGAGGAAACTAATGCTCCCGTTCTCAGCTGGTATCAATTACAACTGGTTTCTTGGTTAGGGGTGGGACTTTGTGTCCACTGGGAATTTGTAGATCTTGTGCATGCTGTCCCAGTCTCTGTGAGTTCATATGTGTTCCATATGTGCCCCGATTTCTTTCAGTGGTGTTCTGTGACCTGTAAGCTGAAAGAAACCCTCTCTTCCCCTAAGTTGCTTTTGGTCAGAGTGTTTTATTCCAGCAGTGGAAGGAACAGTGGCAGCCACTGCTCTTCCTCCTCCTTCCCCTCCTCTTTCTTTCCACGAGGTAAGTAGAGCTCTTACCACAGTATATAACTTACAGAATTAGATATGCAATTGGAAGTCTTTGGTTTTGAAAACACCCAGACTCTTGAAGACAGCATTAGGAAACTTCTTGGTACATTTGAATTTATAATAATAATTTTCTAGAAAACTTCATTTTTCTAGATAGAGCAAATATAAACATGGTAAATTCCACATTAATGAAGTCTAAATTTATGAGATTATATTCTTTTGACTATTATGCACTACACATTTCATACCAGATTATGAGTTAGTTAAATATAAAATCTCTAGGCCAACTTGGAATCTGTCACTGAACTTTTCATATGAGAAACTGAAATTGTGGGAGGGAACTAATTTGTCTAAATATAATTTCTAATTTCTGTGGTGCTATTGCAGTGTAAAGATAATAACACAAAGTAGAAATTGTCCTTTAGTAGACAGATGAAGGTAATTACAGTGATTATAATAGATGCGGGCAAATATTCGATGAATTGACTAATTTAGTTCACATTACAAAAACTATTAAAGCTGGAACATTAAGTTATAAGTGAGTGGTGTTTCTGGAAAGTCATACAGCACAAATATATTTGAAGTGGCATATTCATAGGAAGCCATTTTTACTGACCCAAATTCATGCTGCATGCTCAGAAATGATACCTTCTATGCACTTCCATGGACTTTCTCTTTGCCTTTCCTCCCTCCTGTCCCTTAAAACCTGTTTCTTTCTCCCTGAGTACTTATCCCTCCTCCTTTGCAGAGTACAGATGGTAAGAAATTGCCTAGTGGTCACAGACAAGATATTGAGAAGACAAAACCTTCGTTTTCTCAAAACATCTTGCTCCTTAATTCTTGTCTTTAATTCTGCTGCCTGGAGATACAGAGCACTGCAGAATATCAGTGGGGCAGGGTGTCAGTACTCCAGACTTGGGGTCACCCAGTCCGCTTGCTGGCTACTTTCTACTTCCAGGATTTCCTTCCGGTGCATCTTTTCGGGGACTCCTTCTCTGTGAGGTTGAGCTGGCCCTGGATGCAGCTGGAGCACCCTGCCTGCTCAGCCTGTGCGGCTCTTCTCACTTCCTTCTCAGAATTGATACTACTTTTCAGCAACCCTTGCAAATGCTTTTTCTAAAAATGTTCTCAGCAAAACCAGACTCCTAATTAGCCCTTCTGAAGCAGATGGCCTGGTGCCACCTGTTCCCCTCGCCTCTTCTCTTCCGAAATAAAATTTCCTCTTGACCAAACTCCCTTGATTTTACGCTGGCATTGCATAGCCTTGGACAAATTATGCAGCACTTAAATCACACCTAATTACCACCTCTGTCAGCAGGACTTGGTACCAAGAATGGAAGTGGGAGAGACCTGGAAAAAAAAAAAAAACATGGAAAAATCAGCTGTTGGGAAGGAGAAGCAAGGAATTGCAAGAGGCTGTCTTCTCTCTGGAAGGACTGGGAATCCAGGAGATCAGTTCTAACCCACCCCAGCCAAGTGAGGAACCCAAAAGCTGGGTTCTGCCTAGGCTATTGAAGAAGCAGCACAGGCCCCCACCTGACAGAGCTAGTTCCATGGTTCTGTGAAAGACACATAGAAACAGGAATACTTAGCGCTATGGAGGAGTTTGGGGTAAGGAAGACCACAGGGAAGGCTTTGTTCAACAGCCCTAGGAAACCCTGTGTTGTTATTAGACAATGTCCAGTATCTGGTGTGTGTTGTTGTTTCAAATATCTTTACTGAAAAAAAAATTAACTTTTGAGTTGTTTTATTTTTATTTTTCAGTGGTTCCAAACTACTTTTCCCTCTTTACTTTAGTAATTTTCAAGTCCTTGAAAGATATAACATAATTTCTTAAGCTTGATCCAAGTCAAACCTAATTAACTCCTGCAGAGAAAGTTTTCTTTTATTTGCTTGTTTATCTATTTTGCGACAGGGTCTCACACTATAGTCCAGACAAAACTGGAACTCTTAGCAATCTTTCTGCCTCTGCTTCTTGAGTGCTAAGATAACAGGTGTGAATCTACACACTTAGCTGGAAATATTTTTTTTTTAAGAATTATAACCTGAATTGGGGCTGGAAAGATGGCTCAGAGATTAAGAGCAGTAGCTAGTCTTCCAGAGGACCTGGCTTCAATTCCCAGCACCCACATGGCAGCTCACAACCATCTGTAACTCCAGCTCCAGAGCATCCAATGCCGTCTTCTGACCTCCATGGGAACTAGGCATGCATGCTGAGCACAGACATACGTGAAGGCAAAACACCCACATACATACATTTTTAAAATTAAAAAATACAAACATAACCCACATATCCTAAGTTCCAGCTACCTGGGGGCCACAGATAAGGGTTAAGGAGTACATTAGTGAACTTCTCAAAACTACTGGTGTGCCATCCTAATGGCAACTTTCTTGAAAACACACACACACACACACACACACACACACACACACACACACACACACAGAGAGAGAGAGAGAGAGAGAGAGAGAGAGAGAGAGAGAGAGAGAGAGAGATCCTCGGGGCAGTCTAGAAGGTCAAATTATTTACCGGTCACAGTAAATCTGTATTCATATCTTGGTCCTAGCTCCTTTCCAGGAACTGTCCTTCCTCTCTTCCACTGGAAGTTCTTTTTAGTTCACCACCCTCCTCTACCCACAACTTAAAGTTAAGGTCCCCCCATCCCACCCCACCCCACCCCGGCTGCTCCTGTGTCATTGATAACACGTCTGGCTCTCCACACAAGAAAGTAGGAACCTTGGGATCAGCAGTGCCTATTGGGTTTGGTTGTCACCAAATGCCCTTGATGCCCAGCACAGTGCTGAGTAAGAGCGGGCACCAAAGAGACTGTACTGAATTGGTAAGAACACCAGTTCCGGGCCTCAGCTCCCTTATGCTGCCTTACATAGATTTTCTTTCTTTCTTTTTTTTTTTTTGTTTTTGAGGGGGGCTCCATAATATTGAGATATTAAGAATGTGCTTTTAAGCAAAGGGCATTGCAGCAGCAGGCTGCAGGGTCATCATGACCACCATGGCTATAATGGAAACCCCTCTCTTAATGATGCTGAAAGGGTCAGGCCTAGAGGTGGGCATCCATCTCCTTACACCTGGTAAAGGACCAAGCACATTACCATTATGCTTCATTCTACTGCTCCTGGCTCTTACATTTGAAAAAAAAAAGATGCTGAAGTGCCTGTGAAATGTGACACAGAAGGAAGATTTTGAAATGAAGTAAAAGAAGAAAATCATTTCATATATGTCCTGTGCAGTGTGCATATGCTGTGAATCAACCACTAACAAGTTAAGCCTCATAAACTCATCACCTAGCCTAAAGACTAGAACACTGAGCAAATAGACCACCATCCACATACGTGTTCTTCCTTCATGCCAGGCCCTTGTCTTTGCCTCTGAGATTAAACACTAACCTCTTAAGTTTGGCATTCATCATCCTTATTTGCTTTGATTTTTATATAGGGAGGAAGAAAGGCCAGAATGTGAATGGGGCGCACCCTCGAGGAACTATGAGTAGACACATAACTTATCTGTAAACCTTCACCTGTACTTACACAATATGGCTCGCTGTTGATCTATTCATTAATTTCATATATACTGTGTATTCTTGCATCCTAGACTTTGTGTTTACTTCTGGGGATGCATCCACGAAAAGGTAACAGTTCCAGAGCTCATGATCTGGTGGAGGACACAGACAACCAAATTTGTCATTGCATACAGAAGGGTGCCACAGAAGACTCTGAGGACTCATACAGGAGCTTCAGGTGAGACAAAGTGGATAACCAGAAATTTAAACAGATTCCTGCAGTAGGAGCAAAGCTTGCCAACAAAATTCAGGATGATGGTAAGTGGTGTTTTTGAAATTCATGGGCATGCAAATCTTGGGGTATTTGGGGCAGAGGGAAGTACATGGAAATCAAGAGAGAGGAGTATGATAGACAGTCTAGGAATGGGGGTAATGAAGCTCAAAAAGAGAACCTGGGTGATCATTAACCCAAATGTCTTCTGTGACCTCAGATATTAGGAGCTAATGGTTAATATATAAATCTTTGCATAGGATAGAGCTCAGTAAAGAACATGCCTAGTGTGCACAGGCCCTTGATTCAACTCACAGAACCACAACAAAATACTGATTTCTGCATTTAAGATTAAGAATCACAAGCTCTTGAGAAATAGAACAGAAATGTAGGATTATACACACACAAATAACACAAAAATGATAACCACAGTACACAGATGGCCAGATTGTAGATCATGGTTACATTGCAGGCCTATATGCAACCCTGAAGAAATATTAGGCTGGTAGTATTCACTACAGTGTGGTCTAAGCTGGGTCGTCGTCACAGTGTTTAGGTGCTTTCTTGACAAAGGCAAAAATAATCCCACATTAAATAACTGTCATACTTGTGATTTCTAACCTCCTAAACAATGGCTATAGAATTACTTTGTTCCAAACCTGTCTGCTGCCAGCTCTCTTAAATAATATTCTTGAAGATAGTGCTGTCCTATAAAACTTTCTGCAGTGGTGAATTATGTTCTCGAAAGCTACAGAGACTAGGAAATCAAGCAGTCAGTACAATTGAGGATGGGGACCAGCATTAAATGAGGAAGCCGGAGAAGATGGTGCGCATGTGTGCTGCAGGGAAGCCTGTTTGCATAGAGGAGTTAAGTGCATCCCTGCACATGGCGGTTGTGGGTGTGAATCTCTCCCCTTACCTCTCCTGTAATGTTCCAGTGATACCCCCCCCATCACCTGCCTGGCTTGTCTCTTCCTCCTGTGTCTTGCTCTGCTGCAAAGATCTTGTTTTTCTCTTTTACTCTTTAAAAACACTTTTTAAAGTTAGTATACAAAGTAAGGATACATTATGGCATTTTCATATATAGATATCGTTGTACTTAGGTCATATTCGCTGTACCATCACCCTCCCCTGTCTCTCCTCCCACCCCGCACTGGCTTCCTTACTCCCCACCAATAGTCCGTGTGCCTTCATGTCATACTATACAGTCCTCACATATAAGAAACCACACAGCATTAGACATTGTCTTTCTCCACCATTACTTTCTGTTCGTTCTTTCTCCCTCCCTTACACCCACCCCTTCCTTTCTGCACTCATAACTCTCTGTCACTCTCCACCCTTCTAGATCGCACACATGAAAGGAAACATGTGGCGTCTCCTCTCCCAGGGTCCCCTGACTTCACTTTTGGATGAGGTAGTCTGCTGTTTCTTCTGCCCCCACATGAACTTGGCACAGCGAAGCCTGCGTGAGCTGTGCCCCTCTTTCTGCTGAGTCACCCTCTGGGCCTCCACACTTTGCAGCTGTCTATTGCTCCCTGAGTGATTTCTAGTGCTCCTTCAGTCCTCTTCTCTTTGCCATGTTCTGGGTTATTAGGGTTCTTCTCGTTTACCATGTCCCATGGAGGCAACTTCCAGCCCAATGTCTTACCAAGTCTCTCTCTGATCTATTGTTTTAAGCCCACAGAGCCCATCTCCCACACATCTTTCTCCAGCCACTGGCCATAACCATCGTTTCCTCTATGCTTGCTTCCCATCCGCGTGGTATCAACGCAAAACCATGGTTCTGATCTCAAAATGAAAAAGAGATGGCTCTTTCTGGAGCCAAATGTGAGTGACCATGGTCTAGGAACACAGGTTCAGATTGTCCCAAATATCATGTTCTGATGTGGCAGTGGTTGTATGAATTTTTTTTTATTGTAGCATAGCAAAGAAAATCATAAATGAGCACACTTCAGATACATTGGTGAGTGCATCATGCAGATGGGTTACATGCTTCTGATGCTAATGATGGCATTGTTAGCTTTGGGGCTGGTATTAGTTGTCCATTCATGTATTCCGAAGAATTTACCTGGTGGTCACAGGATGTTAGCTCACTTACACTGGGTGGAGTGAGGCATAAAATGACTATCAAGTGAGCTAAAGATGGCCCAAGATAATTTGGCTCTGGACTCACAACATTCAAACCTCTCCACATCACTGATGTTCTAATCAGTCAGTCTTTGCAGTCAGTCACAGCTTCTTTCTGGGAACTTCCGCCCACAGTGGCCCTACTTCCACCAGCATCAGTCCTACCTGTCTGCCATGACCTGTGCAGCTTTGTCCCACTCTGAAGGACTTCCTACTGGTCATCTAATGTGTCTTCGCTCTTTCCTTCTGGGTGCTGATCTGCACAGAGAAGTTCTCTGTTAATGTCAGTGAGAACACTCTGCCGAGATGGATGCAAGGAGTTCCATTGGCTCTGGGGTAGTGTCTGCAATGATAGAGGCCCAGCACCCTCTAATGACCAAGGATAGTTCATCAGAGCAAAAATGTCACTTGTCTTTGCATAACTGCCCTTGTCACGTATCTCCAGCGCACCTTGGGTCTCCTTTGACAAGCAAACTGATGATTATGGGAAAGGTGAAATCTTCTTGGGAAAGAAGGTCACTGGAGGATTAGTTTAGACCTTTCCCTTCAGCCTTTGGTAAGAAGAGAAGCCAAGGATGACGTTCCTTCAGTTTGCTTGCTTATGAGCGTAACCTGGACAAAAGGACTTACAAGTGAATGCAAACCCACTGAGTGAAACCTGGACAAAAGGACTTACAAGTGAATGCAAACCCACTGAGTGTAACCTGGACAAAAGGACTTACAAGTGAATGCAAACCCACTGAGTGTAACCTGGACAAAAGGAGTTACAAGTGAATGCAAACCCACTGAGTGTAACCTGGACAAAAGGAGTTACAAGTGAATGCAAACCCACTGAGTGTAACCTGGACAAAAGGAGTTACAAGTGAATGCAAACCCACTGACTACAAAGCAAAAGTAGAGCTCGAGGGGAAAGAGTAAGCACCTGGCATTTCCGGGAAGTGGATGAGGATAAAGGTTTCCCCCAGATGTTCTAGCTAGCAGGTTACGATCACGCTCACCAGGACTTGACTGTTGAAGCACTTCCAGCAATGCTCTGGATGTAGGTCCAGCAGGTCCCCACTCAGGATGGACTTGTTCATGATACTGCACTGGATATGGTAGCTTAGGCCTATAGTCCCAGCACTCAGGAGGCTGAGGTAGCACATAAATCATGAGTTCAAGGCCAGCCTGGGTTATATAGGGAATTCCAGTCCAGCCCAGACTAAAGAGTGAGATCCTGTCTGGGAAAAAAAACCCTCCAAACCAAACAAAAAATAATGATACTTACTGGTATTTATTGAGCATTTGCCTTGTGTAAGATATCCACCTGAGCTCTTTATATGCGTAAAGCCATTTAATTTTTATGTCAATTTTGTGTAATAGGGTTTGCATCTGAGAAACTGTGGCCTAGAGAGGACAGCTACCTTCCCTAGGGAATCTCAGCTTCATTTGGGCTGTCAGTATGGGGACCAGGCCATAGCTAGGAGCCATTGTTAGCTGGATTCCCTAATAGAATCAGAGAGATTTTGAAGAAGTATGTGTACATCCAGTTTGTTCTTTCAGATGGTCTTATGGGCTGTTGTGGTTTGAGTATGGGATGCCTCCTGCAGGCTTGCATGTTGAAAGCTTGGTCCCTGGCATGCTTTCGGAGGACCTCGGTAGATGCGGTAGATGCGGTAGATGCGGTAGATGTGGTAGATGCGGTAGATGCGGTAGATGTGGTAGATGCGGTAGATGTGGTAGATGCGGTAGATATGGTAGATGCGGTAGATGCGGTAGATGCGGTAGATGCGGTAGATGTGGTAGATGCGGTAGATGTGGTAGATGCAGTAAGCCCAGAGAGTGGGTCTGTAAACTGTATCCTGTTCCTGATTCCTTCTTCCTTCTCTCTGCTTCCTGGCCATGAGGAGATGAACAGCTTTGCTCTTTTGTATTCTACTGTGATGGTTGACTTTACCACAGCCCAGACACAAGAAAGTCAGTCAACTGTGGATAGAAACCTCTGTCTCTATGAACTCAAACATATTTCTCCTCCTTAAGTTATTTTCTTCAGGTATTTCTTACCAAGGTGGAAAATCTAACAAAGGCTGCGTTGTGTCTACCTACTCTCAAATTCATATTTTGAAAATTGAATCCCCAGGACCTCAGAATGTGCCATGCATTTAAAGAATTGAATCGAAATGAAGTCATGAGGATGGGACCTAATCTAACATGGATTCCATCAGGAAGGGAAGTCTGGACATTGGCAAAACAAAGGACTCAGTGTTGAGGCAGCTGTCTGTAACTAAGGAGAGAGGATAGAAAGTCCCCCCCTGCTGCCATCTTGAGCTTGGACTTTGAGTCTCCAGAATTATGAGAAAATAACTTTCTGGCGAAGTGTCTTCATAGCAGTCCTAACTGACCAATACAGATAGCCAGAGGTGGTCGGGCTTATGTCCATTTTGTGTGTCCTAGATGGTACAGCTAAGTCATAGCAGTCCTAACTGACCAATACAGATGGCCAGAGGTGGTCAGGGATATGTCCATTTTGTGTGTCCTAGATGGTACAGCTAAGGAGCCAGACATCTTTGGACTGTGTGTCAGGAGTTCCAGGAATGATGTACCCTTTGTGGGGTGGTCGCTGGTCAGCAACACCCCCCGGCCTTCTGGTTTGCAGCCTGGTGATCTCTAGCCACATACAGATATGAGGGTCTGTATTCATTTCTGACCCACCGAGCTACAGTGAGTGCTCAGGTGTTCTGCTGAAGGCCTTTGAGCTTACTTTTATAACTTGTAGCTCCACAAAACCAAAGGCTTAGGAGGTGCCTCCTGAAGGTTCAAGGCTGGGAAGTTCCTTAGCTGATAGAGATTCCTCCAAAAACTCTCTGTACCTTACTCCCTCACTTGGCTTGCATCCTGTGGATAGGAGCTGTATCCTAAACACCAAAAACTTTCCCATGCGCATTAGAATATATAAGAGATTGGAAAAATACAATTAAAAACAGATCCCAAATGGCATTCTCTTAATGTGTCTGAGCTTGGTATCACATAGGTCTGAGGAGATGGGATCTGACTTCTATTCTCTGTGCATTCTTATGCAAACACCATTACTTTATACCACAGACCAAAATACCTTTTTAATAGTCTTTCAGCATAGAAAAACTGCACAGCTAAAATAGAGGGGATTTCTAGTTTCTTATCTCCTGTTTAAACACCTTCCCTATATACAGCCCCCTTAGATCCTTTCAAATATCCTTTTAAACAACACAGAGGCTATTTCTTACCCCTTTTCCTTATTTTGATTCTGGTCTTAGCGTGTTCATGTCATGTTATTAGGCTTTGTTAGAGGCTGACATTTCTCTGGGGCAATCAGGTGACAGCTGTCCAAAGCCTCCTATGAGACATGCTGAGGACCCTTCCTAATTGTAGAATCTGCTGACAGCATTCACCAGCTAGAGAGCTGCAGGCTGGTGCTGGTGGGACTCTTAACTACACAGGCAGTAGCCTGGAGAGACTGCACTGTGGAATCTGCTGACAGCATTCACTGCTAGAGGGCTGCAGGCTGGTGCTTGGGGGACTCCACACCTGCAGCAGCCTAGAGAGACCACACAGTGGATCAGTGTGGACCTTTCTGGAAAGTCTTGTTTTTCTGTATTACCCCAACCTCTGTTTCTTGGAACTGTGCCTCCCATCCTTAGAGCCACAGGCTGGTCCACAGGGGTACCCTAGAACCCATATACTGGTCCTTGCTGTGACCGGGAAGGGTGCCTGGGCCACACTATGCTTTGCTCCCCCGAGCCTGTGAGGTGGATCCTGAGGCTGTGGGGACATCCTGTGCTGCAGGGTAGAGAACAGAGGGACCAGCCCACACAGAAAAGAGAATCAAGGCACTCTCTCTCTAGCTAGTTCTAAGTTTCTAAACAAGTAGGTGTTCCCAGCCAACTAGCCAGGTATCTACCTGCTATTTAACTATCCATTCAATTCTATTTATATGTTTTCTTATAAAAGTGAAATCAAAGAGCACTTTATGTCTGCTGACTTTTCTCTCTTTGTAATGTACGGTTAGCATTTTTCCATCTTGTAGAGATGCTCTATAACATCCTGTCAACTGGCTTGACTGTACTCCTTTGTAAGGGCATACCATTAGCTGTATCGCTATTCCTAAATATCATAACTCTAAATAACATTAATTAAGTGCCTTTGTGGGAGATTCTTCTATACATAGTGACTTCTAAAGGGAGTAATATGTCCAAAACTATATTAATATGTGATAAAATTAAACAATTAATGGAATTTATCAAATTACCTCTCAGAATGGTTATACCATTTGACTTTCAAATAGCATATGAAAATACATAGTTTATTCAATGCTTGCCAACATGTGGTAGAAGTTTTTGTTCAAACAAACCCATTTTTAGCATTTATAGGTTGTTATTTTTGCCAGGTTTCTTAGCTTCTCTTAGTCTCATGTCTTAGTCTGTTAAACAAAGATCCTTACACCCACAGAAAGCATAGCTACCACCACCCATCAAAGAAGCCTCTCTTTCCAGCAAATAGAGACCAGCACAGAAATCACAGCTGCACACAATGCAGAGACCCAGGGATCCGGGGAGCCCAGACACAACAGGTGTGTATCTGCACCACAGCTCTTTCATCTTTGGCTCAGGGAACATTGTGGAAGAGGGGATAGGAAGATGGTAAGAGCCAGAATACCAGGAAGTCTGCTGTGAAACAGTCTCTCCTAGAAATGTCTGCATAAACAAGACGGGAACAATGGCATTATCAATGGACGTGTTAACATGGGAGGGGCAAGAATTAGCCTCTCCCAGGGATGAACGCCCTTATTTGTTGTTCAATGCAAAGTGGTCAGCCTTAAAACCATATAAACAAGCAACAAAAACAGTCTCGGCAAGTTGTATTTATATATATTTGTGCATCCACACACACACATACATGTATGTACTAACCATAATGATAAAAGAAGAAGAGGCTATCAGCTTGAGAGTGGAGGCATGGGAGGGTTTGGAGGGAGGAAAGGAAGTGGGGAAGTAATGTACTTCCCTTGCAATTAAAACATATTAAAAATAAATAAAATTGTTTTGTAGCTTGAGTTTTCCTGCCTGGCCCACAGTCAGGACAAATCTCTGTCACCCGCCAGTCCCACAGCCGCTCAAACCCGACCAAGTAAACACAGAGACTTATATTGGTTACAAACTGTATGGCCGTGGCAGGCTTCTTGCTAACTGTTCTTACAGCTTAAATTAATCCATTTCCATTAATCTATACCTTACCACATGGCTCGTGGCTTACCGGCATCTTCACATGCTGTTTCTCATCGTGGCGGCTGGCAGTGTCTCTCTGACTCAGCCTTCCACTTCCCAGCTTTATTCTCCTCCTTGTCCCGCCTATACTTCCTGCCTAGCCAATGACCAATCAGTGTTTTATTTATTGACCAATCAGCAACACATTTGCCATGCAGAACATCCCACAGCATTGTTTAAAAAAGAGAAGCTCCTTTCTAGAGCTATTATAAAGTCAAATAAGATAATCTATGCACAATACTTAGCACCCTTCTTGCCATAGTCAGCATGCAATCAATGTTTAGTTTTCTTAAAGAGACAAAAGAAAGAAATGGTCCTGAATACAGTTTTTTTTTTTTTTTTTTGGTTTTTCGAGACAGGGTTTCTCTGTGTAGCTTTGCGCCTTTCCTGGAACTCACTTGGTAGCTCAGGCTGGCCTCGAACTCACAGAGATCAGCCTGGCTCTGCCTCCCGAGTGCTGGGATTAAAGACATGCGCCACCACTGCCCGGCTGAATACAGTTTTGTAGTGTAGGTATCTGAGCTCAGATTCTGTCTTCAGCGCCTGATAGTCCTGTGACTCTGGGGAAATCCCTTAGCCTTACCCCTTTGTGTAAACGTAAGAAGTGCTAACAACTGCATGGGGTTCTCTTGAGTGTTCCAGTGAACCAAGGGAAGCCTCTAGAAGAAAACTGGGCCCATAGCAAGCACTCAAGATGTGTTAGCTATTGTTATTTTATTTCACTCTTGCTCAGTTCATATAAGAATATGTCATATGTTAAAAATTCTGTTTAATCTTTATCTGATTACTAGTAAACCTAGATATTTGTTATTTAAATTTTTTAAGTATACATATGTGCAGTCTGTGTATACATATTCACATGTGTAGGCACATGTGTTATGTGGGCATATGTAGGCATGTGTGCATATGTGTATGCAGAAGCTTGAGGTTGGTGTCAAGAATCTTCTACAGTGACTCTTCCCCGCTGTTCTTGGAAGCAGTCTCTCTCAATCAAACCCAGAGCTCTCTCCTCTAAGGCTAGTCTCACTAGCAGGCTTACTCTGGGGATCCCTTGTCTCTCTGCCTTCTAAGGCTGGGATTACAGGTGGGCACCTTGCCTTCCCTGGCATTTAAGTGAATTCACAGGATCCCAGCTCCAGTCCTCATATTTGCATGGCAAGTGCTCTAACTGCTGAGACATCATCTCAGCCCAAAGTTTTTAAAGTCATATATATATATATATATATATATATATATGAATAAATATGTATGAATATATATATTTCTTTTTTTTTCTTTTGCAAAATAACCATTCACATTCTTTGATCATTCTTTAATAGTTTTTGGACCGCTTTCCTTTGAATTTGAGAAATACTTGCATATGGCACACATAAAATTAGGATGTTTGTTTGTTTAAACTGAAAGTATTTTTTTCTCTCTTGCTTTTTATATTCTAGTCTACTGAAGAGTTGAGGTGTTGTATGACTCAATAGAGAAAGCTGCAGACCTCCTGCATCTGCAGCATTTCCTTCCCCCAGATATAATTTAGTAAAGAAGATGAGTCATATGCAAATGGCCATATAACGAGTAATGAGAGGCAGAGGAGTAAATACTAAATAGATGGTATTGATGATGGCAGTGGTGTGAATTGTTTACTTTGCAAGCAGCTTGTTTCCTTCCACGGTTCCCGTGAAATACTTCTGCATCTTGGTGGTGTTGAATGGAGTGCTTGTTATGAGTAATGTTTACCCTTGGGTTATGAAGGGCCAGACTGGAAGATGTTTTAAACCAGGATGCTGTTCAGGAGAGAGTAGCTGTAGTCTGGGACTGAAGAGGTGAGGAACTGGTTTAGAATATAACTTGGAATCTTAAAATTAAAAAAGATAATTGATTAGTTATTGGTGGTGTGTGTGTGTGTGTGTGTGTGTGTGTGTGTGTGTGTGTGTGTGTGTGTGTGTAATGTCTTCTGTGTGCATAAGTAGATATGCATGTGCCAAAGTGCAAGTGGAGGTCAGAGGACAGCTTTCAGGAGTCAGTTCTCCCTTTCCACTGTGGGATCTGAGGACTGAACTTGGGTGAATCAGGCTTGCAATGTGAGTACTTACCCAGTGAGCCATCTCATTGTCCCTAACCTTGGAGTCTTCCTGACAAAGGAATCCCAACAGTGTAGTAATCAGTTTTCCTGTCGTGATACAGGTGAGTGCATACTCTCACTGGACAATAGATGTCTTTCCATTGCTATGCTAACAACACTGTATTCACCCCTCACCTAGCAATTATCCACATTTCACTTATCTGTTTTCTCTTCCTGGGAAGTGAGTTCCTTGAGCACAAGAGTTTTCCTGTTTCTCTTTGTCTCAGCACTGAATACAGTGTCTATTTCATAGTGTTCAGAAATGAGTGGCGAAAACACAGGGAACCTTTACCAGAACACTGATTTGGCACAGAGAGATGGTGTGGTTTATAGACACAGTGCAGGGAGCCGGCAGTGAGAAGAATCGATGGAAAGACAGGAGATTTGTGAGAGATGAGACTACAGAGAAAATGAGGCATATTGGAAGTGAGTGAAGGGGACGAAGAACAAGGGGACGTACTGTGTTGGCAAACAAGCAGACTGCTCAGATAGGGAGGGACGGAATCCTCAGAGATACTTTGGTACTCTACTTTTCCTAGTAGAGCTCAGAAAGCCAAAGGTATTCACATTACATCATTATAATCTTCCCACTAAAAATTAAAACCACCTATTGAAGGTGAGGTGGCTCATTTGGAATTAAGGCTAAGGAGACAGAGGGGTGCCTGCTATGGGCAGTGCCACCCACAAAGAGTAAGCTGGGAGCTCATTACAAGGTTATAGCAGAAGAGAGGAACCTCCTGGGATTTATAGCTTGCCATTGACTTTTTATTGAAAAATTCTCACAGCCATTTTATTACCCTACTCCTAGTTTTCAGAATGCAGTGACTTCTGGGAAAGATTTTGGAAGAGAGTGTTACTTGGCTGTAGCAGGGCCACATTTGCTTCTAGAATGATCAGTGAATGAATTGGGTATAGGAAAATAGATCCTGGGAATGTTCTGGATTGGACACATAACATGGGCAAGGAGATGGGAGCCAGGATTGGGATCTCAGAGCTGAGAAAAGTAGAGTTGAGAGTCAGGAATGGGCATATGTGGTGCTTTGGGCTATTTAGAATAAGGAATATTCTGTAGAGCCCCCAGGTCCCTGCAGATTCCCATGGTTGATTCTCTGAGGGATCACAAGCTTTGTAGAGAAACTCAGAGGCTAAGGAATTTCAGGGTCTGTCACCAGGGTTGTCGGAAACTGTGAAGATGATATCCTAGAGGAAGGGCTGCATTGGAACCCCGAGGAAATATGGTTTGCATATTCCTTGTTGATAAAGAATGGGGAAGACTGGTCTAGAGTAAAGCATCACCAGGGAAAGTCACGGTCACCGAACATGGTTAGGAAGAAAGTGGAGCAGGAAATCAATGCTTCATTCAGAAGAACTTTGAGGACAGAGAGAACATCAGCATGGACAGTGGAGTCTGACTGTGTCTGAAGCTTGGGAAACTCAACCAGCCTCCTGAGCCTTAATTTCTTATTTGGAAAATGGGAAAAAGCACAGTCAAAGGCTAGAATGAGAATTCTCTGAGATAATGTATAAAATTGGTTAGCATATAATAGATGTTCAATAATGATGTTTCCCAGCAGAGGACTTATAACAGAATGATGGTTCCAAAGATCTGAGAGTAGAAAACTGTCAGTTCATGAATGGTCTGGTAGCTTCTCCATCTGGACATGTTTGTAGGCACAGACAGAGGAAATTAGAGAGTGTGTGGACCCTGTGATAGTCATCATTTGCAGAGTTGGGAGGCAGGATAGGGTGACACACTAGCAAAAGCATAGCATATCCCATAAGATCTTGGAAACACTGAGGGAACATGGGCTCAGCCCTGCTCAGTGTAGATGGACTGTATCAGCAGTCAGCAAACATAGCATTGTAGCAGAAACAGGTTCTGAATTCCTAGTATCTGGGATGATGTTCACCTGTTTCTTCCACTTAAGCCAAGGAACCATGCTATCTTGGAGAAGCCATGAGGGGAAGCTAGTGAAAGTGGTCTGTAGCCTAAGGCCTGTGCCATGTTGGAAAGGGGCCATAAAAGACAGTTAGGTCCCTGTTAGTCATGAATGCAAGCACAGAGTGGCTTATGCTAGCATGCTTATGAGTTTATTGCCAACAACTTTGATCTGAATCAATTTTTCTTAATAAACTTTATTTTCAGCAGCTTTAGGTGCATAACAAAATCCAGCTGAAGGGATAGCAGTTTCTCATCCAATATCTGTTCCTGTGTACATGCATACATAGCCGCCCTGATTGTCCACATGCCCCACCAGAGCTGTGCCTTATTATAATCGAACCCCATTGTGACTTCATGGAGTCTGTAGTAGACAGGCTCCTTCTTGGTATCAGACACTCTAGGCATTTGGAGAAATGAGTATTGACATATATCCACCATGACAATCACATATGGAATGTTTTCCCTGCCCTGAGACTCCTATGTGCTCTGCACATTCATCCTTCTTCCACAGTAGCCACTGGGCTTTTACTTTCTTGTTTTAGAGTGTGGTATAAGTGGAATCACATGGTTTGCAGCAGTCTTGTTATCCTATAGAAGACTATAGAAAGTCTATAGAGGACTCTGACAGCAACAGCACAGTGAGGTGGGCATTATATCATCCCCACTCTACACAGGAGGGCACCGAGGCTCTGAGATGTTCTGAGTGCTTGGCTGGTGATCTGAAACAATTCAAGGTGGGAGGTGCCTGACCCAGGGTTTTGGACCCGCTTCCTACAATTGTGGCCATGCCCACATGGAAAGGAGAAGCTATGGTGACTGACAGTATCTCATCCTTGTCCTATATTTGCAAGACTTCTCTCTGTGGCCTTGTATAATTTTCTCATTCTCTAGGGGAAATAGATTCAGAATCCAAATTTGCTTCTGCTGCTGTCCCAGCCTGGGATCTGGCTCTTCATCTGTTCTAAAGCCTCAGCTGAAATACTGCTCTATTCTTTCTGCCAAGCCAGTCCTGAAAGGCACACTCCTGCCTCATTGGTTTCTCATGTCTCCCCAAAGGCAGCTCCTCGCAACCTCACCCCACCCCCTCCCTTCGGTCAGCAGCGGACTCTCATCTCAGCCCTGGCACGCTGCCTTTCTGCCTTGCTTGCTCCATTTCCTTCTGAATACCCAGACATTACCCCAACCTCCTTCTATGTGCACCGCCTTGTGATACATTGCGTCTGGCTAGGCTTTTCCACAACCATGCCCTCTAATGGGGCAGACAAGACCTGTGTGGCAAAGGACAGTGAATGTGGGCTCTGGGGCTGGGATCCTTTTCGGGTCCTGTCATCCCTGGGTCATCAGGGATTTCAGCAAGAAGGAGGCAGAGGTTTGCCCTCAGTTTCTGCATCTTCCCCCAGGGCTATCCTCCTGCTTCAGAGGCTGTCACTCAGGGCCCCGGAGGAGGTTAGAGCAGAACACAGATGGTAAAGCTTCTTGCGCCCTTCATCTGGCACAGAAGCCGTGAAGAGACTAGCAATCACAGAGGGTTTCAGTAACTCCCTGGGCGGATGACCTGGTCCCGAAAAAGACCCCCGGTCCTTTGTGCATCCCCAAATACAGGAAAAGCCCTTGTATTAACTGAGCTGGAATTTTCTTGTCTGGCGTTGCAGGGGATGTCAGCATTGAATTTAAGTTGATACAAAGTGCTGGATCTGTGGGCTGCTCTTAACTTCTGTTACATTTGAACAGAAGACCCTCCAGGGCCCAGGTCAGTTTCTTACAGTTACATCCTGTTCTACCTTTATTTTTCCATCCAGCTGAGCAGCATGCAGTTCCAAGCAGAGCTGCTTTTTTACCTTGGTAGAAAAACCTTTGCTTGGGGGCACTCTGGCAAGATGCTGCCGAACAAAGCCTTTGCACTCAGGCTAGTGTGCTTTGCACTGTGTGGCCTCGATGCTGCTGTCTGTGTAGACAACAGCCAAGAATGAGTGCAGGCACCAGGGACCCACACCCTGCACACAGCCTGGCGTGAGAGCCCTGCTCAGCAGGACTGCTCTGTGTTGGGTGGGTCCTACTAAGACTCCCTCTCTTGGTGAGTGCAAGTGCAGTGAACTGAAAACTAGACTCCAGGATGGGAAGAAGTCGAGGAGGGGTACAGATACTAAAGGAAGGAGGGAAACAGGGCTGATGACATAGAGTAGGGTGTGTGTGTGTGTGGGGGGGGATGACCCACATGATGAGATACTAGATTGAGGTGATAAATCCTTTTCTATGGAACCCAGGATAACTGAATGTAAAAATCTAGGAGTTATGTGAGTTCCTAAATGTCCCAAGTGGGACAGATCTCATAATCAAGGTGTCGATGATTCCCTGTCTCTCGTTTACTTGGGCATCTTCATACCTGTACATTAAGTCCCCATTAACTGAATCCATCTTGTAGTCTTTCAGTCTGGAGAACCAGCAGAATGCCAAGGGCCACCCTGCCTTAGTTGTTCTCTCTTCTCCTACCCATGGCTAATTTTAAATCTTTCCCCATGACTCAGCTGGAGTACCCTCCATCTTGTGCCTTCTTGTCTTATTTGAGCTGTTAAGCAAAATGAAGTAGGTAGCTGAAGTTTGTTTTTTTTCTGTTCTGGCTCCTGGGAAGTCCAAGAGCAAGATTCTACCAGCTTCGGTGTCTGGTTGAGATCTACTTTCTGGTTCATAGATAGCACTTTCTTGATGTGCTCTCATGTGATGGAGGGCTAGCCAGTACTCTACGTTCTCTTTATGAGAAGACAATTCCAACCATCCATTAAAATCTCCAAGCCCCACCCCCAATCACCATAGGCATTACGATTCATCACAAAAGTCTATGACAGGGAAGCTACACCATGAAATCTCGACAGCATTGCTGTCTAAACAAGACCTGAACAGTTCCAACAACAGTTGATAGAATTTCCAAAGATAGAAATCTCACAGGGCCCCCACTCCTAGTTGGAGAGCTACAGGTAGCTAACAGGTGCTGAGAGAAGGTAAAATAGACCTCTGATTGGTTATCCAGTACCAAATGGTCAGCTCTAGAAACAGATGCATGCAGGCAACCCTGCATGGACTCAGCACGTTGTATTTAGATTTTTAATCATTTATATGATATAGATCAGCAGTAGTTAAAGAAAAGGAGGCCATGGGTTTAGAAGTGGGGTCAGACACGGGAGGCATAAGAGAGAGGAGAGAGAGGGGAAATTATGTAATTACATTTCAAAACTTACAAGAGTAATAAATGTTTGCCTATACAAAGGACAAAAAATGAGGTGACACACATGCTCAGACTATGGCACTTTCTTTCCCACCCTCCCCTCTCAGCCCCCCCCCCCATAACAACTGACTGACCGAATCCTTCATTATGCTTGCCTTACATGCTGTATCTACCTGCCACCTCTGTTACAGGCATGCTTCTTAATGGTGGGGATTATGTCTTGATCTTAAAAAAAAAAAAATCCAGCTAGCAAATGTCAGAACTTGACATTGAACTCAGCTCTTGATGTCTAGCCTCTTTGCTCATGCTTTATCCTGTCTCTCAGTAGACCTTTTTTCCAAGAAGGGATTTTCCTGAATACCTTTAAAACCAGCAAGTTTAGGCATGTGTATTTGCTGACACCTGCCTACACCTCGGGGGAAGAAACAGTTACTGTTGCTTTCAAGTTGGCTCACTAATTTCCTAGTTGAAAAGTAAAATACGTCGTGAGTTCTGAGTTCTTTCTCCCCGAAGAGAAGTAAGCCTGAAACATTTATGGTTAAACAAATCCTTAAGATCCATTCCCAGGTGCGAACCATGTCAAAATATTGTAGATGTGAGTGCAAAAAGGCTCAGGGGTTTAGCTAGGATACACACGAACCTCAGAAACAAAAATCTGGAAACTTTGCTCATAAAATTAAGCAGAAAAGAAAGAACGAGGAGTCTGTTCACTGGGTGGGACTAGGGTATGCTGACATGGCTGGTGTCCCCAACCTTTGACATGGTGATATCAAGTCATGTACTACCAAGTTCATGCTTATGAATGAACAATTAAGTTACAAAAATAAATAAATAAATAAATAAATAAATAAATAAATAAATAAATCTTACAGGGTTTTAAGTTTATAGTTTTGTGTTGGGCTGATTCACAGCCACCCTCATCTTCGTGCAGCCCACAGGCTCCAGGTTGGACGCAAACTTCCCGAGTGAGAACCTGCGTGAAGACTTCCTACATTTATATGCTATGTGCCTGTCTCACTCCACCCTTTGCCTGTGGATGTGTTACACCTTTTTATTGTTTTTTAAATGTGGTTCTGTGTATTTTATTTTATTAAATTTGTTTTATTTTCTATGTTTGAGTGTCTAGTCTGCATGTATGTCTAACACCACATTCATGCAGTACCCGTGGAGGCCAGAAGAGGACACCGGATCCCCTGAAAATGGACTTACAGACAGTTGTTAGTCTCCATGAAGGTGCTGGGAACCCAACCAAGTCATTTGCAAGAGCACCGGTGTTCTTAACTGCTGAGCCATCTCTCAAGCCCCCTTTTTATTAGGTTTGAAAAAAATGCTTTTGTGTGAAGTTTTGAGAAATGGGATTGTGTTTGTATTGTTGTTTGCCATGTGGTGCTGTGCTTGGCACACTGTGAGCACCTAGTGAATAGTTTTGAGTATCTGTTACATAAATACTGGAAAGACATGGGGAAAACAAAGTGTGTTCAGCAAGAAACAGGGGCTTTTTTTTTCTTTTTAAAAAGAAGACAAGAAGACTAAATTCATATGTTAGATTGTGTGGCTTAGATTAAATGAAAGACAGTACCTGAATAAATATTTCAATATAACTTCTGTATAAAAATATCCACTGTATTGTGTCCAATATGTATGCATATAGCTCCAAAGTAAGGTTGTTACAGTTATTTCTAACTCAAATGGACTTTTACAAAGGAAAAACAATCACATTTAAATGAGCTAGGGGTAGGGGTCCAGGCGTGTAGGCTTTGGAAGACGCCTCCAAATCTGTGTCTTGTCAAATCATCACCCTGCTGATCACTTAGGGAATCATCAACACAGCTTGTTTTCTGTGACACAAAGCCTTGGAGGCCTTCATCCAGTGTTAAGAGCCCTCTTGATCTGGCTGTAGGAATTTGGAGAAGATAATGGTATAATATGAGGGGTGCCAACAGCACCTGGTGGGATCAAGCACTATACTCCAAAAACCATCTGACTGTGTACGATCAGGCCAATAGATGACTGGGTAACTGGAAAAGCTGGTCACAATAAGGAAACATAAAACATGATTCATCAGCTGTCTAGAGGTGTTATTTAATGTAAAATGCATCCATGTGCATTTATTTACTGAGCCTTTTGTCAAAACCCATCATGTTGGAATAGCAATGGGCAGAAGGAAGGTCAGTTTCTGCCGCTCTGGTAAGGAGAGCCCTGTAGGGCTCCAGGTTTGGTAAGATTGACAGTCTGGCTTTGTGTGAAGCCGAGACGTTCTCAGGAGGGAGGCAGCAGCCTCCCTTTGCAAGCTTTCTCCAGGCACCTGTGCCAGGCTACCTTGGTACCTTGGTGGATTTCTCTGAACCTAGTGGGAATAATGCAGGGCTCCGGTAGGCTATGTTCTACAGCAGAGCACAGGTGTTTGCTGAGCAACCTCAGGGACCTGAGCTGCCGGTGGAGGGTCAGGAGGGGCTTTCTGGATGCTGGCATAGGAAACTTTAAGGCTTTGGCTGCCTCCTCATATCTCAGCTGTAAATTTCAACAGAGCCCGAAGAGGCCAATTGATGTTTTAGAGAGAATGCTTAGATACAGCTGGGAGGCAGCACATGCTGAGCATGTTTCTGTATGTCACTCTTGTTATCTGACTCTGACTTAAAAGTGAAGAAAAACAAAACAAGCAGAAATAACCCAGGCAGGATTACAAGCAACATTTACAGTAGTGTAGTAGTGTTTGCTTAATGAGGAGCCAGGAGTTTTCTTATTTAGTCACTAAGATAATCTGTGTACTAAGTGTTGGGGATCCCCCCCGTCTTTTTAAGGACTCCAGGCTTGAAGAGGACAAGGAATTCTTTAAGAATCATGTGGCAGGAGATAACAGAGCTGGGCATAGCCTAGGTATGTCTGGCTTTAGAACCAACCGTCTTCACAGCACCTGGACGGTGACCTGGAGAAAGCTGACATTTGCACACTGATTTCTAGAATTCATCTTACTTTTCCTTCTGTCATCTCACGTGAGCTCCATGGTGCTCCTGGAAGGCAAGTGGAGCAGGCATAAATAGACCACATGGTAGACATGGAAACTACAGGAAGACAGGGGCCCAGCTTAGTGCCGCGCAACTGGTGCTGTGGACTGAGTGTATCTCCTGAACTCCATGTGTTAGACACGGGGACCCTGTGTAACAGCGCTGGGCTGTGGGGTCCCGTAAGAGGAGACTAGATCTTCAGTGCTTTGTTCTCACGACTGGATTCAGGTCATTACAGAATGATTTATTTATGAGACAAGGTCTCTTGAGCACAGGCTAGCCTCAAATTCATTACCTAGCTGAGGATGACTGGGATGTCTGATCCTCCTGCCTCTACCTCCCAAGTGGAGGTTTACAGGCATGCACTACCACACTGTGTTTATGCAGTGACAGGAGAGAGCCCAGGGCTTTGTGCCTGCTCGGAAGCATTCTACTAACTGAGCTACATCCACAGCCTGTGGAAGCGGGTTTGTTATTGGGAGCAGATGCAGCATAAAGGCCCTTGTTAGATGCAGCCCCTTGAGCCTGGACTCTTAGACTCCATGATCAAATGAATCTCTGTTCTTCATCGATTATCCAGTCCCCTGTGCTTTGTTACAGCAGCAGGAAATGTACCGAGACAACTGGTTTATCACTAACTGGAGCCTCAACAAAGGCCGGAGGTTTGCAGATGTGCACCCTGACTTCTTTCTCCATTCCACTTGGCTTCACATATCAGGCTCCCCTGTAGAACTAGAGGATGGATGAAAGAAGACAGCATTTGCAGAGGAGCTTTGATGCCTTAGGAAAATCCCAGACCAGATGGGGAGAAAGGAGCCCCCAGCTGTGGGTGTTTCTTACAGCAGTGATGTTAAAGTAACCATCAGGTAACTGGTTGCTAGGTCTGAAGCCATGGGTTGAGTCTAACTCCAGCATGGACTCCAGAGCTAGACACAGAGAGACTGAACCAGGAGAGACCCACCTGGTTGTGACATATTAAGAGGGGCTGTTTGCCATCTAGTGTTCTCCCAGGTTCTTGTGCCCTTTGGCCATCACCCGATCCTCATCATTAAGCTTTATAGCTTCTCTACTTACAGAACTCTCCAGTTTATGAAGACATTGCTATAGGATCTTATTGGTTTTCTCTACTAGACATGAAGAAAAGCACCTCAGGTCAGGGCATTGTATAAATAATTTGTAGGACACCCCAGTGGCTCTTTTAAGACACTAGGGTGGTGAGTGTCAGGACACACATTCAAGCACGGCCTGATAACTATAAAGCCCATGTTCTGTCTTTTACTATCTTCAATAATTTCCAGAACCATCTGTCCTGCCATCATCTCCTCAGGGCTTTAAAGTTCTCAAGCTTCTGTGATACTTCTCTCAGTGCACATCAAGAAAATTCTAGCCGCAGAAATGCTTTGAGTCCAGTGGAAGTACCTGGGGATAGATGAGTTGGAAAACCACTGGGAACCTTTCTGACAGGGCTTCTCACATCTCATCCAGTTGCAATTTACCCACTTTGCCCTGGGCTAACTCTTACCTTGGTTCCTTTGTTTCATCAATTTGATTTATCACTCGCCTGGGCACATGGGTGCTTGACGCAAACGGATGGTCTCTGCCCTGTCCAAGTCCCTCTGCCATTGCGGAGGGAAGCTCTACGTTCCTATGGGAAAAGGAACACAATATTTCAAAATTTATCAATCCGAAGAACACCATGAACAACTGGGTGACCTTACCACTTCTTCATAAGAAAACTAGCCAAGAGGAAAGATATTAAGGATACTAAGCATGGATATAAAAGCTCTCTCACAAATTCTATCCTGTACACAACTCTAAAGATAGACTACAGTCTGAGAGTCATATTTTATAGGAGACTTGTTGTGATGCATTGGTTGGAAGTAAGAGGAACTCTTCTACCACACTTTGCATCATAAGGATATATGCCATTTCCTTATAAAATCTCTAGGAGGTTGTCATTTGTCATGGATCAGTGATACTGCCATAAAAATAGTGCTTTCTTCCTGGTCTTTCTTTCTTGCTACATCTCTGTGTGGCAATTTCCAAGCATCAAACTCCCCCCGAAAGGTCTACAATAATATGTCCAGAATGGAGAGAGAGAGTGATACTCTCCTGTCTTTCCCCCTTTTAAAGGATAAACTTCTCTTGAATCCCCCTCTGCACACTCACAGGAACCTGACCACAAAGAAAGTCAGGAAAGAGTTAATGCAGCACCTGTAGCCTCTGTGGTAGAGAAAATAATTGAAGGAGAAAAGGACTGGAGATGTCTGCTAGATTGTCAGCCATTGTTACCTGACCTATGTAAGGATGCATCGTTCTGAGAAACAGATGTTCTCAAGGTCATAGAGCTAGCGGGAGCTAGAACCAGAATATAGGGCTTTTTTTCAGTTGGGTATCCAAACGGGCAAACACAGGTATAGAGGGGAAGCCATCTATAAACAGCTCCTTCCCAGTGGCTCCACAGCTAGCCAGTGCTCTGATGTTTGGCTGATCAAAGTCCTGCAGCTGTAATGTGTGGTCTGATTCTTGATGGAGCAACATGGCCTTGGTGGCAAAAGGACTGTGGATTTCTCAAGATCTCAGGTTAGTTTTTCTCTCACCTAGCAGTCACAGAAAATGCTGATATTTCTTGTGTATCAAAATTCATCCCTTGTAAAATGTTAGTCTTTTTTTTGTTTTGGTCAAAACACAAAGGAAAAAATACTTGAGCCTCTATTTTCCTTAAGGTAAGCTATTTTAGAAATCCTTAGAAAGTCAGGTAGGGAAAGATCACAACCCAGATCAATAGCCACTTCCTGGACTGAGAGTTGAAGATCATTTATTTATGTGCCAGGCATGCTGTTGAGTGTGTGTTGTGGGATATTTTTACACTGTGTGAAATCTGTGTGAAATATATTGCTGTGATTGGTATAATAAAAGGCTGAATGGCCAATAGCTAGGCAGGAGGTAGAGGTGGGACTTCCAGGCAGAGAGAGAGAGAGAGAGAGAGAGAGAGAGAGAGAGAGAGAGAGAGAGGAGAGAGAGAGAGAGAGAGAGGATGAAAGGTAAAAAGCCACGAGGCAAAACGTAGATTAATGTAAGTAGGTTAATTTAAGCTATAAGAGCGAGTGGGACAAGCCTAAGATAAGGCCAAGCTCTCATAATTAGTAATAACTCTCCATGTCATTATTTGGCAGCTGACTGGAAGGACAAAGACTCGTGTGTGCTCAGCATTCATACCTGTGGTCACATGCATGCAGCTCACAGCAAGCAGTGACAACCAGGAGAGGCTGTCGTTGATTCACATTCCCTGGGTGAAGCCCCGAAAAGGGCAGCTGCTACTAATGGCTTCCTTGAAGAACTTCCCAGAGCTGTGATTCAGAAATATTTTGTCAAAGATATTAAGTCCAACACAGGTTAAACCCATCACATAACAATAATTATATTCCTAGGAGAGTGTCTGTAAATGGTGTTTGGGGAAAAAAAATCACATCATATTTTGCAGAAGCAAGTAGGTTAGAGGAACCCAGAGCTCAATCCTTTGCAAAGAGTAGGCTCATTTTGTAGCATCTTTTGTAATGCTAATAAGATTTACCCTGCCTGTTTGTTCAATGGGTGATACTATGCTGTAATTCCAGAAGTGGGCCATACTGTGGCTCCGTAGTATGGACAGGTAGGAAATGTTAGGACATAGGCTTTCTTGTACATTACAGTGAAAATATGTCTCATTGTTGACACAGTAGGCTAAAAATGTATCAGGAACGGTTGGTGACATCTGACATGATGGAAGAGGTAAAAAGAAAGCCTGGTGGAAATTAATGCTGGTCTAGTAGAGGAATACATGCTTGAATAAATGAATTTTAAACACTATACATATGGAGACTGTGATCCGCTGGTCACAGAATATAGAGTTCCTGTGTGGGCAGACATCAAGTATTCCTGGGCCTGTCATCATTGCATCTCACTATAAGTGAGAAAAAAAAATGTCCTATTGGGTATATCAGTCGCTGTCTTTAGTGATGATATCCATTTTATGTTTTTGATGAGTTTTTCTTTTAAATTTTAATTATGTGTATGTGTGGGTCTGTGTTTGGGTATATGCATGTGAGTGCAGGTACTTATGGAGGCCAGAAGAGGGCACTGGATTTCACAGAGATAAAATGATAGGTGGTTGTGAGCCACCTGACATGGATGCTGGGTGTGGAAGTAGAGCCCTCTGCAAGAGTAGTTCATGCTCTTGACCTCTGAGCCATCTCTCCAGCCTGACTCTTTACAAGTTTTTAAACTTAATTAGTTCCCAAAGTCTATTTCATGCATGTCTCTGAAAGCTTTCTCCTGTGCTTCTATGCTAGGTGGAACTTGAACAGCCTCTCAGACTTTCTGATGAGGCACATGCCAAATGTAGAAATGTTCAGAGGAAGATGGGTGTATTACTGTCATGTATCATCCCTTTTTATCTTGGGATTTGCTGGCATCTAAAGATCTTATTCCTTTGAGGTCATAGAAGACCATCTGTCTGCCCATTCAAGAAGCTTTTTCAGACCACTGAGCTTCTATTTATGTTAAGCTTCTGTCTGGAATCCCCTCCACCTCAGCCTCCACTGTCATTAGAGAAAGTGATTTGGGTTCAAAATATCAGACAATAAGTAAATTTAGTTCAAATAAAATGTAGAAAATCTACTGGAAAGAAAAGCAGAGGAATTCAAGGAGCATAAAGGCGGGAATATAACTGAGTATCAGTATGGGACCAGCGAGGCAGGAGGAATTTAGATTACCATTTCTGGTCTCTCCTCACTCCTCACTTCATCTCTGCTTTTCTCTGTGTACCCACTTCATGATCTCCCTTTGCCTCCTGTTCACATGCTTGGAGACACAGACACTCCAAGCACCACAGGTTTTTCAGTTATAGACTTATCCAGAAAGGCCAAGGCTCTCTTTCTGGGTTCTAACCCCAGGTTCCAAAGAATTGACACTCTGGTCGATGTGTCAACAGCCCATTCCTGAACCATTCAACCTTGTCCAGGGGCCAGGATCCTGTTGATTCTAGAGAGCAGAGGCCTGCAAGTCAGTGGATGTCTGCTAGACTCTTTCATGCCTATAGAATGAATCCCCCCTTCCTTTCTTCCTTCAGAAAATGTCTCAGCAGAATGAGTATAACTCAGTGCTAGGTCATATAGAGGAGCAAGAAAACCAACAATATAATCAACTCTTACCTATTCTTTGCAACCCAGCTCAAGAATTACTCATATTAAATGGGGAAGTCATCCCTGATCAAGTAGAGAAGCTGTCCCCGACTTTTTCCCTGTCTCCAAGTCTTATAATGTAGTAGTTGTTATCTTTTCTTTCTTTATTCCCTACTGCTCTATGTACCTTCCTCTACTGAAGCAGTCATACTTCACAATAGTTTGTTCTGTGATTCTGTTTTGGTAGCCTAGAAACCTCAGTATAGAGGAGATATCCTCTGAACACATCTGAGGTAGGTGGGTGTTCTTTGAATGTTGATTGAGAGAGCTGATGTTTAGGAAAGTATGAGTTTGGACATCTTGGGTTCTCTGGGCTATAATGCAGATAAAGAGGTTATGGCGCCACATAATGTATTGCTATGGATAGCTTTGCATCTCTTGGGATGATGGGTACATGCATATAAGATCTATTCAATAGGAAAAGGTGTTGTAGGCATCATCTACTGCCTATATAGATAGTAATTAAAGTTTAATAGGTCCATAGGGGTAATGCTTCCTGTTTTTTTTCTTTTTATTACACAAAGGACAGGCCAGATCATCAACATGATGGCTTTACTGAAGCTCTTAAGTTTTCTTGCTTAAAGAGAAGGTGAGGACAGCACTAGATCCTTCCTGACTCCTCCATTCTTCACAGTTTCACTTCCCTATCTAACTTCTCTCTGTGACAATCAAGCTCCAAGACTCTTGGTTTATTGAAGAAAAGTAAGTAAAATAAAATTTGCACCAAACACTTTTTGAATGAGTCACAGAACAATGAGCAGTCTCCAGTTTTGATCTCAATGATATATAGATGAGATTGGATAGATTAGATAATGATAGATTAGATGAGATAAGAAAATTCATCAAGTCTTTAGCTAGGCAGGGCTTGTTATAATCGTCAGAACTGACTCAGGGTCCTTTTAGGTTTTGAGTGAATGCCATTCTTAGTTTTTAACAATACATAATTGGTACCCAAGAACCCCATGTTTTCCCTCCTTCCTGGGAGCCAGTCATGACTGGCAGGAGACAGGCCTCTGCTCTGCTGTGTTTAATACAGTGCCGGTTATGGTGCTTGCTGGTTTTGATTCTGGGGCGCCGGGTGCACGGGAGAGGAAGCTGTGACTACATTTGCTGTAGTGTTCAATAGTGGCTTTCTTCTTATTCGGCATTTTCAGGAGCATGTTAGTGGAGCATCATTTTGAATAATTCTCTCCCCCTCCCCAGCAGTCACTTCCGGGTGGGGCAGGTGAGTCACAGGATGACATTGCTAATCTGCAGAGTTTCCCATCAAAGATGACTTGCTTTCTCTTCTCTCAGATGCAGATGACTGTGAGCATGCATTGCAGGACTATTGTGAGGAAAACCTGGAGCACTTCTCAGAAGGAACATGCAGGCCACCATCCCCCTGCATCACGATTCTTCCTGTATCTCCAGGCTCTCTTGTCATTGTCTTCTGAGGTACTCACAGCCCTGTGAAAAGTCACACACAATAGTAGCCATTGTCAACCAGTCTTCCTCCCTCCAGACTGGAAGTGTCTGTCTCCAGCTTGTTATGGAGGAAGAAATGTGTACCCTCTGTTAGTGGCTTTTCCCAGCCCCTTGCTGATGAGGGTACCTGTTTTCACTTACTTCTCACCAGTGATCTTTCGTGTTAAGAAGTGAGCAGTGTCTGAAAAAGAAAAGTTAAGGAACCTGGATTCTAATTAACTTTATCACTAATTGTTATGTAGCTGTGAATCACTTACTTTTTTTTAAACTTGAGTAGGAACTATGAAGATTAATGAAGGTTGTCAAGACTAGTGGGAGAACAAAACAGAAAATTTCCATAATGATATCTTACGGATCCAGAACTTCATTTGATTGCAAAAGCCAGGCAAGGGTAGAACAATTATGCCTGTCTTGCCTCGTGAGAACACTTGGGCACAGGGGAGTGGTGTCTCTTCCACGTGGCTTGGTTTTGACACTCCTTGCTGGTGCTTCAACTTCTGATCGAGCCTCTTTGACTTTATAATTATTTTCTTGTCTTCCTTATCCAACCAGAAGGAGACCTTATGGAGGCTATAACCTCATCTTGTTCATCCTTAAGTTTCTGGTGCCAATTTCAAAGTCTGGCCCATAGTGCATACCTAGTAGAATTTATAAAATAATGAATGAAAAGAGAGCCAAAACTACAGACTTGATCTCTGAATTCTCAGGCAACATGTTCTCTACTTCTTTTATACTCTTCTGCATTCCACAGTGATTGTGAAGTTGTCAGAGGAAAATGAGAAATGACAAGCTTCTAGGATAGAAACATGAAGTGTTTCATTTGAGTTTTTAAAAAAAGCCTGTAACCTAATTTATTGGGGTTTTTCTCTGTTGTTTCTGCCTTGCAGGCTTGTTGTCTACTTAGAGAGATTGGAGGAATACATAGAAACAGAGTCCTGAGAGTCAGTAATGAGAATGGAAGACCCTAAGAGCTGAGGATGGCCAATGGGGAGGGAGCTTACCTTAGTTAGGAGTGACATCATGGAAGTGGCTGGAGTTGGATCAAAGCTAAGTAAGTCAAGGATGAGACTAGCCAATGGGAACCTGAAAGAGGGAGGCAGCAGGGAGAACCTGGTAGGAATGGTGTGAATGGCACTGCTGAGGGTGGGCATTTGGAGGCTCAGTGGAAACCCTAGAACCTTGCAGAGGGTAGGAGTTTCTCCCGAGACTTCCACTCTAAGTTGGTGTACTCACTCCATTAGACTCTCAGGACTCATTCCTTTAATTACTTAAATGGCTACATTGAGTGTTCTTTTGTCAGAAGAATCAGGCTTAAAGATGCCTTGGGCAAGAAATCAGAAGATTATTTCACCAAAGAAAATACTCAATTGAAACATGCTAAATTTCTCTCTGGCTGCTCATTCACCCACATCCTAGCATAGATATTTGAGTCAGATAAAGCAAGAGTTTATGTTTGTTGTGTCTGGCAATGTCTAGATAAATTTAAATTGTTCAGTCCTACTGAGCTGTGGTTTACTTAGATGTATCACAGATTAAAGAAAGCTACCTTTCATGAGATGATGTGGGAAAAGTGTTTGATACGCTTGAGTCATAGGAGGTGGTGGCCAGCACTATGGTGCATGTTCCAAGTGAGAGCTCACATGCCCACAGAGACTGGACTAAGGATATGGATGAATAATGGAGACAGAATGTAGGTAGAAGATAAGGGTCTGGTGAGAACCATGACCAAAATAGAAGTTGCACATCTTCCTTAAAGGGGCAGCTGTTATTCACAGCCATATAATTGTTACATTAGAATCTAAACCTTGGTTTGTTACAACTTTGTAACAAAGAAGTCAGTAATCTGGAATTTGATGTGAAACCTTCTAATTAAGAATGTGGTGACTACAGCATGGATTACTTACTATTGCCCTGGGATCCACTTTTTCCTTTTTCCTCCTTATAATGGATCCCTTAAGGTTCAGTTCAGGCACACATTCTTCTTTTCTCTCTACCCACCACTAGCTGGAGAGTCTCTTTTCCTGCTTCTCTTGCAGCTAGGTATGATCACTGACAAAGTATTGTTTGATGGACTCTGAAAATCAGTGCTTGCAAGTTAACTGTCATGTGTTTAAAAAGAATCTCCCTGGATTTCACTTCTCCCCCACCCCCATTTTTTTTTCTGTTGGCAAACTCATTTCAACAATATGGTTAGGTCAGCATTTTGGGGCCAGCTAGGAGCAAGAAGATAGGAAGAAATTTACTTACACTGCTGGATTGTGTATCATCAGTCCAGATCTTTACTGGGAAAGAAATAAATGCCTATTTCATTTAGGCTACTGTTGTTTATTCTGTAATAAAGCACTAATAAACCCTAATGCAATGCCCAGGTCACAAATTTAAAATAAAAGGAAACACTCTATGTATAAATATATGTATGAGTTGAGTTTACTGGTAGGATCCTAGGGTTTTTTTAATTATTATTTTTAAAGCATTCAGTAGCATAAGACACAATTCAACTATATTCCCACTGGGGGACTCAGACTTGTGTACAAACTGACTAGCTCATGATATAAAACTGAGTGTACACACTTGGGTTCTATAAGAGAACCCAAATGAATAAGTTATCAACTAACAATAACAAATGAATAAGTTATCAGCTAAAGACTTCTTACAACTTTTACTAGGCCACTGGCTATGTTCTTGCCATGTTAGGAGCCCTAGCAAGCCAAGTGACTCTTGTGGGGCTAGGGCAGGTGCATTCTGTTGTTAGTGATCTAGTCATCTGCCAGGTGAACACCTGTGTGAACACCTGGACTGGGTGATACTCATTTGAAGAGTAACATTGTGGCATTCAAGCCATCCTACATCCATCTGACAGTTGAGGCACCTTGGCTGAGACTGGATAATTTTTCCTGTTGTAATTGATAGACTAAGGGTTCAAACTCTCTACTCCATGATACAAGGTCTTTGTGCTACATGAAGATGAATACTGTTGCTAATCATAGCAAGCAAGATGAGCGGGGAATGAAAACTCTGAGCTCTCTAATCAACATTATCAGAATTGCTTGAAATAATTCACGTGGAAGAAAAATCAAAAGGAGAAAAAAGGATGAGATGGAAGAGGTGCTTTATTGGTTTTTTCTTTTTCTTTTTAGTGTTTAATCACATTGAATAACTTAGAAGTAATAAATAGTGTCTGGAGCATCATTTACTTGAGATTCCCACAATGCATTTTGATCTATGAGAAGAGAGGCTCATTACACAGGAAGATTATCTGCTTATTTGGAATGACAAATCTACCCTTATAATCATGGCTGCAAATACATGGGAGCCTGATCATAAAGAAATTTTCATAATCCTTGCAGAGATTAATGAGTAATTATTATTTTACTCAATGGCAAATGCCTTGGTTTGGAGTATATGTAGTCATAATGATTTCTGCTATTCATACTCTGAGATGAATTTCCAGAGTTCATTGCTTCTAATCCCTGCTTCCCCTCCCTCCCTTCAGATCTACTTGGAGACTCTCTCCATTGTGTAGCACAAAGCAATTCAAGTATTTCATGACTGTCAGCTACTGCAAAAAACCCCCACTGTTTGAGTTTTGGTTCTCTGGTGAGCTAGAGCCATAACTCAATTTCTTGATGGCATGGCTGCTGCAGACTCTGTTTTCTTCATGTTAAATGAGCTAGCATCTAAATATTGAAGTTTCAGGAACACCAATGAGCAGTTCTGAAATGACACTGTTGATGCTCTTAATTGCAATGAGGGCTGGGAGACCATCTTGAGTTGCAAATTAATAACATCCTTCCAAAGTAGAAAGGTCACGGTGAAAGAGACTGCAGGATTCACACTTTAAGAACCTGGGAGGGCACCTACATTGACATGGGGAAATTTTTCCCCTGGATGCATTTCTGCTACTTCATAACTGTCATTTTGCTACAGTTGTGAATTGTAATTGTAAATACCTGTGTTTTCCAATGGTCTTAGGCAATTCCTGTGAAACGGTCGTTTGATCCTCAGGTTGAGGACTGCTGCTTTAAGCCCATTTCTCAGCATAATTAATAGTTATACAAAGAGTTCCACTGATGGGGAAATGGAAGATCTGGGGTCAGAGTTAGACTTCCTGCTCAGTTCTTGCTCTCTTTCTCCCTCTCTCTCTTAACACTTTTATTTCTTGAATTCTTTATTTTTTCTGAATATTAACTGGCTGTTAGATAAGAGCTGCCAAATATCCCGTTCTGTAGGTTGTCTCTGTGTTCTGTTGATTGTTCTTAGCCATGCAGATGCATTTTAATTTGATTCAGTTGCATTTTGTAAAAGAAAAAATGGGTACAGATTCTTTTTTAAAGTGTGCTTAGGTTGTGTGTGTTCGTGCACACACACATGCATATGCGCACATATGAGTTCATGTGCAGGTTCCATGTTACATGGAGGTCAGAGGGTAACTTGTGGTAGTCAGTTCTCTTCCTCTGTGGGTTCTGGGGCTCATACTCAGCTTGTCAGGTGCAAGCCTTATACATGCTGAGCCATGCTGCTAGCCACGATTGTTAATGCTTGCTTTGGGGGTCCTGTCTAGAAATTTGATATTTGTCTTTCTGTGCCTGACTTCTTTTTTCTGTTGGTGTAACAGTATGTCTTCCGTGTCCACTCACTGCCCTCCCCCCAATGGAGAAATTTATAAGGAAGGAATTCTTTATAGCTAAAGGATTTATCCACTCACTTGTCAGTGGGCATCTTGGTTGATAGCAAGTCTTAGCTCTTACAAATACTGCCTCCTATATAGGTAAAACATAAGATGTCTTAAAAATAGAGTAGTGAGTACAAAGGACTAGAAAGGGTATCGGGGCAAGAGGGGTGTAAGGGGAAGAAGGGTGGTTGGTTAGGATCATGCAAACTGTATGTATGTATGGAATATTACACTGAATCCTATTAGTATATATAACAAATGTGTGTTAATAAAAAAATCTTCTTTTTAGACACAAATTCACAACCCTTCTGGCTAAGTAGAACATCTCTACAGATTTTATAAAATACACCACTCAAGGTGTTGTCTTGATCAGGTTCTTGTAAGTTTCCATTCTGAATTCCAGCTTCCATCTCTTCGCCGGAGTCTTGGTTTGCAGAGTCTTTGACGCTTTGCTTCTCACACCTGGCTTTTCTGCTTCCCTGTGGAGACTCACATCAGCGTCTCTGCTTCCCCAGGATGGAGTCCAATAGAGTTATCAATCTTCTGTCTGTTTTCAAGGTTCCAGAAATACTTCTAATAATCCTTTGCTCATGTGGCATTTCTAATGACCTCAGTTTTCAAATACCTAAATCTTTCAGTTTTTAGGAAAAAGCAGAGATCATAACCCCTCTGACTGTGTCCCTAAGAAGCAGGGACGGATCCATGGACCTCTCAACTTTTTTATAGCTCAGAAGAGAACAAGACCTCTGCGTTTAGTATGTCCTTTCATTCCAGCCCACCCCTTTCTGTTCTGAAGCAGACATTTCCCTTTGCAGACTGTTTCACTACGTGGTCAACTTGGAGCCTAAGTTCAGCTCATTCACTGATTCCCTCCCACAAGGAATTCCAATGAGGTCTGTGGGATACCTATAGGTTCTCATGTAGAGGGAGCATTTTGCTAGAAAGGTCTCTTTATTATCCTTCTTCTTGGTCAGGGGTCCCATTGTTTTCAGAATACTTTCCTATGCATGGCTCTGCTGCCTTCATTCCTTTAATCAATTTTCTCCCCATTTCCCACTTCTAAGTCTTCGTTATATAAATTCTCTCTCTGTTCCTTGAAGGAGAGCCTAGTGCTCAGCCAGCACCCTTGCCTGGGAGGCAGATCCTCTACTGGGATAAATGTGATGGTTGATATTGTCAACTTGACAGGATCTGGAATCACCTAGGAGATAAGGTTCTGGGCATGTCTGTGAGGGAGTTTCTAGTGGATTAATTGAGGTGGGAGGACATGCCTGAAATGTGGACAGCACCAATCCATGGATCCTTTGACCAGCTGCTATTAACAAAAAGTTAAATATTTCCCCTTATCATTATTCATAAAGCACAGTTACCAATACTTCATAAGGTTGCTGAGGCAGTGAAAAAATGATAAAAACTGTAGAGGATTTAGACATGTAGTCTGTGGACATCTCAGAATGGCATCAGACTATGCAAGTTTCATCTGCTTGCTTTCCCTGGATCTCCGTGGATACCTCTATTATAACACTCACAGCTGAGGTTGTTTGTATCTTGGCTGGAGCTCCCCAAGGGCGAGCGCTTCATCTTATCTATCCTTGTATCTCCAGCACCTGCTGCAGTATCTGGTGCAGAGTGATGCATAAATGCTTGTTGAACCATTGAATCTTTTTAGCCCTAGGAGCTTCTGGTATGTCCTAAGATGTGTACAGAAAAAGACAGTGGGGGTTGGGGGTCAAAGCCAGTGTTCAGAGCAATGGCTGGAAGCCAGCCATGTTCAGCTTTGTAACAACTGAGAACAGTCGATCCACAGAAAGTGGGGAAGGGCTATGTCTTCATTCATTTTATTTATTAACAGTTCAATGTTTAAACTTCAACTGGAGGTTAAAACTTAGGACATTTTTTAAGATGTAATTTTTAAAAAGTCAACAAGTGAAGCTCTGGTTATAGGAACTATTTATCGTGCCAAGGCAGAGCAGGGGTGTCTGCAAGGACCTCTATGTTTTCAACCTGTGCTCTGAGCCTCTATTTCTCTTTCCGTCATGGGAACATTCACATGAATGAGAGGAGGAAGAAGTCTCCTTGGCTGCATGGGACCAACTTTCAGAAGAATCCTTTCTTGTATACTCTGATGCCCTCAAAACCAAGAGGCTGGGATAGAGACATAAAGCATGGGACATTTCAGAATATTCATAACTTGGTTACCTGACAATCTCATGAACTCTCAGCACCCTAGCTCCTGCCAATCTCTGTGTGGTTAAGCTTGGCACTGAGGGTAATGGAAGTTAATAAAGGCCAATCTTTTGTAGAATATTAGCAAATAGGGGCTAGAGAGATGACACTGTGCATGAAAGCTTGCTCCATAATCGTAACAATCTGACTTTGAATCCCCAGCACCCATGTTAAAAGCCAGGCATGGCTGTACACATGACCTCAGTACTGGGGAGTGGAGACAGGCAGATTCCAAGAGCTTGCCAGTCAGCCTGCCTAGCAATGCAGGGAGCTTCTGGCTCAGTGAGAGACCCTGCTCAAAGTAATAAGGCAGAGATCAATAGAGGAAGACTTCAGATATCCTATTCTGGACTCTGCATGCCTGTGCATGGGTGGGTGTACCATGTACACACATCACACACACACACACACACACACACACACACACACACACACACACACACACACTCACAAAAGGGAAACAAAAAGAAAATTAACAGATTACAGTCATCAGCTATAGGAATATTCTGATATCCAAATGGGTGGGCACCCAACAGAATCACATTAAATTTTCATGTTGGGAGTTAATTCCATTTAGAGCCATTTGGTTATATACTAATGTCCTGGCTAGTTTCTGTCAACTTACCTAAGCTAGAGTCATCTGAGAAAAGGGAACCTGAAGTGAGGGACTGATCCCATCAGATTTCTTGTAAGCAAGTCTGCCAACCATTTTCTTGATTAATAAGTGATGTGGGAGGGCCCAGTTCACTGGGAACAATACCACCCTTGGGCAGGTGGTCCTGTGGTGCATAAGAAAGCAAACTGAGAAAGCCATAAGGAACAAACCAGTAGGCAGCATTCTTCTATGGCCTCTGCATTGGCTCCTGCCTCCAGCTTCCTGCCTTGAGTTCCTGTTCTGGCTTCGCTCAGTGATGGACTGTTACCTGGAGGTGTAAGATGAAATAAGCCCTTTCCTGCTCAAGTTTGGTCATGGTGCTTATCACAGCAACAGAATGCAAACCAGGACAACCAAAACCTAGAGCCTGGCCTGCAACACTAAGCTGTGGCTAGCTCTTTTCTAATAACCCCCAGGAAGTACTGAGGGAATGATGAAGGAGGGGCAGGAACATCCAAAACTGACAGGATTGACATCCAGACTTTACTCTGCATTCCCTCACTACGGAGAGAGATCCCTCAGTCATTGATAAGAATGGAGAATTCTATTTTTAACATTTCTGCAGGAATTTAGTAAGATACGTTGTATTCTCCTTCAGCTACTGGTCAGGAAAGATTTTTACAGCAACGACTCAGAAGGTTGAAAGAAACAGAAGTGTCCATCTTGAGGAGGATGGCTGAAGGAAGCCCGATATTTCCTCAAAGTTTGTTTAACCACTCACTAAGTATAAGTTATCAGCTTCAAGGGAGATTTGACCCAGGCGCTCACATGATAATCATCTTCCCATGGCTGCTTCTGCTTTTTGTTTTGTTCTTTCCTCCTTTCTGTCATTTCTGTAACTTATTAAGATGCATTAATATAACAAAATTAACCATTTAAAGTGAACTATTTAGTGACTATATAATTGCAACGAGCAATTTCCACCACTTTTTGGAATCACCAAATTGGTTTTCAGAATGGGAGTTGTCATTTCACACTCCCAGTAGTGTGCGTGGGACCAGGTTTCTCTACATTCTTACCAGTACTCTTCATCTGCCTGTTCACTTTGGTTATCACCTTTATAGTTGAAGGGAAGTGGTATCTCCCTATGGTTGTGGTTTGCATTTCCCTGCGTCTTTGTCCATGTGTCTGTTGGTCTGCTGTCTCCCTCTTTGGTGAAATATTTACTGTCTTTGGTGGGAATTAGTTTCTTGCAGGCTTTCACAATGGTAGAGTGAGCAAATATCTCAGTTGGGTGGGACTGAAGGGCATTTCAGAATGAAGGGCTCATTTTTACTTTTATTTGAAACCAGGAAAGTCCCAGAGAAACCTGGGACTGGATAGTCACCTTCATGGTAGCAAAGATGATTCCTGGAGTGATGGACTTGTATGATTTTATGGTTTAGGGATCAGAAAAAGAAATGACATAAACTTACCTATTCCTAAGGACAGTCATGGTGACTGGTCATTTGGACTGGACTGAAATTTGGGCCCATCTCTGGACTAATCTTTGTGGCCAGGGTGATGGATGACTCTGAGTAGCCATGTTAAAGCCGTGTGTCCTTCTGGAGTTGAAGGATTAACTTTTCAAAGAATAAAGACAGTTCATTAGGATTGCTATGGAATTAAGGCAGTAATTCCTTAAGTCCAGGGATGCCAAGCAGACAAAATATGCTTACCACTGCACCTCTGTGCCCCAGTGACTGCGCTTAATGCCTATTTATTGGTCATTTCATTTGTCCACACAGATAAATCACTGGGAAGATACTTAGAGCCCAGTGCAGAAATGAAGAAGTTGAGCCTTACAAAGGTTAAGTTGCTGTGCTCAGAGTCATGCAGTAAGCAACTATTAGGGACAGAATAGGTTAATTTGTAGTATTATGTAGAATAGAGAAGAACATTCATGCAGCATGGAAAATTCAACTACAAAAGGGCATCAGAGAAGCTTCTTTTAGAGAGTTTTGTGTTACTGGGGAACCCTTTGGGAAGATAAGCTGGGCCAGTTATTCCAAGGGAGAATTTAATGAAAGGAATTTGTTCAACAGTATTTGGATTTTGAAAGGCAAAGGGCAGACTGTTGACTCATTGCAATAGTAGTTTTGGAGTAAGCCACTGCAGCTTGAACATCCCTAATTGGAAAATCTGAAATCTAACTCTTCTGGGGGGCTGGGGAGGGAGTTGTCATTATTTAGTGCAGGCTTGTCTCAAACTTAGGAGCTTTTAGTCTCCTCTGGTCTCCATATTCCAAGTGTTGGGATGACAGGCATGCACCACCATGCCCGGTTTCAAGTCTGGAACTTTCTGAGCACCAATATGATGTCACCAGTGGAAAATTCCACATTCAGACTCACGTGGTAAACTGGTCAGAATACTGGCTCACTAAAAGTGTTGTATGAAATGACCTTCAGGCTATACATACAAGGACAGGTAAACACAAATGAAGTTTGTGTTTAAACTTGGGTCCAGTTCTCCAAGGTTTCTCATGTGCGTGCAAATATTCCACAAGTGGAAAAAATCTGAAATTCAAAACACTTCTGGGCTGAATCATTTCTGATAAGGGATGCTCAGCTTGTGTCTCTGCAGCTGGGTAGGTTGCTGGCTTTATTAGACTCCAAACTGAAGAAGAGACTCCCAGACAACTGTCTGGTGCTGATATCCCAGAGGGGTACGAGAAATCTGGGGTCTGGGAGTGTGGGGACATTTGAACTTGAAAACAATGGCCGAAAGGCTAGGGAACAAACAGGAAGGAGGCAGAGGCCCTTCCCTCAGCCTTCCAGGCTCTCTCTGTGACCTCCTGTTAACAGAAATATAGACCTTGGGCTGACAGGACAGAAAGGTAGTGTTCCTGAGGTTGCCATACAACATCATACTGCAGTGCAGAGCAAGGGAGATGGGAGTTAAGACAGTAATTGCCCACAGTGCCGCTCAGAGAAGGGAGTCTTACCCTGCAGCTCACAATGAGACCGTTTATATCTAAAATCAGAAAAGATGAGGAAACACTTTAAAAATAGTTTTTAGTTAGGATACCAAAAATGCCAATTATGCTTTAATTATGAAATTTTCATATTCTGTTCTTATTTGCCCCCTCACGGCCTTCTCCCAACCTCTCTCCATCTCTTGCTAGTTTCCTCCCCAAATAGTTCCCAATCCATCTTCATTTTATTGCATTATCTTATTGTATTTGTTACTTTTCTATTGCTGTGATAAAATACCATGACCAAGGATATTAAAGAAAGAGTTCATTTGGGCTTATAGTTATAGAAGGTTAAGGTCTCTGCTGATGGATCAAAGGCCTGGAGGCAGGAGCAGGAAGCTGAGTGTTCTCATCTTGAACCACAAGCATGAAGCAGAGCCTGAAATAGAAATGGTGTGAGTCTTTAAACCCTCAAAGCCCTCCCCCAGTGCCACACTTCCTTTAACATGACCATACTTCCTAAACCTCCCCAAATACCACCACCAGCTAGGGACCAAGTATTCAGGTGCCCAAGACTATGGGGGAACATCTCTTTCAATCCCTCATACTTGTTCTCTTCTCTCTGCTCTCTGTAGATCTCTTCCTCCCCTCTCATGGCCCTTTCTACTTCCATGTTATATATTCTATGTATATGTATACATATATATGCATGTTTATATTTATTCACATGCATATGAATTTAAGTCCAGATTCTGCATATGAGAGAAAACATGCAGTGTTTGTCTTTCTGAGTTTGGCTTATTTCCCTTAATGTAATGATTCCCAGTTCTATCCATTTTCCTGAGAATGTCATAGTTTTCTTCTTTTTTTACAGCCAAATAAAATCCTGTTGTGTATGTGTGGCATATTTTTTTTTTTTATTCACTTACCTGTTACTAGATCTCTAGGCTGGTTCCATATTTCATCTATTGTGGGTAGTGCAGCAATAAACATGGATGTGCAGGTATCTGTGTGGTTTGACTTAGAGTCCATTGGATATACACTCAGGGATACAGCTGAATTATATGGTAGTTTTTTAATTCATTAAAAAATCTTTTAAAAGACAATCCTGGAGATTTATGGTCTGTACCTTGCTTGTCTAGATCTGAAGATATAGTGTTAACCCTACCTTCCTTTGTGTGGAAAGTCACTGGACTTCTTCCCAGTCCTACCTCAAGTACCATCAAGGTTGAAACTGTGGGTCTGTTCTTAGTCATTTGCATTCTCTTCATTAACCAAGGTGTCTGAGTGATGCTGGGAATGGGTGTGGAAAGATGTAGGATTTTATCCTAACAAAGGTGTGGTCAGTCTTGCCTCTGCCGCTTTGTGCTTTAGCCGTGTGAGCTGGTTGGTTTTAATGTCCTCCTTGTTTCAATGGCTATAGGTATACATACTTGGGTAATGGGCCTTTTATAAGGTTTGTGAGAAATAATGTCTAGAAAGTGCAGCTGGCACGCACAGCACTGATACAAAAAAATTCCGTTTCATTATTTTACTTAGTCCTTGTCCTGGAGTACCAAACCATGAACTTTGATATCACCCTCCCAAATGCAGAATCTCACTGCTATGGCAGCAACACGCATAGTATAGTTTCCACCATTCCTTCCTTAAAGGAATCTCAAGCAACCAAGTGATCCCAGCTGCCATGAGCTAACATAGCATGCCATCTTGGTTCTACATACACTTTCTGCTTTCTCTTTCTATCTAGAGTGCCGTCCCTGGGCTCCCTTCCAAGGAGAAAGTCTGCTGGTTGTCTTTTATTATTTCCCTGCAGGCCCTTAAGACTTATTAAAAACTGGAAACAGATACCCATCCCCAGACAGTGCATGGTAGGCTTTAGTGAATTGTGTATTTCAAGCATGTCCTTCCAACATTTGGGAGATGGTATTTCTGAACTAAGAGAAGCATCTTTTCCCTGGGTTATGTGAACCCAGAGGGCAGCACTTGCGAAATGGCAATTCCCTGTTGGGCTGCTTTATATTGAGGCCATAGCTGGATGAATAGTGACAGATGTATAGAAACCTTGGGTGCATGTCTCAAAATATGCTTTCCAGGGTAACAGAGAAAGACATAGATAGTTGCTTTATTTTTAGGGAATGACTAATTGGAACATAATTTACCTTTTATTCATCAGAGAATATAAGCTTACTGGGTATCTTTGGTACCCTACTAGTTAGTCAGGGTTATCTAGAGAAAGGCAGAGAAATAGAACCCAAAGAGTGTGTGTGTGTGTGTGTGTGTGTGTGTGTGTGTGTGTGTGTGTGTGTGTGTGTTATTGTTGTTGTTATGAAGGCTGGCTTATACCACTGCAAAGCCTGAGAAGTCCTATGATATGTTGTTTGAAAACTGGTGAACCTAGAAATCCAGAAGAGCATTTCCACCTGGATCTGAAAGACAGAACAGAGGTGCTGTTGGAATGACCTTCATCTGAAGATGAAGGCTGGAGAGTGGAGAAGGGTAGGGAACTTGGAGCTGTGCCATCCAAGAGCACAAGATGAGTTCTCCAACTCAAGGAGAGAGAATGACCTCACCCCTCCCCTGCCTTTTTTGTTTTCTGGGCCCTCAGCATCGTGGATGTTGCCCTGCCCACTGTGGTGAGGGGTAGACCCTCCTAACTGAACTTACTGATTCAAATGCTACTCTTTTCTAGAAAACCCTCACAGACGTGCCAACACATTATGTTTTACCAGTTGTCCATCCATTCTTTAGCCCAGTCAAATTGACGCATACAAAATCTAACATCACATCTGCCTTTTGCCAAACCAGCAAAGATTCAGTATGTGTCCCTCGAGAGCTGAGAGGTGGGCATTATTTCTCCAGGGACTGGTGGAGCAAGGTTCTGGTCATGCTGCTTTTCCAGCTGGTGAATGCATCATTTACCTTTCATATCCCTCGGGGCTTCCTTCCACCTGGGAGTTAATAACCTGTGAAAAATCAGGTTCAAACATAAAGCCATCTTTAATTCGCACAAGGGCATAAGAAGAGGGCAAGTCCAGCTGTCCTCTTTTCAAACAACCTGTTTCCCTTTTCTCCTGTTTGTTTCTTCTTGACTTTTAATCTTTTCCTTGAATTGAACTGCTTTCTGCTCTGCCAACCCAGTATGCTGTTCTTCAACTGCAATTGAATTTTTACAGCAAGTCATAAACCCTTGAAAATAAGATTTCTAATGGAAACGCTGATATGTCCCTGGCTAGCATGGCCAGAAAGGTGTTCTAATAATACTGGATAGTAATATTCTTCAGATCTAATACCCCAGAGAATTTTCTCTTGGTGTGATTCATATTGACCCAATTCTTTCTCTAATCTCTTCAGTACCAAAGTCTGTGGCCTGTCTTGTCTATGGCTGGCAATGTCAAATGCCCTTTGGCATGGTCAGGCCCCACTGATAACTGGTGGCATCAGATGTATCTTTTGTATATGGTCCTGGGGTGTCAGAGGCTTGGAAGGATCACAATTCTTTGAAGGGAGGCGAGTTTGGAATGTGGGTGCCTCTGTGGTTCCTGGAAATTACTACAAAAAGTGTGTGTGTGTGTATGTGTGTGTGTGTGTGTGTGTGTGTGTGTGTGTGTGTGTGTGTGTGTGTAATGTGTATGGTCTTTGTCCCAGTTCCTAGCATAGAACATCAGAAATTGTAATTTACTAAGTGATGGGACTGTCTTCTGTTTTTTTTTTTCTTAAGCAAGCCAGGTGCCATGTTGGAAGCAGAGGGTTCCTCAGAAGGAAACTAAACCTTCTCCTGCCTCAGTCTTAGACTGTCTGACTTCTAGAACTGTAAGACATGTATTTTTTAAAAATCATACACTATATTAGTTACTTTTCTTGTTTGTTTGTTTTTTGTTGTGACCAAATACCCGACGAGAAGCAACTTCAGAGAGAATTTATGCCGGCTCATAGCTTGAGGATACAGTCTGCCCTTATCAGCTTTACCTGTCAAATTCACAAAACCTAGAATCATGTGCAAGTGGTGACTCCATTGAGGGGTTCTCCAGATCTGACTGCCCCATGAGCATGCCAGTGGGGCGTTGTCTTGATTCCTAATGGATAGGGGAGGGCACTGTGGGTGGCACCATTTCCTGCGCAGGGCATCCTTGGATATGTAAGAGAGCTAGCTCAGTGTGATGATGCCAGCGAGCAACGTTATCCATGGTTTCAGCTGTGCTACCTTGGCTGTAAGTTCCTTGGACAGAGATGATGCTCTGTGGAATAAATAACAAGCCAGCCTGCCTTGGGTTCCTGACTTGACCTCCCTCAATGATGGACTGTGACCCGGAACTAAATGTTGAAATACCGACTCCCTCTACCCAGTTACCTTTGAAAGGGTATTTTATCACAGCACTTGAAAGGAAGCTAGGAGAGAGCCCATCCTTATGGGATAGGCTTAGTGAGGAGAGGGACTCAGAGCTATGGAAGCAGAAGTGGGAGGCTGCTGATTGCTTTGTGTCCTCAGTCAGGAAGCATGTTGAGAGATGAATGTTGGTGCTCAGCTCGCTTTCTCTTTTTTCACTTTGTATTCGGCCTGGGACCCCAGCCCATGGGATGGTGTCATTCACACTCAGGGCAGGTCTTCTCTGCTCAATTAATTCTCTCTGAAACTCACATATGTACCTAAAGGCACACCTCACATGCTCTAGGCATGTATCAAGCCAATCAGGTTGACAATCAAAATGAACCCTCACACCCAATCTCTGGTATTTTGTTAGATCTACACAGGCATAGACCAAGGTGAGCTTTACGTGTGCCGACTGTATGACATCAGACAGATCAATTGTTCTGGCTTGGAGTTTCATCATCTATAAAGTGAAGTTGAGAGCAGTATCAACCTCACAGGGTTGGTGTGGGGATACCATGAGGACAGACCAGCACACGCCTGACACATAGGAGGTGACCACTGTATGTTAGTACATGTGGTCACTATCTTCTTTATCCTTTATGGGAGAGTTTGATCAGTGATTCAGGATGTTGCTAGCAGGGAAAAAAAATGATGTACAGGACAATTCTGTGAGCATCCTCAGCAGCTTCCAGGAAAATCAGAGCTTGGGAAAGAAGATGAAAAGAGCAGAGTCTCCTGGGAGCAGCTCCAATTCTTCCCAGAATGAATGAAAAATTTAAAAGGAAGGGCCTGTGACACCTACAAGAGCATTTCATTGTTTGCCCTGCCGGTTCAGAGCTCCAAAGCACAGCTTCTTTCTCCTGAGCCTTTGTCCATTTTCTCCGTGCAAACTGAAGACAGCCCTGCCTCCAGATTGAAGCTCCATTGAAGGAGGTCCAAGCCTTGTTAACTCTCGTCTGAACATGAAGAGTGGAGGGGCTGTCACAATGCGGGATCATCTGAGGTGAGGGGAGAAGCGGCCTCTGCCTTTTGCTTGCCTGCCTTTCAGGAAGTCTCCATGAACATAGAAAAGGGGCTGAGGAATGTGCTGCAGCCTCAGAAGACCCTCCCTGACTAACAGACAGTAGGCTTGTTCACCTCTTCCCATGTAGCCTGATTCCTGATGTTTAGCAAATGACATTGAGTATAGTCTTTGTGGAAGAGACTGGGTGAGAGGCAGGTGTCTGATCTTCCCATGCTGGCCCGCCTTTGCAAAGCCTCGTGTCTTCATCAAATAAGAGCCGTGGTGGGCTATGCAGAGCCCATCAGTCATGAGAAAGGGGCTGAAATCACTAAAGAGGACCCTTCATCTCTTATCATGTCAGTGTTGGGAGGACAGGCAGGTAGCAACAGGAGTCTAGCCGAGCCTCTGACTTTCCATGTGAGCAATCTGAAGCTTGAGGAGGTGACTGATCTGAGGTCACTTGGCTCCTTCATGCTAGGTACATAGGGGAAATGTCCACCTGTTGACGCATTTGTCTTTGCTGATGACAGTTTTGTTGCTGTGTTTTAAATAGTACAAAGGTGATCTTCTGTGGACAGAGAGTAGCCATCAGTAAAGCATGGCAGGACTCTGTGCTCATCTGCAGGAGATGGTGAAGGTCCTCTGTTGGGATGGGCCAGAGGCCTCCCTAGGGTCCTTGGCTGCTAAGACTGGTCTTGAGCTCATGTGTGTGCTGGCATTTGCTCCTTTTCCTTCTCTTTGAAAGCTTTGGGGAAGCAAGGACAGGGGTTGGAGGCTGGATGGTTTTGTCCTTGTTCTGCCTGAAGGCTAAGTGCAGTTCTGGCTGTTAGTATCATAAATTTAAGCCTTTGAAGAAAAACATGTCTGTCTTTGTCCATCTTGGCAATTTTGGGGAGTTAATATTTTCCTAGGGAGGATTCATTTGAAACAGAATGAGAGAGATTGTGGCCAGGAATCACACTGTTCCTGCCTCTTGAGGGGACTTCTTGGTGCCTCCAAAGGATGTGGGATGCCATATGTGCTATGCAGGCAGAGAAACATTTGTCTCCAGGGTCTAGAGCCTTAGAGTCCATTGTGAGGACTCTGGTCTTGTCACTGAGCTGTGGCAGCTTTAAACAGCTCTGAGGCTCACCAGTGGCTTAGAAACCTCACCTATCTGTTCCTTTGGGGATTTTGCTTAAATTTTTTCCAGTTTTGTAGGCTCAGGATGGTTTTTGGCTTCTGGGTGACTCCAAATCTGGGCTTACACATTCCAAGGAGCACTCATGAACTCCCTTCTCTACTCCTTTGTCCTCTCAAAGAGTAGAACCTACTTATCAAGAATGCAGACCTCCAGGCATACCTCCATGCTAACCTGATGGAAAAATTTGTCATAGTTGGGGAAAGGAGCATATTGGAAGCAGAGGAGGAAACCCCCAGGCCACCCCCCATGACTGCCCATTCTGTTCCTTCCTGGTTCCTTCTCCTTGGTATGCTTAACCACAGAGATAGTATCCCCCAACACACATCCTACCCAGCCTACCTAGTTCCCAAACATTGTTTTGCTTGTTTGTTTGTTTTTTCCTTGCACTCCTGAACAAGGCCTCTCTCTCCCTTACCCTTTATGTCCCCTAATTCTGGATAGCATCACTTTTCTTTCTCATGAATTTGATCTTGAACCTTGACCCTTCCTTTTGCTTCCTTCAGGATAGCTGAGAAGGGTTGACACTTTAAAAAGGAATGTCTATGGTGTTGTGTTGGTGACACAGGTACCTTCCAAAATAGTTTTTGTTGTTGTTTGTTTTGTTTTGTAAAACATTTTACAACAAGAATGTCTTAGTTAGGGTTTCTATTGCCATGAAGGGACACTATGACCATGATAACACTTATAAGGAAAACATTTAATTGAGGGCAATCACTTATAGTTTCATAGATTCAGTCCATTATCATCATGGCAGGGAGCATGGCGGCATGCAGGCAGACATGGTGGTGGAGGAGTAAGAGGCAACAGGAAGTTGACTGAGACACTGGGTGGTATACTGTGCATAGGAAACCTCAAAGCCCACCCCCACAGTGACACACTTCTTCCAACAAGGCCATACCTACTCCAACAAAGCCACACCTCCTAATAGTGCCACTCCCTATGAGATTATGGAGGCCAATTACATTCAATCAAGGAGGAAGAAAGGGACTCAGGAATGAAGAGAACTGAATACAGTGATTATGAGGGGCAGCTTTCTAGAAAATATTGCCCCAAATACACAACTGAACCTGCAATTAAGCATTGAGCTTCTGTATAAAGCGGGAGACACTGGGGAAATGTAGCTATAACTGAAACAAGAATATTTATTTATTTATTCATTTGTTTGTTTGTAAGAAAAACTTACATTGAAAGGGACATGCTTTTGAAAAATATGTTCATGCAATGTTTTTCTTCTTTCAGAGTTGATGATGTGTGTCTCCTAGCTCAGCTAAAGATATTCAGCTGCCTGCAGGAATGTTACTAAAGAAATGAAAAGAAGAGATACTGATCAATATTTAGTCTCTTTCACAAAATCAAATGTAGTATTGAGTATTGGGCATTTAAGCTTGATGAAGGAAATTAATCTAGATCCTATCAAACATATGATGGCCTAAGCTTGTAGGAGTCTTATTATAGTTTCCAAATAGGTAGAGAAATCACCTTTGTTCAAGAGAGAATTCATATCATAAAGAAGTTTCAATGTATAGAAGAAAATCAGTCTCTTTGTTTGCAGTAGGGTTTAGCCACGAGATTGGTGGGGAAGAGTGACTTTGTATTTCTCCAGACCAGCAATATCAGCACCACTGGGCAAGCTGACAGATGCAAGCTTCCAGCTTTGTCCTAGTCATACTCCAGGGGTAGAGCTCAGATATCTCTTTGTAAACAAGCCCTCTGGTGCACACTAAAATCTGAGAAGCATTGATCTAGCTAAAACTCCCCATCTTCAATCCAGGGTGTATCATCAGATACAGGGAAAGGTAGAGGAAGGAGGTGAGAGCAGTATGTGTGCCCCCTTCCTCTCCTTCCCAAGCACCAGTCCAGTAAGGGTAGGATTTAGAGAAGTGCTCAGACATGGAGAGGGTGGCCTCTCTCACTCCTCCTTTAGAATCCCTCCTTTAATTTGTTTACATCCAACGAGACAAGTTTCAAACCTAAAAGACTCTATTACCAACCTGGACAAGCTGAAAACACTTGAAGATTTGGTTCCCTTGAATCAACCTTGAGTCCTTGGCTATATAGGAGCATCCCAGACCCGGCTGAGAGTCCACCAAGAGCATTTGTCCGGAGAAATGTCTCAATCTGGGAGTGAGGTGGCTTTGTTCAAGGACTGAGGTGTGCATTTCTCAGTCCAAGGCCAGGGGAGTGGGGGTGGGGAGCACAGTCAGACCTTAGTGGTTCTCTAGCGTGGTGGGGGGAGCAAAGAGGAAGGGGGAAGATAGGAAGGGAAAGAGAGAGTGGGAAAGAGAAAGGGAGGGAGAGAGAGAGCAAAGGGGGGAGAGAGATGAGAAGAGGAAGAGGACAGCTATTTAACTATGTTGGCACAGATGTCAGAACAAAGATGACAGAAGCCCCAGGGTGGAGAGAGACATTGCCCAAAGTGCGGTAGTGCCCGAGGACACGCCTTCTCTTAAGGAAGGTCTCCAAGAGTATCATGCTATATTCCATGTAATGAGACATCATCTCAAGTGGAGGCAGAATTGGAGAACACTTTCTCTTCCTTACAGACAAAAGAACTTTCTTCAAATAATTATTTGAATTATCCAGATAAACTAAGTTTTATCCAAAGTGGACTAAATAGTCTATGTCTCACCTCTTCTTTCCCCATGTCCACAGGAAGACTATATCCCTAGCTCAGATTTGTGTTACGTCAACAATCACATCACGTATGGAATTTAATATCCAAAGACCTCAGCTGGAGAATTGGCTTTATAAATCCCCTACTCTATGTTTTGGCTTAACTTACCTGAAAGATGGGGTTGGCATACTTCTTTTCATGTATTTCTACATACACCCATAGAGAGGGCTTTGTGATTGTCAAGAGATTCTCCTAATACTAATCTTTGAAATTAAGCCTTACAGAAGAGGGTTCAATGGTGGTATTTGGAATAAACATCCTTTAGAAGCTATATTTAAATAGTAACTTCTGCACTCCATTGCTTATTGTACAAAATTGTTGGTGTATATCTTGTGGCGAATATTTCTTCCCCTCTCCAACATGCATTTTTCCTTCTGCCGATCATAGAGCCCATTCTCTCAGAGAGAATATCCTTTACAGTCACAACTCTTCGTGCAGGGGTGGGGATGGGGACTCATTTGGGACCCATATTCTTCTAACATGTCAGTGGAGAAGATATTCATTTACTTTTTTGATTGTTAGACTTCAAATCAGGGCAACTTCAGTCTGCCTCCACAGGGGACAGTGGCACCAGTAGATTCAAGGAAACAGGAAGTGAGAAGAGGGCCCCAAAGAAGGACTGCCAGTTATTAAGATATAGGAGTTGTAGTCCTTAAAAATAACAACAAAGCCTCATGGGAAAGTACAGTGGCCCATGGGTTTTGTCCATATAAGACCCGCTAACACATGTCTCCAGGCCACTTAGTTGGCAAGTTTCCAGGAGAGGTCCTGACCAAATTCTATCTTGATCAGTATTTAAATTTTACTAAAAAGCTTGCTTTAACTTGGTTTAAAAAAAAGACATTACTGTTCCAATACATGAGCTAGCACACTCACTTCTTATGCTGGTCAGTTTAAATGGGCTTTCTCCCTCAAAAATGAACATTAGTGCAAAGCACGACTTCTCTTGGCCTAACCTATTTTGGCTCTCGTAATCCATCTCTCCTGAGAGTACCACCTCTAAACCCATCATCTGGGTCAATCAGATGCCTGGGGTACATCGCTGACTCTGACACAGCCCTTGGCCTCTTGCCCATTCTCTCTAGAAGCTGACCCTTTCCATTTATACCACCCGCTTAAGCAGCCATCATCCTTTCCCCGATGGCTGCAGTGGCCCCTACTTCATGTCCTTGTCACCCATTCTGCCTGCTCCATTCCACGCTTCACTCGTAGCAAGAGTCATCTCTTCAAGATGGAATTTCATCTTGTGATTGATGGGCTTCTGACTCAGATACTTGGCCCTGATTATGCACTGTGCATCTCTGGGGTGTTTTATTAGACACAACGTTTTCCTAATAAATTTGGCCACAGAACTCGAGATACTTGAAATATTTCATGGCAGTAATATTTTGCTGAACACAATTTGGAAACAATATTCTAGGAGATGTTAAAAGCAACGGTTACAGATTCTTGCCTCTACTAAAAAAAAAAAAACCTCCAATATTCTTTTAGATGCGTCATTTAAAAAATATTTGGAACTTACTGAATTCTTAGTGTAGGCGAAGAAAGGCTAAGTATTTTGTAAGTGTTCTTATATAACCTCCCAGACTCCCATTGATGATGCTGTTATCATTTCTGTTTTATAGGCGAGGAGCAGAAGTCTAGCTTAGTCTGAGTGAATTCACGCAGGTGCTACATGGGCAAATTAGGTTTGAAATTAGGGTTTCTTGATTAGGAAGCCTATGCATTTAAGTACGCACTAGTGTTTTCCAATCATGCTTTATATAGCACTGGGATTCTATAGCCATGCCTCTGGAATGGCTGCCATGGAAGAAACGGGGGGGGGGGGGGGGGAGGGAGGGCGATGAGGGGAGACAGACTGTCTCAGAGCACCCGCACCTTTGTCTCTTTTACAATCGAGATATGTACACGTATTTTTTTTCTTGTAGAAATGGTTGAAACCTGCTTGGAACCATGGCTTTGCTCAATAATGGTGTTTAAGAGTAGTTTTCTCTGTCAAGAATTCTTCCTTTTCCATTTGTTCTGATTCTTGAGGCCCATTTCCACAAACACCGAGGGAGCAGTTGACTGACATCCATAGTTAGCACTTTAGGCTTGCATCATTGGTACTTCTTGTATAGGAAATCAAAGCATGTACAAAGTTTACTTAGCTGTCTCCTGAAGTATAGGAAATAGAGTGGGCGGTATAATAGAACACTCCATCTAAGCCTGTCTGTTTCTTATCTCAGATATTAGATTCAAGGAATGGCCATTTATTGAGTGGAAAGCTGCATAGGGTGCTATGTTCTGGGATATTAAGGATACTGACAGGTCTGAGGAATGCGAACAAAATGAAAGAATAACAAAGGAAGCAGAGAAGGGAAATATAAACTCAACTTTCCCAGGGCAAGTTCCTTAGGCATTTCAATAAAATTAGCTGGAAATTTGAGTCAGCGTGGAGTCCATTTTATCCTTGGTGTCCACCCAGGAGCTGCAACATGGCTCGCATAGCTCTCTGCCATCTGGTTCACCTCCTTTTTAATCCTCCTTCTCCCAACTCAGACTTTTTTTTTTCTGGCCACTCAGGAGCAATCTGCCTACCCACGTATTTACATTTAGGCTTTAGCCTTTTCCCACCTGGTGCAACTCTTCTACACTGCTGAGGTTCCTGCTTCATTTCTGTTTCCTGTCTGTGGGCTCGGCAGAAGCCCTGGCTCATTTCCTTAATGTGGCACATGACACTGCTGGGCTCTACTGAGACTCAGCTGTTCCTAATTCGGGTCATCTTGCTGCTTATGAGTTCCATGCCTTTCAACTGTAATGCACATTTTAATTGTGACCTTGGGGAAACCATTCTGATCTGATTTTGTTTAACCGCCTGTCAGATGAATCACACTGCTCCTGAGGAGTTAGATGTTTTTGATTGGAGTTTTGCACATGACCTTCCTTAATATGGAAATATCATAGAGTGAGTTGAGACTTTGGAAGATGATTGTGTTTGCTGGCTTCCTGGACCGCAGTTCTTTTGACCTATGTAATTCAAGACAAGTGTAGCAAGGCCACTGTTTGGTACCCTTCAATTTATAGACAGCAAGTTAAGACAGACTTAGACCCAAGATTGCATCTGGGCATGGCTATACATGATGAAGAGTGCTGGTAGGTGGGAGAGGCTTTCCCAGGTTCCCCTTCCTGTCATGTGTTTGCACCTGGAATTTCTTATAGTGATATGATTTATTAGCCATTTGGATATGCCACGGTGCTAAAAAGTGCTGTTGGTGGAAATTGGTTATTATAATTATTGTTTAGATACTTTTTACAAAGAATAGTTACTGCCAAGGCCTGGAGGGATCCCAGGACCAAGCATGTCTAATGAGTGGAGGTGAAATCTGTGATCTTGGTGCCTCTCTCCACTAAAATAAAAATGAAGAATGTCATCTACCCAAAAGCATGACATAAAATTAATCAAACTCAGCACCTCTTTTCCCCAGGGGTTTCGAAATCCTAGATTACAGCCTTTTAAAAAGTTACGAAAAGATCATCAGGGATAAAAATGATCATATTAAAACCCAAGGAAGAACATTAATTTAAATTATGATAATACGACCTATTAAAAAAAGTACTCTGGTCTCCCTCCAGACCAGGCTAAAATAAATCTATTTTTGTTCAACTTTTGGGGGAGGAAATGGAAGTTACACTAGTGTCAGAAATTCAAAAGGAGGAAGATCGTCCATAAAACGTTACCTTCCTCTGTTCTGATGTTAGACAAAGTGGATGCTCTCTGCCATCATCTTGGTTTGCTGAACCTCTGTCTGAGCTTTAGTCTTGAATGAATCCAATGAAACCACTCACATTTTGAGAAGCAGCAGGTAGATCCTGCCCACATTAGGAGGAACACGTGGAGCTGGATGCTCCATGGCTGTAGGGGAGGGTGTGTGAGATGGAGGGAGCCCCTGTGCCTGCCGAGCCAACATTTGAAGCCAGATAAATGCTGTCCATGAACTCTCAGATCTAACTAACACTCAGTCTACCAACCTACCTACACACATACCATTTTCAAGGGAATACAGTCTCCTTTCCAGTTCATTCTGCCTTGCCTTCAAGTTCAACAGGCAAATTCATAGTGTTCTAAGTAAGGAACTTAAGTTTAGTGTTGGACTTGTGCTATTTATCATACTAAACAAAACTTCAAGGTGATTTGGGTAGAGCTTGAAGGAAAAATCAATTTAAAGATTGAGATGGGAGTAGATACCAAACAATGAATCCATTATCTCAAGGTGTTAGAAACCATCCATGACTTAATATAAATGTAACAGTATATTGAGAAGTCAACTAATTGGAGTATAATTATAAAAATGTTTTCTTTCAATCATTGTTTTTAGCTGAATTCTATCGAGCCTATTTTTCATTCATTTATTCTTAAGAGTGGATTTTACAGCTGGGTGGTGGTGATGCACGCCTTTAATCCCAGCACTTGGGAGGCAGAGCCAGGTGGATCTCTGTGAGTTCGAGGCTAGCCTGGTCTATGGAGTGAGATCCAGGACAGGCACCAAAGCTACACAGAGAACTCCTGTCTTGAAAAAACAAAAAACAAAAAACAAAAAACAAAAAAAGAGTGGATTATACATCAAACACTGATTTAAGTGCAAGGGACACAATGATTAAAAAAAAAAAATTAAAAAAAAAAGTAACCCCCCGGCTCTCATGGAGCTTGCACTCTCAGTTGATAGTTTTCTTCATCATAGTTTGACTTCATGCTTTATTGAATTAAAGTCATGGTGGTCTGCTGAGGGTCTCTTTGCTGTGGATTATCCTGTATGCTGAACTTGACATTAGGTATAACATAGAAAGTACAAGTCAGACAATACTAAGGACAGTAGTTATCAAGGTAGAGTTTTGTCTTTAGAAGGGCAAGTACCTAGGACAGACAGACTGGATGTGTGATGAACAACAAGAAAAGTCTAGAATAAAGGCAAAGGATAGCAGTGGCTTTCAGGTGACACATGGACTGGTAACTGTGACTAAATGAAAAATCTGGATTTATTGTGGGGGATAGGCTTGATATTGACCACCTACTAGTAAGTCCCTGAGCTAAAATCAGGTAGGGAGGCTAGAAGAAAGACACAATAATGAATAAACCCAGAGGTGTGTGTCAGCAGTGGTGTGAGCAAACACCATAGTACAGAGCAAGCTCAAGTGTCTTGGGAAAACAGAGTCAGAGGTCAGCAGAAACTGAAACAGAAAGGTCAAGCCAATGGAAAGCTCAGGGGTAACTGGACCTAGTGGATTCTGCTGAGGTGGGGACCAGGCCAGTGAGAGAAGGCTTAGATAGAGAAGTAATAGATAGTGGAGAAGGTTCCAGAAGCAGAGTCAAGAAAACCCAAGTTAGAGCTTAGACAGGCACTGTGAGTATCGAGGGTGAGACATCAGAGAAGGACAGTGTTTGCCGAGATGAGAAGAGGGCTTCTGGGTCAGCACCTCATTAGGAAGTTGAAGAGCCTCTTGGGATGGGTAGCCTAGTTTGAAGAATGCCGGCAAACTGGCTGTCTTGGGCTTAGAAAACTTCATTTGGAAATAGAAATTGATGAGCAAGAGCAGATACTTTGGGGGTGTGTGAAGGGGTTCTCACTGGTGACATTCCTTCTTGCAAGGACCCAGGTCCCTGAGAAGGGAAGGTCATTTTATTTCGAGTCATACTGTTCATGAGGCTGTATTAAAGGTATGGCATATATGAATAACAATGGTTGGGATTTTAAATATAGTTCTTACACCTTTTACTCTGTGTTTTATAAATAGGGAAAGTTGTTTTCAAACACAAGACAGGGTTGTAAGTTCTAGAATACAGTTTGGAAGAGTTCAGAAGTTGCTTCAAGATGGCTGAAACATGATTGGCTGTCTAAGCCACTACCCTAGGTTGGATGGTCCTGCATCTCTTCCTCCTTTTCCCACATCCTCTATTGACCTTTGTGGATGCCCAACTGTGACTCTCATTAAGTCTGATAGCAGTTTCAATTGAATCTTGATACCACTTTTGTGTGCAAGCATATATATGTATGTGTGTGGTGTATATATGTGTACCTGTTTGTGCTTGTGTAGGCCAAAGGTTAACCTTTGGTGTCTTTTCTCTATCACTTTTTACCTCATGTTCTTGAGACAGCATTTCTCACTGAATCTAGAACTCTCCAATTTGGCTAAACTGGATGGCACTCAAGCTCTGGAGATCTGGAGAGTTGCCAATCTCTGCCCCTAGTTTTGGAGTTAGACATATGCCACATCGCCTAGATTTTTACCTGGATACCAGGGATCAGTACAATGCAGCAGTCCCTTCACCCTTGAGCCATCTCATCCAGCTCCTTGACATCATTTTTAGTCACTAATTCCTCAGAACTGCCTCTAGCTCTTGGCTTCTGAAAGGTTCAAGAATTGTGCATTTCACTCCTTGATTCTAAAAATTCCCCAAATCAATATCCACCCAAGAATAATGTTAGCTTCATTTATTGAGCAAAGATACATCTCAATACCTCTGTTCTGCATATGAACCTGCTGAGGCTTGCCTGAGTGCCTGAGACTTTCTATGAAGATTTGATTCCAAGGCTGCGCTCCTCCCAGCTGCCTGTGCTGCCACTCAGTACCCATGTGGTCATCATTGGACGAAATGAAACCAGTGATGTTAGACTCCGCAGAGACCTGGGTTATGTTAATGGTTATGAAAATTCTTCTTGAAGTTTTCTCATTCTAAAAAGGCAGTTTTTGAAGCTAGAAAGATGAATGCAAAAGTCTGCATCTTGGGTTATAAAGATCAAGAACGTACAGACAAGTAACTTAATTCTGAACAGGTTGTACTTATGAATATGGGAATAGGTATATGTATGCTTGTAACAACAATTAATGAAAAAATTGGTCATGAATTTGGAAGAGAGCAGGGAGGGGTATAGGGGAGGATTTGGAGGGAGGAAAGGGAAGGGGGAAATGATGTAAATATATTACAATCTCAAAAATAAAAAATAATTTTAAGAAAAGGCACTGCAGTTTCTCTCTCTCTCTCTCTCTCTCTCTCTCTCTCTCTCTCTCTCTCTCTCTCTCTCTCTCTCTCTGTGTGTGTGTGTGTGTGTGTGTGGTAGAGTGCACTGGCTTTCTGGGAAAGAGGGGCCCTTTGGCAGTGGCCTTAAAGCAGCAGCCCATCCAAATGCTGCTTGGGCAGGCAGGGCTAGGTGAGAACAGCAGAGCTTTTGTTGGCATCGCTTCTCCCACGACAAAGCCAAGGACAGTGTGTTCAGCTTCAGAGGGGAAGCAGGCTGCACATTAGGAGGTAGATCGCTGGCTTGCAAAAGGTTGAATAAGATGCTCCTTAAAAAGCTTGCCAGTTCGCTAAATTTAGGGTGGTGAATGCCATCCAGGCCAAGAATATTCTTTGGCCTTGGGACTGTAGCGTTTTCATTTGACTGGGCGTTGGATGCATTTTAATTTCCGCTAAGCCATTCTTTCCACATTCAATACCTTTGACTTTGAAGGGAAGAGACTGTGAGCTGATAACTGGGTGGGGCCCTCTTGGTAATGACAGTTCAAGACGGCTCTGTTTGGGGGTTGTGTTTTTGGGGAACAAGCAGGTATGCTCACACAACATTGTTCCATCAGTCATCATTCTGGAGGAGCCTTTCCCAGATCTGCTTTTCTCTTGACTCTCCTCTGCTTGTCTCCCTGCACATTCCTTTCTGTTAATCTTAACTGTTTTCTCTGAACTGCTTTCAAAGACAAGATCATTTTGGGCCCTTTGTAAAGGGCACCTGTGCATCTGCTTACTGATTTAGGGATACCTTCCCTATTAAAAGTCCTGACTTTAGGGCTGCTGAGCTTCCCAGACAGCATCATGTTCCCCAGAATGTGGAAAGGAACATCTTGGAAAATTTGGAACCTGGAAAATTCCAATGAGAAGAATAGAAAAGGGGAAAAAAAAGGGTATGGACTCTGAAATCAGCAGGACCAAGTTTAATACAAGTTTGCTATGTGCTTGATGTGTTATTAGTTTCCCTGTGCCTCCGCTTTCTTACCCACAAGGTGACGATGTCAACTTGTAAGCCTCTTGCTCCCTCTCCCCCAGGATAAAAGATATTTTCATATGCTCTGTAAAATGTGGGTCCCTTCCTTTTTTTTTTTCTTCTAAGGGGAATTGGATGTGACTTTGGCAGGCTTTCCTTTCCCCATTCAGCAGCTGTGGTCTCTGGCTCCACAATCACCCAGCTGGCTCACTCTAGGGAGTGCACTCATTTTTCAGGCTGGGAATTCTGCTTCTCTCCTACCAGGTTTATTAGTTTGTATGTGAGTAGACACAAATAGTTTTTTTATCCCAACCATTGATGTGGTTTGATTGATTGGTTTATTTTTTTCAACGATTAATTGAGAACTTCTATATGCCACTACTGCACTAAGTGACTGAGAATGAGTCTTTGTCCTCAAGGAGCTGGCAGGTGAGTGGAGAAGACACATAAGTCAACAGACAAAGGCAGTAGGATCAGTGGTTGCTGAGACATGTGACGGTCTACGTAAGAAAGGGCGCTCAAGTTAACCTTGGCACTCACCAGTGGAATTCTAGGTGGAAGAGACATTTACATTGCCATCTCAGAATGAGGTGGAACTGGCCAAGCAGAACCATGAATTCAGCAGAGTGCATGTGAAGGGTAGTGGAAGTGCAGAAGAGTATATGGTGTCATTGAATGGGCGAGGACTAGGGCTAGACTGGAATTGCCTTGGAACTGTCTCTACTGGCACTCCCGAGAGACTGTGGGGTCTGGAGGCATTTCAGAGAGGCAGAGCATAATTAAGGATGAGTGCAAAGAATTGTCCTTTTGTGGAGTATTAAAAGACATTTTATTACTTTTCAGATGCGACTCTGAAATAGTCCCAGTGTGACACTTCTGGTGGTTAATGGGTAGGTGTTTTGTGCCTTTATGTGTGAAGAAGTGCAAATAGGGAAAAGTCACTCCCCTCTCATCTCATGGCATGTTGTTAAATCCATTTTCTTGGTAGGATGTCTATCCTTGAGACTAGGAAGGAATCGGAAGAATAGCCTGTGGCATCTTCAACCCAGCTAGGTCCTCTCACCCCTATAAATTGCCCCAGCAGCTCCCACTGATACTAAATGGTATGCTTCTAATTTGAGCAGGGATCAGGCCAGTTGTCTTGTTGGAAGGAGGGACTTATAACACTTGGAACAGGGATGAGGACCCTGTCTAACTACGAGGAGAATAGGTATGTGTTGTATGTTGAAGGAGGCCAACACATTTCCCAAGCTGGTTGCTACTTTGCCTTTATTGCCTGTGTGCTCTTCTTGCCTGTCTACTGTGCATGTGAGGATCATGGTACTCCATGATGGAGTCTCCTGGATTATCCAGTAAAAGGGTCAGTGGTCAGTGCCTTAAAGTCTGTCTTGGTGTATAAGAGACTTGAAACCTGTCAATGTGACTTTAGGAGAGTGCTGTCTCTTTTCCCCCGCCTTTCCTCTCTGCATCCCCCAACTCTTTTATGTACAACCCAAGGTTGTTTTGTTTAATCCTCAGATTTTCCAGTACTGAGATGGTTACCCATCGAACCTAATTAAGTTCTAACCTACTTGAGCCATTCTGGTCTTCCTTGAGGCTAATATCTTGCTATACCCTGACATTTTCCTTTTAGCATCTTCATCCACCCCCATCTTGAAATCTGAATGCCATTATTGCCAAAAGACATCTCAGAGGTCATCTTGTTCATTTTACCTGTGATGGGGTGTGAGGTGACTTCTCAAGACACAGAGCTCATTGCTGTGACAGTCATGTCACAATTCTTTTTTTGGGGAGAGGGTTCAAGACAGGGTTTCTCTGTGTAGCTTTGCACCTTTCCCGGATCTCGCTCTGTAGACCAGGCTGGCCTCGAACTCACAGAGATCCACCTGGCTCTGCCTCCTGAGTGCTGGGATTAAAGGCGTGCCACTGCCACCACCCAGCCGTGTTACAATTCTTAGATCAGCATCTTTCCTTTATGTATCGTCAGCTTTATCTTCCTTCCCTTCATATATCAACAACTGGTATGAAAATAAGGATGGGAACCAAATGAGTGATACATTATACTAAGGGTTTTGCAAAGACATTTACCTCATTGATCCATCATCCTAGCCCTTCAAATGATGTCTTGACCTTGACAATCAAGGAAAGGAGCAGACCCAAAGAGTGAGTGCAAATCGAACCAGAGTTTGGAGCAAGGTCCAAAACTTAGGTTTTTCCTGCTGGGAATCTTGACTTTGGCCTGCTACACTTGAATCTGATATCATCCAGCCTTTGGGCCAGGGTCAGGAGATGCTGTCTTTTGCTATAAACACCTTGCAGACATTTGAACCTGGGTCCAACTCTGCCTTTTTATTTTCTACTGCCTACATTAGGCCTTTGGACTGAGTGTCTCTACTTAGGAACTGCGTTATCATAGTCCTGATTAAGCCCATTGTCTGTCCTTGCTCGTGTGGACAGCAGATTGTACCCTTTCCTTGTGTTCTCCTAGGGAGTATACTTTCTTATTCAGCCATCTCGGGTCTCTCCTACATTTGTTCTTGGCTTTTGGATAGTTAAAGAGTATTTGCTGACTGTGGGAGGAATAATTTTAAAATGTAAAGTTCACTAGTTTCAGAGATGGAGCTCAAATTCTTTCAACTTGCCTTTCATAAAGCCTTATTGAAATGGCCTCTTGACTTGGAAACTTGTAGGTAGCACATTTAATAGCCATTTGGAGTTCCTACTGATATTACCAGCAGAGGCACATGGGAAATGTGAGTATGACAAAATATTGTACCTTTTTAATACATATACATATATACAAATATATGTATATATACATATATATGTGTATACACATACATTTACTCTCTGTAAACATGGCTGTTATGGGATGCTGTAGCAAAGCCTTCAATTCTTTTCCTGTGCATTGACCCAGCAGATAAAGACCCTCTGGTTGAATCAGCTTAATTTGTCTTTGACTCTTGTTAAAGATTTGGAATGTAGGGTTTAAAGGGGCCGGATTAGTTATTGTCTGAGATTCATTGTATTCATGTCAGGTTTCAGACCTCTTCATGAGGTTTGAGGTGAGATGCCTTTGCCTGTGAGTTCCATAGTATTCTTAGATGGCTCTATATTGTCTCTTATTTTTCTGAGTTCTCCATAGCGTTTCTTCAGCATGCTTCTTCATATGCAGCCTCTGTTACCTTCTTTGGGGTGCATTTCAAGGTCATCCCATCTTTCTATCATGTTATACAGAGCATGTGGCTAGGCTTCTCCTTGGGGCTGGTCTCTGTTTTGTGTATTGAGCCCTTCAGGTGTACTGGGGAAAGAGAGTGTGTGCTTTGTGACTTCTGTCCATACATCAGTGGCATTCCAGCACGGTGCTCTCCTGGCTTCTACTGAATTATTGACTCACTGTGAGCACTCATAACATCACTTTCTCCCAGACCAGCTGTGCTTGGATTGTGTATTTTAGAGAAGCAGTTATTAAGATGGAGAAAGGGTCAGAAGGACACTGGAGAAGAATACCATTTGGCCACATGATTGTTCATTGTTTACTTTTCTGTTTTGTGGTGTTGGGATCAAACTCAAAGCCTTACTCATGGCGGGTAAGTGATTTGCTGATGAGCCTGAGCCACGTTCCCTCCCCACAAGATTCCTCTGGAGAGGGCGAAAAGAGGAGGTCTGTCGGGCTCTGGGGACAGGAGGAAAGCAGCAGCATCTGCAGATGTCAACACTTCTTTTCCAGAGCTTTTCTGTTCTTCAGGTCACTGCAAAACTCTTATGAAGGTATGTAGGGTCTCCAAAAGAGGCTAGACCTGTCTAATTGGAAAGGAGTGGGTACTTCCCAGTGTAAGAGGAGACCTCTCTGCACGCTGGTGGACATCCATTTCAGACTGGTGCGTCCAAGGACATACTTCCTAACCTTTCTCCCCAGCCCACTGCTAGTCTCCTCTAACCCTCCTACCGTTACCCCACACCCTTTCCTGAATTCTACCTGGATCAGTAGTTTACCTCCTCCTGAAATGGGTGAAATTCTTACCGCCATGCATTCTGTGAGGCTGTGCATTCTTTTCAGAGTGTTCACAGTGTATCACTCCCTAGTCTCAGAGTCGGAGGCACAGTTCAGCTGGGCCTGGGAGTCCAAGTGCACCACTGTGTTCCTGCTGTATTCACTTAAATGTGGCAACTATACCCGAGGGACAGTGGCTGCCATGTTGCATAGTGATGCCTATTGTATCATGGTCCGCTCTTGTGAGTGGTTTTGTGGGGGAGTTTTAGTTATTTCCTGCTGTAGATGAAGACTGACATAGTATCAGATGCCAAAGATAAGGTGAGGAAGTCTCTGAGGTGAAATGACAAATATTTTCTCTCTCTGATGGCATCCAGCCTGAATTATTGAGATGGAATGGCTGGTAGAGCTGGGTAACAGTTTCTCTCTTCAATCTTCCCTCTCATACTTGATCAGTGAATGGCAAGAATGAAGGGAAAATATGGATATGGCCTTCCCCCTCTGGAACTCATTTATTTAGTAGAAAGGATTCTGGAATAAGGTGGGTTTTTTTTCCTCTTCATTTTTCCTAACAGATTTTCTCCCCCTGTTATTTTGTAAGATTGATTTCTATCTTCAAAATGTGTTCATGGGGATGAGGGCTTTTCAGTGAAAGCATTACAAATCACCCACAAACCCCAGGCATCTTTGGGAGGAGCAAGGCTGTATCTCTAAAACTCATTTTTCATGAAGAGCAGTAGCACCTGCCATTTTCCTGCATTTCCAATTTCGGAATGTCCTTGTCTGCTTGGAGCTCGGGTGTGTGAATTCCAGATGAGCCTGTGCCAGCATTTGAAATTCCCATGGTTTGAGGAGAAGGCACAGTGACAGCTGATGGAAGCATGGATGGCTGAGGAAGCCTGTCTGAATGGAAGCCTGGATTCCAATGACATCTACATCTTGCAGTTGCAGGGTTCTGGCTTGTCATCAGCCAGACCATATTTCAAAGTGATTTCACAGTTAACAACTCACTGGCTCCTCCCAGAATCCTGTGGGAAAGAGAGAAAGAGAGAGAGAGAGAGAGAGAGAGAGAGAGAGAGAGAGAGAGAGAGAGAGAGAGAGAGAGAGAGAAGCTAAGAGCTCAAATAGTTTTGCTAACCTTGGCTCAAAACAAGTTACCAGTAGACCTGGCACAAGAACTCCATTCTTCTTCATTTTACTAAGATTCCTTCAAGGCCTGGAGCACAGTCTTTAGAACTCTCCAGAAAGCTTCTTGGGTTGTTTAGCAGCAAGGAACTGGAATGGAATCAGAAAATTAATGTCAAGATAGCTGACTTTTTAATTAGCCATTGATGTACCTCTATATTAAATTCCTGCCATAATATTTGACTTCCTGTAGGTAGTCAGCAAATGTCTGTAAAAGTGACAAGTAAGCTTTCTCCTAAGCTCCAAGAAAATAGAGCTCTGCCCGGAATCAAAGCGGAGGGATTAGAGGGGACTGCAGCAGTGTGGCCTCGAGCCTGTGGATGGGACAATGGCAACAACAAAATGGGGTGCAAAATAAACCCTAGGATTCTCGTATCTCACACACGGACCTCTTGTGCTTTGGACACATGCACGTGTGCGCGCGCGCACGCACACACACACACACACACACTTTTCATTATCTGTTTAAATACTGGAAACCCCTCTGAGGAAAGAACAATTATATTCCATTACACATTTATTTCTCACGGCTCCCACTGTGGCTTTGGAATGCACAGCCCAACCACAAGGCTTAAAGTGTTTAGAGGAGTGCTTGTTGGGATTTGAATTTTCCTCCAAGCCCAATGCCTCCCAATTCTTTGACCTTTTCATTGGGCTCCGTATTTTCTGGCTTGGGATAGATAAATCCTAATCAGCTATGTAGCTCAGACTAAATTCATTGCTCGGTGTGCCTTACTTCTTGCTTGCTTCTCCATACATAGGTCATGGTGGGTTTTTTTTTTTTTTTTTTTCCTGAGGATCTGAATCTTCTCTTTACCTCTGGGCCTTTCATCCTCTGATTCTGCTGCTGACAGGGTATCATTTTTAGTCTTGTTTGGTTTTCGTGTCTTTTACCTGACAGCTCTTACTCACTGTGGTCCAATAGGGGTGAAAACAGTTGCAAGTTGGAAACACAAAGGCTTATCAAAATACTGAGGCAGTTTTGAACACAAAACACATTGGATTAAGTCCACTGATGTATTGATGAAAGAACAGGCCCTGGAGAGATTTTGTGAACTGTGTCTTTTCCGAGAGCTGATTTGTTGTATGATATTTTGTTTGTGTTATGACAAATAAAGCTTGCTTGGAGATCAAAGGACAGAGCTAGCCATTAGTTAACCATAGAGGCCAGGCAGTGGTGGCACACACCTTTAATCCCAGCACTTGGGAGGAGGAAGCAGGAAGATGAGGAGTTCAAGGCCACCCTGGGCTACAAGAAATTGAACCAGTCTAAAAGAGAAACAGAGCCAGGTGGTGGTGGTACATGCCTTTAATCCCAGCACTAGGGAGGTGGAGACAGGATCTTGCCCCCGTCCCCTCATTTTGGTCTGAGGATTCATAGAGGTAAGAAGTCTCCAGTGGCTGCTGCTCTGCTCTGATCTTTCAGCTTTCACCCTCAATATCTGACTCCATGTTTTTATTGTTAAGACTAATTAGAATCCTGCTTCACTGGTGATTGAGTTGAGCTAGAACCCCGGTCTCCTGACTCCTGGTTTGTTTTTCAAAGTTGTTTTTAATTTGCAAATAAAAGTGAATATGTTCATTAGGTGTAATGTGGAGTCTCAGGACTAATTAAAGTTTTTTTAATTTCATATATATATATATCTTTTCTCCTCACTGGAACCTAATACTTGACAGAAGCAACTTACTAAAAGAAGGATTTATTTTAGTTTAAGGTTTCATAACTGGAAAGGCATGGTAGCCATCACACATCGGGAGTGTGAGCTGCCATATTCTCATCCATCTTCTTGGCTAACACACACACACACACACACACACACACACACACACACAGAGACAGACACAGAGAGAGACCCAGAGACCCAGATTGTTTGGGTTGGAAATGGGTCCATGCTATGCCCTCTAAGACTTGCTCTTCCTCCTCACCCTTCCAGTGTGTCTGCTTCTCCCTGCTAGGCCTCATCTTTAGTCATATCTCCATGGCAAGGAAAGAGAGAAAGAAATCAAGCCTCACCTCTTAAAGATTCAACAGTCTCCCAAAATAGCTTCGTAAGTGGAGGACCAAGTATTCAAACACACAAGCCTATAAAGGACATTTTACACTCCAACTGTAAAGACGTACTTACCTTTTAGAGATAAGAACCTTTGCATTACACTTTCCGTGGTTTTTCGCAATCTTTTCCTTTTTTTTTGTTACTGGCTTTAGTCACTATGCCGATCTCTTGAATGCATTCTTCTCATCCAACTAAAATTGGGTGTGCTTTGACCAGGATCTCTTAATTCTTTCCTCCCTTGATGTGGCATTATGGCACCTCCTTCTTCAACATCTAAAGACATCTAATTTCCCTGACTTAGTAACAGGACTGGTAGAAAGGTCTTTTGGTGCAATGGGCACACTCCCTTCTCTGTCCCTGCCCTCCTTCATCCTGGGTGAAGGAGAGGAATCTCAGAAGCAAGTACTTTCACTGCCTAATACTTCTGCTGTCTCAAGAGCAGAGGCCATGGGCCATTAACAAAAGCATTACAGCTAGTTCCTACAAAGAACTATGATGTGATCCCTATGGTAACATGACCAGAGTGGAAATGGCAGTTGCACTGCATCAGGGAGCTGATTGTTAGCTGTGGAAGACCACAGACCACAGACATAAGGAGCTCCTTGGGACCCATGAGCTCAGACTGGCAATGCTGGATGTCAGCCAACGTTTGTAAATGAATGAGCCTGAACAAACTTGATTTGTTAAGCTGTAGAGACAAGAGTCAGCAGTAGGGAGATTCAGATTTCGGATTTGCCTGCATCTTATTGGGGAGCTAGTCATTTTATTTGGTTCTGGTAAATGATTGAGCCCCATATTGTTGTTTTTTAAAAAATAGATTGTTCTCTCATACAATACATCCTGATCACAGTTTCCCCTTCCCTCCACTCCTGCCAGCACCCTCTTCCTGGATCCACTCCTCCTCCATCTCCTTTCAGAAAAGAGCAGGCCTCCAAGAGACAACAACCACCAAAATGACAAAACAAAATACAGTAAGAAAAAGCAAAAACCTTCACACCAAAGCTGGACAAGGCAACCCAACAGGGAGAAAAAACTCCCAAGAGTATGCAAGAGTCAAAGACACACCTACTACCACAGTTACAAGTTCCACAAAAACACCAAGATAACAGAGGACCTGGTGCAGACAGACCTCTGCAGGCCCTGTGCTTGCTGCTTCAGTCTCTGGGAGCTCATTTGCAACTTGCTTAGTTGATTCAGTGAGCCATGTTCTCCTGGTGTCCTCCATCGCCTCTGGCTCTTACAGTCTTTCTGCCCCTTCTTCCACAGGATTCCCTGAGCTTGGAGGGGAGGACCTGATGGAGACCTCTAATTTAGACTGTCTCTCTGCATAATGTCTGGCTGTGGGTCTTAACATCTGCTCCCATCTGCTGCTGGGGGAGCCTCTCTGATGACAACTGGACACAGCATTGATCTGTGAGTAGAGCAGAATATCATAGGAATCTTTTATTTTTCTTTGCCAGTAGTGCTTGGTTCTATCCTAGGTCTCTGGGTTATCTAGTGTTTGGTTTGTGGCCATCTAAATAGTGTTGGGCATGGACTCCCTCTTGTAGGACTCAAGTTAAATCAGACATTGATTGGTCAGTCCCACAAGTTCTGCACTAACATTGCCCCCGCACATCTTGCAGACAGGACAGATTGTAGGTCAAAGGTTTTGTGACTGGGTTGGTGTCCAGGTTTCTCTTTCAGTAGCCTGCAGAGTACCTTTCTGCATCAAAGAGATTAGAATGTAGGGGTGAAGGCTTCATGCAGGCACCAGCTTGACTTCTCCATGTTCAAAGAGCTGTGTAGATATTGTCCTCGGCAGTGGGGCCCTGCTGTCAGCTTTCGGGGAACAACCCTCTGTCCTAGCATCAGCCTGGGTTCTTTAGGGATCTCCATGGGACTCCCTTGGCCAACAACTCAACTGAATGCAACCAGTCCCACCACTGGAAGCCTTGCCTGGCTACAAGGAATGATCAGTTTAGACTCCATATCCCCCATTACTAGGAGTCCTCACTAGGGTCACCCTTATAGATTCCAAGTTTCCATTGCACTAGGTTTCCACACTGCCAAGTGCCTCCCAATTCCAGCTGTCTCTCCCCATACTCCTGTCTCCCCCAAACATGATCCCTCCTGTTCCAGTCTCCATCTGCACCCTAGCCCACTCACAAAATCTATTCTATTTCCCCTTTCCCTTGAGATCCGTGCATCCCATAGAGCCCTATTTACCTAACCTCTCTTGATCTAAGGATTGTACTTAATCGTTACTGTTTACTTAATGGCTACTATCTACTTATAAGTGAATACATCCCATATTTGTCTTTCTGAGTCTGGGTTACCTCACTCAGGATGATTTTTTTTTTCTAATTCTATCCATTTGCCTGCAAATTTTCATGATGCCATTGTTTTTTAACAGCTGAGTAATACACCATTGTGGAAATGTACCACATTTTCTGTATCAATTCTTTGGTTGAGGAGAATCTTGTTTTTTTCCTGTTTCTGGCTATTATGAATAAAGCTATAATGAGTTGAGCATAGTTGAGTAAGTATCCTTGTGGTAGGATGGGAGTGTCCTTTGGATATACACCCAAGAGTAGTATAGCTGGGTCTTGAGGTACATCAATTCCGAATTTTCTGAGGAACCACCATATTGATTTCCATAGTGGCTATACAAGTTTGCACTCCCACCAGCAATGGAGGAGTATTCCCCTTGCTCCACATCCTCTCCAGCTTGAGCTGTCACTTGTGTTATTGATCTTAGCCACTCTAACAGATGTAAGATGGAATCTCAAACTAGCTTTGGTTTTTGTTGCTCTGATGGCTAAGGATGTTAAACATTTCTTTAAAGAGTTTCTCAGCCATTTGAGTTTCCTCTGTTGAGTAATCTCTGTTTAGATCTGTACTCTATTTTTTAATTGGATTATTTGGTTTGTTGATGTCTAGTTTCTTGACTTCTTTACATATTTTGGTATTAGTCCTCTATTGGATGTGGAGTTGTTAAATATCTTTCCCCATTTTGTAGGCTGCCATTTTATCCTATTGATGGTATCCTTTGTCTTACAGAAGCTTTTCAGTTTCATGAGGTCCCATTTAATAATTTTTGATCTTAGTGTCTATGCTATTGATATTCTGTTCAGAAAATTGTCTCCTATGCCAATGCATTCCATGCTTTCTCTTCTGTCAGGTTCAGTGTGTCTGGTTTTATGTTGAGGTCTTTGAACTACTTGGGCTTTAGTTTTGTGCAAGGTGATAAATATGAATCTATTTGCATTCTTTTACATACAACCATCCAGTCTGACCAGCACCATTTGTTGAAGACGCCATCTTTTTTTCCAGTGTGTATTTCTGGATTTTAAATCAAACATCTGGTGCCCATAGGTATGTGGATTTATGTCTGGGTCTTCAATTTAATTCTGTTGATCAGGCTATCTGTTTTAAAGCCAATTCCATGCAGTTTTTATTACTATAGCTCTGTAGTACAACTTAAAATCAGAGATGGCACTGTATCCAATGGTTATTTTATTGTTCAGGATTGTTGTAGCTATCCTGAATTTTTTGTTTTTCCATATGAGGTTGAGAATTGTCCTTCTAAGGCCTATAAAGAACTGTGTTGGAATTTTGTTGGGGGTTGCATTGAATCTGTAGATTGCTTTTAGTAAGATGACCATTTTTGCTATATTCATCCTACAGATCCATGAGCCTGGGAGATCTTTCATCTTCTGATAGTTTCTTTAATTTCTTTCTTCAAAGATTTGAAGTTTTTGTCACACAGGTCTTTCACTTGGTTGAGTTACACCAAGATATTTTGTATTATCTGAGGCCATTATAAAAAGTTCTGTTTTCCTGATTTCTTTCTTAATCTGTTTGTCATTTATATATAGGATGGATACTGATTTTTTTTTTTTGCTTAATCTTGTATCCAGCTACTTTGTTGGAAGTGTTTATCAGCTGGGGGAGTTCCCTGGTGGAACTTTTAGGGTATATGTATACTATCATATTATCTGTGAATAACAATACTTCGACTTCTTCCTTTCCAATTAGTATTCCTTTGGTCTCCTTCAGTTGTTTTATTGATCTAGCTAGAACTTCAAGTACTATATTGAATAGATATGAAGAAGGTGTACAATCTTATCTTGTTTCTGATTTTAGTGGAATTGCTTTGAGTTTCTCAATTTAATTTGATGTTAGCAATAGGCTTGCTGTAAATTGTCTTTATTATGTTTAGGTATGTCCCTTGTATTCCTAATCACTCCAGAACTTTTATTATGAAGGAGTATTGGATTTTGTCAAAGGCTTTTTTAGCATCTAATGAAGTGATCATGTGGGCTGACTCTGGGCTTTTTTGGTTGAGAGATATAATGAGTGCTTCTATTTCATTAGGGGTTATAGGTCTATTTAAATGTTTATCTGATCTTGATTTAACTTTGGAAAGTAGTACCTATCAAGAAAATTATTCATTTCTTTTAGATTTTGCAATTTGATGGAGTATAGGTTTTTAAAGTATGTCCTTATTATTCTCTGGATTTCTTTAGTCTATTGTGTCCCTGCTTTGATTCTGATTTTGTTAATTTGGATATTTTCTCTATGTCTTTTAGTTAGTTTGGATAAGCGTTTGTTTATCTTGTTGATATTCTCAAAGAACCAACTCTTTGTTTCATTGATTTTTAGTATTGCTCTCTTTGTTTTTATTTCATTGATTTCAGTTCTCAGTTTGACTATTTCTTGCCATCCACTCCTCTTGGGTGTGCTTACTTCTTTTTATTCTAGAGTTTTCAGGTGTGCTGTTAAGTTGCCAGTGTGAGACCTCTCCCATTTCTTTACATAGGCACTTGTGCTGTGAACTTTCCTCTTAGCACCACTTTCATTGTGTCTCATAAGTTTGAGTATGCTGTGTATTCATTTTCATTGAATTCTAAAAATTCTTTAGTTTCTTTCTTATCTCTGTCTTGACCCATTTTTCTTTCAGTAGAGAATTGTTCAGCTTTCATGAGTTTGTAAGCTTTCTGTTTTTGTTGATATCCAACTTTAATTCATGGTGGTCTAATAGGATACGGGGAGTTATGTCACCTTTCTTATATCTATTGAGACTTGCTTTGTGTCTGGGTATGTGGTCAATTTTGGAGAAAGTTCTGTGAGGTACACAGAAGAAGATATATTCTTTTATGTTTGGGTGAAATGTTCTATAAATATCTGCTAGGTCCTTTGGTTTATAACATCTGTTAGTTCCAATATTTCTCAGTTTAGTTTTTGTCTGGATGACCGGTCCATTGATGAGAATGGAGTATTGAAGTCTCTCACTATCAGTGAGGGTTAATATGTGATTTAAGCTGTAGTGGTGTTTCTTCTTACAAAAGTGGGTACCCTTTTGTTTGGGGCATAGATATTAAGAATTGAAATGTCATCTTGGTGGATTTTTCCTTTGAGGAGTATGAAATGTTCTTCTCCATCTTTTTTGATTAGTTTTAGTTTGAAGTCTACTTTGTTAGATATTAAAATAGCTACACTAGCTTGCTTTGTAGGTCTATTTGTGTTGAATGTCTTTTTCTAAACTTTTACCTTGAGATAATGTCTATCCTTGATGTTGAGGTATGTTTCTTGTATGCAGCAGAAGGATGGATCCTGTTTTTGCATCCACTCTGTTAGCCTGTGTCTTTATTTTTATTTTTATTTTGCAATACAATTCATTTCTACATATCAGCCACGGATTCCCTTGTTCTCCCCCCGCCCCCTGTTGTTAATGTTTTCCTGCCTGGCCCACAGTCAGGACAAATCTCTCTCATCCGCCAGTCCCACAGCCTCTCAGACCCAACCAAATTGAAAGAACAGAAAGCTGGGTGAGAGAGACACTGCCAGCCGCCATCAGGACAAGAAAGATGTAAAGTACCGGTAAGCCACAAGCCATGTGGCAAGGTATAGATTAATAAAAATGGATTAATTTAAGCTGTAAGAACAGTTAACAAAAAGCCTGCCACGGCCATACAGTTTAAAACCAATATAAGTCTCTATGTTTATTTGGTTGGGTCTGAGAGGCTGTGGGACTGGCGGGTGAGAGAGATTTGTCCTGACTGTGGGCCAGGCAGAAAAAACTCTAACAACACCCCTCACCTTCCCCCCAGCCCACCTGTGCTCATTGCATGAGTTGGCTGTTTGAAACCTGGGGCCTATGCAGGATTGCTTGGCTTGGCCTGGGAGGAGGGGGCTGGACCTACCTGTGTCTTTTTTATTAGGGAATTGAGATGGTTGATGCTAAGACATATCAATGACCAATGATTGTTGATTCCTGTTATTTTGTTGTTGTTGTTGTTGTTGTTATTGTTGTTGTTGTTGTTGGTGGTGGTATGTGTGTGTTTGTGTGTATATGAGTGATTCTCTTCTTTTGGTTTTGCTGGTATGAGATTATTTATTTTCTGTGTTTTCATGGGGGTAGTTAACTTCCTTGGTTGGAGTTTTCTTTCTAGCACCTTCTGTAGGGCTGGATTTGTAGGTAGATAATATTTACATTTGACTTTATCATAGGATATTTTATTTTACCCATTTATGGTGATTGAAAGTTTTGCTGGTTATAGTAGTCTGGGCTGGCCTCCTTGATCTCTTAGAATCTGTAGCACATCTGTCCAGGCCCTTCTGGCTTTTACAGTCTCCATTGAGAAGTCAAGTATAATTCAAATAGGTCTGTCTTTATATGTTATTTGGTAATTTTCCTTTGCAGCTTTTAATATTCTTTCTTTGTTCTGTATGTTTAGTGTTTTGATTATTATGTGGTAAGGGGACTTTCTTTTCTGGTCCAATCTATTTGGTATTCTGTATGCTTCTTGTACATTTATAGGCATCTCCTTCTTTAGGTTAGGAAATTTTTCTTCTATGATTTTGTTGAGAGTACTTTCTGTGTTTTTGAGCTGGGATTCTTCTCCTTCCTCTGTTCCTATTATTCTTATGTTTGGCCTTTTCATTGTATCCCAGATTTCATGGATGTTTTAGGTCAGAAATCTTTTTTTTAGATTGAACATTTTCTGTGACCAATGTATCCATTTCTTCTATCGTATCTTCAATGCCAGAGACTCTCTCTTCTATCCCTATGTGTTGTTGGTGAAGCTTGCCTCTGTAGTTTCTGTTTGAATTCCTACATTTTTCATTTCCAGAATTCCCCCAGTTTGTGTTTTCTTTATTACTTCTATTTCCATTTTCAGGTTTTAAACAGTCTTATTTGTTTCCCTCTACTGTTTTTTTCCTGCCTTTCTTTAAGGGATTTTTTAAATTTCATCTAATTGTTTGTGTTTTCCTGGGTTTCCTTAAGGGATTTATTAATTTTCTCTTTAAGGACCTCTATCATCTTCATATAGGTAGTTTCAGCTATGTTGAAATATTCAGGGCCTACTGTGATAGGACAGCTGGGCTATGGTTGAGACATATCATCCTGGCAGTTATTGATTATGTTCTTATGTTTGTGTCTAGGCATCTGGGTTTGGGGGGATTACAGGTCTAGTTGCTGATTTCTGAGTTTGTCTTTGTTGGGTGTGTGGTTTGTGCTTTGATTTATGTTTCCTCTCTGGATTTCACTAGATTGTGGTGGCTGTGTGTTGCTAGTTTTACTGACCTTGAGCTGAGCGCTGAGCTGGTATGTTCACATGGAATGTCTTCTGGTGCTGGAATCTGGGATGCGGTGACGAGTGGGGGGAGGGAGGTCAGGAGGGGATGGTCTGTGGGATCCATAGGAGGTGTGTACAGTGGGGGAAATGAGGCTGCAGCTGGTGTTCTGTTACAGCACTAGGGATGAGCCTCAGGGATTGGGTCAGCTGGGGGAACAGAGAGAGCAGAGAAGGTCTTCAGGCAGGCTACCTGTTCTTCGGGCAGATATGGCCTGTGGTTGGGCAGGGGGGTGTCTGCCTGAGTTGGGAGCTGGGACACAGTGACCAGTGGGGGAAGGGAGGCCACTAGAGGATGGACTGTGAGATCCACAGGAGGTATGGAAAGGGGGCAGGGGAGGCTGCAGCTGGTGTTCTATTACAGCACTAAGGATGAGCCTGAGGGATTGGGTCTGCTAGGGGAACAGAGAGCAGAGTGAGCCCCACATTGTATAGTGTGATATGAAGCTGATTTACTTACTGCCACATATTCAGTGTCTTATTTCTTCTGGGAATTGCAGCTCCCAACTCTATGTTTCCTGCAGACCCACTTTCTATCAAAGCTGACCATTCTAACCTCAACTGATAGGTCCAAGCTTGGGATCCTGATAACCTGATTCACAAAGTCCCTTCTCACTCTCTGTTGTTGAAGTGGGATCAGAGAAGACAAGTCAGTCTGAGAAGGTGAGAGGTCTAAGATGAACAACTCTGGGATTGCACTCTTCTTCCCTCCATGTCCACCCATACTGAGGCAGAAGGCTGAAGCAGACAGGAGGAGATGAGTGGAACCTGAGGTACACATGGCACTGCCTTGTCTGGTTTTTAAGTCCTGCCATGAGTTCCATGAAGCAGATTTCTCAATATACTTTCTTCCCCCCCAAACTATTTCAGACTGAGACTTTGCTGCCCATAACCACAACAGCCTTGATTAGCTCACTTAATTTCTTTTCACTTTGTGATTAACCCTGGTAGCTGTGGCTGGTCCACTGAGTGTTTGCAGTGAAGCCTGTGCTGATGAAGCCTAGGGTTGCCCTACAGTGAAACGTCCTTGCTCCCCTTGGCTAATGCCATTCAGTTTCTCTGTTCATTGTTTATAAATAGTCATTTTGGATGTTTCTGACAAATTTCATCTCTGGGCTGATCCCTTTAAAATGTGTGGAGGATCTGGTAGCAGCTAGGATGCTTCAGGACCAGATTCCAAACCTTTAAGCATAGAACCACAGCACTATCTATGAGTCTCTGACTGGATAAAAATGTTGAGAACTCCATGCCCCAGTTTCATTCTTTGCTCTTCCAACCTCCAATTTGTTTCTCTTCCTGGCTGAGTTTGTTTTCAGCGCTCTTGGCCTGACCTTTAGCTATGGCTCTCAACCAGTATCATCTACACGGTGACTGTAATTTACTGGCAACATTTCCCACTTATTGGTTAGGTTCCCAATTCTTCATTTCTGAGTCTGGGGTCAACTGGGGCCTTGTTTGCGAAAGGCCTCAGATTCATGTACTTGTGTTAATAAGAGAAAGCATCTAAAAGCCTCAAAAACTATTGAAAAGCACATGATTAGACCACTTACAATTCATCATCAATTATTCTTTTCCTAGTCAGGACCCCACTGTATACCCCAGGCTGTCCTTAAACTCATGATCCTCCCTCAGTCTTCAGAGAGCTGGGATTATATGCATGCACCACCACACCTGGTTAATCACTGCTTTTGATTATAGGTCAAAAACATCTTTTTTTTCCCCCTATGAAAGCAGCCTCTGTATTCATGTTCAGATGATCACAATTTGCTCTAAATTATTCTAGGGAAACACACAGCAAAGAAAGATGAACCAGTGTTCTAGAATCGTAAAACACTTTCAAGTCATGCCATCCAAATAATACCTTCTTATCGTAATATGTTCTTCCTTTTAGATATATTCACATTAATTTGAAAGTAAAAGGACCAGAGGGAGCACACCATATTTGTGAACACAAGCGTACAAGTGGCATCCTGCCAATCATTCTTTGCATGCACCTCAAACATCACTTTGAACAGCAAACTATTCCTAACACAATTAAAGTCTTTTACTCAGTGAGGTTCCCACCTGGTTTTAAAAGCATGAGTGCTGGAGTAAACACTGGAAGGCTGTTCTTCAAAGTGGAAATATGCAGCTAAGCACTTTCAGATCATGTCTAAATGGCACTTGGCTTTTTACCACCAAAAGCTACTGCTGGAGGAGAAGAGCTACACAGTGAGACTGCTGCAGGCCTCTGTGAAGACCTGGCTCCTGTTGGCTTAAAATGCTCCGTAAACATGCATGGACCAGGCAGAGATGGGAATGACAGTGTTGTTTAGTGAGCTGCATCCCTTGTAACTATAGCATGACAGTACTTTGAGTAAGGACTGTCACCCTACACCAGGCATATACATGGTCTTCTTAATGTGGAGTAAAGGTTGCAGAGGCTAGTTTAAGGTTCTAGCCTAGCATAAACTTTTTTCTGTTGGACTGTCACGTCCTTACACACCCATTTTGAAGGGTGCTGGCTAGCGTATTGTAATATGGGTTGCTGTTGTTCATCAGAGGTCAGAGCAGAATGGGAGGAGCAGAAGGACTAAGGAGCAGGGAAGGCTGCAGTGTGTGTGTGTGTGTGTGTGTGTGTGTGTGTGTGTGTGTGTGTGTGTGTGTACTGTGTGCCAGAAGTCAACTTCCAATACCATCCTCTAACATTTCAATTAGTTTCGAGACAAGGGCTCTCACTGCATTTAGCACACTCTATTGCAGCTGGGCTGACTGGACAGGGGACCTCTGGGCTCCGCCTGCTTCTGCTCTCAGATGCTGAGGTTACAGGTGCATGCCCGCACGAGGATGTAGGGGAGAGTCTCATCTAGCACAATTACACTGTTTCTTTTCCAAATATTTAACTTCAAACTGCAAACCCAGATCCTTAGGTAGCGCAGCAAGCACATTACCACTGAGCCATTTCCCCAGCTCTGTAGTGACTTCTAGCATTTGACTTGTGAACAAAATTTGATACTAGGTAAAATCTCTGATTCTTGCAAAATTGGCAAACCCTCCCCATGCCCTGACAATGACTCCTCATTTTCTTACCGCAGTGGCAATGTAACACTAGTGCCTATCTATTGATGTACATTGTTCTGTGCTTTATATAGAATATTCCTCATATCGCCACTTGAAATGTTTCCTGTGTGTCTCTGTCGCTGTTCTTTAGTAGGTTAATGAAATTGCTGTCCTGTTTAAACACTTGAATTAAATGATTAAATTTCTTTGAAAAATCTTTCTCCATCTATTGAGATGATGAAATGACATTTCTCTTTTAACGTATTAGTGTGGTGAGTTACATTATTGGGTGTTAAATCAAACTGTGTTCCTGGAATGGACTCAGACTGGCCATGATGTCTTTTACATACATGGCTGGATTCAACTTACAGCACCTTTTAGGTGTCTAGGAAAGGGATTGGCCCAGCCTTTCCTTTTTCCAATTTTTTTCCAAGACAACGTTTCTCTGTGTTAGCCTTGGCTGTCCTGGAACTTGTTCTGTAGACCAGGCTGGCCTCAAACTCAGAGATCCACCTGCCTCTGCCTCCAAGTGCTGGGATTAAAGGTGTGTACCACCACTGCCTGGCAAGACAACATTTTTTATACATAAACTGAAATTGCTTCTTGTTTGTATTTCCTAGAAGACTTTAAGTTCTAACTTCTACTTTTTTCATTATTTGTGGAATGATTTTTTAAATTTAATTTCTTTCTTTCTTTTTTTATTTTCATTTTAGACAGAGTATCTATCTAAATCCTGACTGTCCTGGAACTTGCTATGTAAATGAAGCTGACCTTGAACTCATAGAGATCCTCCTGCCTCTGCTGGGATTAAAGGCATGCGTCACTGGCTTTTGATTCTATTTTAAGTTGATGTAATAGTTATATATATATATCATATGTGTACATATATATGTTATACCTTGATGTTTTGCTATCTTTGCACATCATGAAGTGTTTATATCCAGTTGATTAATATCCAATTCCTCACACATCATCTGAGAAAACCTTTGCTAATTCAATTTTTTAAAATGATTATAGAACTACTTAGGCTTTTTATTTCTTTGTGAGTCACATGCAGTGAATTTCTTTTTTCCAGAGGCATTGGTCATATGTTTTAAGCTATCTTTTCCATTTTCCACTCTGTCTGTAACAGGTTCCACTTTCCTTTGTGATATAGCTGTGTGTCCCATTTACTTGATTAGTCTAATCCAAAAGCGTAACATTTTACGCACATTCTCAAGGGTATCCTTTGGTATCCAAGGGCGTTGCTATTTGCTGTTGTGTCTTTGTTCTCTATATTGCTGATTCTTTCATCTATTCTGTCTATTTTTCTCTTTGTCTTTTTGTAAAGACATTGATATTTATCAGAACTAAACAGATATTTAGTTATTTGTTCGTGTGTGTGTGTGTGTGTGTGTGTGTGTGTGTGTGTACCATGGCATGTGTGTGAGAACAGAGGACACCTTTGGGTGTCCGTCCTTGTCTTCATGGTGTTGGAGACCAGGTCTCATTGTTCTTTTGCTGCTAAGCTTCCCAGTTCATCCAGATTTTCCTGTCTCTGCCTTCCATGTCCCTGTAGGGGAGTAGGGATTACAGACATGTACATTAGTGCATCCAGCTTTTATGTGGGTTCTGGGGGGTCAGAACTTGGGTCCTCAAGCTTGGCTGCACAGAGTTTACCCTCAGAAGCATCTCTCAGACCTCCAGAAACAGTTTTTGAAGAACTTGAAGTTCTATGATATTCCAATGAGATACCTCCAACGTCACCAGGACACAGATTTATTAAAGTCGAGAATGCCTTATCTAGAAAAATTGCACTGTTTTAATTTTTTCTAAGATTAAACTTTAAATTTTTATCCTTTATCTCCTCTGTTCAACATAGAACATATGAGATTTCCTCAAATGATCACTTTGACATACCCAAGTTTCAAGATGTATTACTTAATTTAAGTGTATTTTAATTTTCATAACTGTTTCATCTTTGACTCATGCATTATTAAGAAATATTTCCCAATATCATAGTTATATTTTCACCTATGTCTAATTAGATTAAAATATCAAATTTTAGATCTTAAGTCTAAGTTGTATCTATATCTCAGTTACAATGATTTAATCTTTAAACTGTATTTGTGTGTGTATGTGGTATATGCATGTGTACATGCTTGTGTGTGTATGTGGTATGTGCATGTGTACATGCTTGTGTGTGTATGTGGTATGTGCATGTGTACATGCTTGTGTGTGTATGTGGTATGTGCATGTGTACATGCTTGTGTGTGCATGTGGTATATGCATGTGTACATGCTTGTGTGTGTGTATGTGGTATGTGCATGTGTACATGCTTGTGTGTGTATGTGGTATGTGCATGTGTACATGCTAGTGTGTGTATGTGGTATATGCATGTGTACATGCTTGTGTGTGTATGTGGTATATGCATGTGTACATGCTTGTGTGTGTATGTGGTATATGCATGTGTACATGCTTGTGTGTGTATGTGGTATGTGCATGTGTACATGCTAGTGTGTGTATGTGGTGCATGTGCGTGTACATGCTTGTGTGTGTGCACATGCATGGAGGGCAGGAGTCATGTCATTTGTCTTCCTCTGTCACACTCGGTCTTTTTTGGGGGTTGGGGCAGGTTTTCTCACTAACCTGGGGTTCATTGATTGACTAGGTCAGTGAGCTTCCGTGTGACCCACCTCTCTCCACCTTCATTGCTGGTGTCACAGATAAATGTTGCTATGCCTGGGTGGTTACTAGGGATCTGAACTCAGATCTTCATGCTTGTGCAGAAAACACATTACCCACTGCCATTTCCCAAACCCTTAAGTTGTATTTTTATAAATATCCAAAAGTTTCATTTGCTTCCTTATAAATTATTCATTTCTAGTAGCCTAACTCTTGCTAATCTTTAATCTCATTATTTTATTTCTTTAAATATTTTATGTAGTTATTATAATTCTGAATCAGATAATGCCAGTATCTAATGCCCTGGGATGGGGAGGGGCAATGTTAAAATACTTTTATTGTTTTTCCTTTTTCTACTCTTGTTTGTGACACTATTTGTTTAATAATTTTTGTTTTGAGCTCATTACTTAAACATAGTGTGTAAGAAATCTTAGGGGAGAGTTTTGGATACTTCCACCCAGAGAGAAACAGCATGTGTTTGCTCCATACACCTCAGAGCATAAGCCGTGAGGTCACACTTTGGTTTGCCTTCTCATTAAGGTTTTTTTCTACTCATTAATTGAATAGACCTCTGACTGTGGGTCATAAATTCCTTTCCTTTTTCCTTTTTTTCATTTTGTGTGTATGTGTGCACAAGTGCATGTGTGTGTGTGTGTGTGTGTGTGTGTGTGTGTGTGTGTGTGTGTGTGTGTTTCTTTATATGGATTTATATACATGAATGTTGGTGCCCATGCAGGTCAGAGTCCTCAGATCCTCCTGGATCTGGAGTTACAAGTGACCTGCTTGGGTCCTGGGAACTTCGATCCTCTGAAAGAGCGGTAAGAACTCTGAACTGCTGAGCCATCTCTTCAGCCCCAGATCATAAATTCTTCAGTGATAGCTGGCTTCAGTGGTAATATTATTTTAATTTTCCTTCCACAGTTAGAACAGAGATGCAGCTTTCGTTAGAGGCCCTCTTTACTGGAAGTCACCTTTTCTGTAGCTCATCCTTTCAGTGAGATGCTAATGTCTGGCTTCTTCTGGAAATCTTGTGAAACAGATGCATCACTTTGGCATATTTTGACTTCATAGAATATATAGTATTATGAATTATTATAATTATATATTGAAGTCTAATTATCAAACTACTAAAAATCAAATGTGTGATGTATTAATATGTATGATTTAAAAAATTATATGGTTTAGTGATTTGTCTAATAACTGCCATAATTGCAAAACAGTAAAAATGGGCAGAGAGGCATGATTTCAAGGTGTCTGCAGAACCCTGATACGGCACGAAACATCTATGATTTATTCTGTAGGCAAAGGCAGCAATTGCTCCAACTGCCGTCATTTGTTGTTTACGTTCTGCATAATCAGGAATTTTAATATGAAAATAAAGATGTGATTTTTTTTCTATTCAAATCTATACAATTCTCTTACAAATAATTTGAAAGTTGACAGACTTCAGGCTTAAGAATCCCTGGAAAGGACATGATCTTTGGATGGCTTCAAAACCCTTAGGCTCTTGGTCCTGTGGACTCTTGTCTCCCAGGCACCCTTGGCTTCTACCGGACAGGGCGGCTTCTGACTTAAACCAGATATGAAAGGTGAATGGCATGCAACAGAATGACCGCAGAGTAATAGAGCAATAATGTTTTATGAAGGAAATGAGCAGTTACAATAGGAACCAAACAAGGGTGTAGTATATTTCAGCTTGCTCTTGTTGATGATACTGGACCTGCTGCTATTTAGGAGCTCAATCTGCTGCCCTGCTGGAAGCAAGAGGATATGCTTCTCCCTATTATTATTATTATTATTATTATTATTATTATTATTATTATTATTATTCTATTTATTTTACACCCCGGCTGGAGCCACCCCCATCCTCACCTCCTAGTTCCTCCTCCCCATGCCCCCCCACTCAACCCCGTTCCCACCCTGACTCCCTTCCTTTTCCTTCTCCATCCAGGAAAGGGCAGATCTTCTATGGATATCAACAAAACATGGCATACAAAGTTACAGTAAGACTAAGCACCTCCCCTGTATTAAGGCTGGGCAAAATGACCCAGTATGAGGACTAGGTTCCCAAAAGACAGTAAAAGAGTCAAAGACTGCCCCTGTTCCCACTGTCAGGAGTCCCACAAGAGGACCAAGCTACACAATTGTAACATATATGTAAATGAATTGCTAAATGGTCTTATTAATAAAAAATAAAAAATAAACCCTGGAGCCAGAAAAAAACCTAGAGCCTGGCTTAAAACCTGAGAGATCAGAAAAGCAGAAAGAAGCCAGGCATGTTCTCACCATTTGGAGATCCTCAGCCAAAGAGACCTACTTCCTGTATACCATACCTATATGCCTTGCTGCTCTGCCATCTCATTTCCTGTCCATCCAGCTACATCACTTCCTCTTCCTGCCCAGCTCTGTCACTTTCTGTCTGTCTGTACAGACCTCCAGATCTTTATGGATAACTTGTGTTGAAATTTAAGGCGTGTGCCACCACACCTGGCTCTGTTCCCAGTGTGGCCTTGAACTCACAGAGATACAGAGGGATCTCTTGCCTCCCGAGTAATAGGAGTGTGCTACCATTGCCTGACCTCTATGTTTACTATAGTGGTTGACTTTTTCCTTTGATCTTAAATTTTATTGGGGGACACAGATAAAATATCACCACATTTCCCCTTTTTTCATCTAAATAAAAAAAGATAACTAATATAAGAAAAACTATATACAATAAGTATAATAACATATACAATAACAATACAATATATACAAGCAATAAATATATCAACAATGTCTAGTCAATTTGCATTTGACAAGTTCAGCAAAAATATTCCATTATCTATCCTATTTTGGTAAGTCCAAAATGTATCTAATTCACTTTCTATCCTGTCTTGTATTACCAACAGAAAGCTATCTTATGATGTCTTTCAAATTTATACACTTTACACCTCTTAGTGAGTTTCTTTTCTGAAATTGTTAACAAGGAAAACTCTATCTAATCTTCAACTTCCTTAGAGACCCGAGAAGGAAATAATAATACCTAGTAAAACAGGAAGTGCAAACAAGTGACTTCCAAAAAATGTGAGTTGTGACAGAAATAGCCAACTGCCTGGACAGTCACCTGAGGTTTCTCTGCATTGTTGGGGCACCGTCTTCAGCCTACAGGCTTAGCATATCTGACAGATTCATTTGTGAAGCAGGATTTTCTAAAGGGCCTTCCTACCTTGTCTTGGCAAGTATCAGCAATCCTTTGTTTTGTGTCCTGCTTGTCCATTTTGGACAGCATTCTGTCAGCAGTCGATTTGAGGGCACTTTCTTTCCCAGTGGCTAACTTTTGCCACAGTGAAAGTAAACTCCATGTTGAGGATCTTCAATGCCCATATCTTCTCTGTAGATGGTGCTGCCAGGAGCAGACATGTCTCATAGTCATAAAAAAAAGAAAAAAAATTATGTTATTAAAACATCTTAAATGCCTCATTCTGTAGATCTCTGAAGGGGTTGAAGATGATCTTTATATCTAAAATATGTCTCTGCTTGACCTTGAAAACATACCTAATATGACTACAAGTTTGATTATAATGACTAACTACTAACTTTCATTTCTTTATATCCTAATAGTTGGTAATAATAACTTTCAAGGATTAACAAATTGCATTACATTGTTAAATGAACTGTATAGTAGGACAGGCCCATAGGGTTGAGGAAATTGGCTCAGACCAGTAGCCAAGGCATGCACATAACGTATTCCTTAAGAGCCAACGTAGAGTCTGCCTGGGGCCTAGCAGCAGGAGCTGTTAGAGTTCCTGATCATGCCCAGCCAATGAGGGATGACCACACAGACTGGGCCCTGGGAGGAGAGTATACAAGGCATACCCTGTTATTAAATAAAGGAGTTTGTTATTTGCTTTCAATGGACTCCCGGTGTCTGAGTTGTTAATGCTGTGCCTTCTCACCCCCTCCACCAAGGGAGCCATTAGAATCTAAGCAACAGAACTGTATAGGTACAATATCTTGAACAAGATTGAAATATACATACAGCATTTTCTAACAAAATCAATCTCATTTGTATCAATATACATAATTTATATACAATATACAAAAATCCAATCCAAATTAAAATATTTAAAACTAGTAGTTGCTTTCTAAAAGTAGATTCAATAATCTACCTTTTTATCTCATATCTATATAAATCAACCTCAAATTTGTAGCAATATGCATAATTTGTATACAAAATACAAAAATCCAATCCAATATAAAATATTTAAAACAAGTAGTTGCCTTTTAAAAGTAGATTCAATAATTTACCTTTTTATCTATATCATATCTATATCCTCTCTTTTTTCTTTTCAGAGTAGATTCAATAATCTACCCTTTATTCTATCATCTCTGTGTTTTTTTTTCAGAGTAGATTCAATAATCTACCTCTTATCTGTATCCTCTTTTTTTTTCAAACAAGAACCTTAAATCTAATCTTCTTTGTTTAGCCTTTTTCCTGACCTTTACCAATAACAACTTGTAAGGGGTCTTTGATGTAGTTGAAGACTAGATAGTTATACTTTTCCTTGGTTATGATAAAAGATAAATTAGATATGAAACTTTAGACTCAGAAATATAGGATAGATGATAGAGTATTTTCTTTAATTTTGCTAAATACAAATAGACTAGATATTATAACCGTAATTCTTGCTTGATAACTCTTTTGTTATATGTAATTTTACTCTGTTAAAGTTAAAACCTTTATTTTTGATTAGACAGAAAAGGGGAAGTGCTGTGGGAGGTTTTTCTGTATGCTGTGAATATGTGTTGCTTGGATTGGTTAAGAAAGAAGCTTCTTTGGCCTATGTTGAGTAAGGTTATAGCCAGGCAGAAAATCCAAGAGAGAAACAGGAAGAAGAAAGGAGAGGTGGAAGAGATACCAGCCTGAGATGTTGCCCAAGGAGCAACATGTAATGGGACACAGGTAAAGCCACATAACATGTGGCAAAACATAGATTAATAGAAATGGGTTAATTTAAGATATAAGAGCTAGCTAACAAGAAGTCTGCCATAGGCCATATAGGAAATAATATAAGCCTCTGTGTGTTTACTTGGGTCTGAGTGGCTGCAGGGCCAGGCAGGACTAGGGAAACCTTCTGACTACACACACACACACACACACACACACACACACACACACACACACACACACACATATATATATATGTAGTGTCTATTCAGTCTCATGCAGGCTCCCTGGTTGTCAGTTCAGTCTCTGCAAGCCCCTATGAGCCCAGGTTAGTTGATTGTATGATCCTTCCAGTCAGTGGTGTCCTTAACCCCTCTGGCTCCTATACTCCTTTCTCCTCTTCTTCCTCCTCCTTCTCCTCCTCCTTCTCCTCCTCATTCTCCTCCTCATTCTCCTCTTCCTTCTTCCTGAACTCTGCCTAATGTTTGACTGTGGGTCTCTGCATCTACCTCCATCAGTCTGGATGAAGCATCTCTGATGATGACTGTTGGGCCAGGCACCAATTTGGTTACAGGAGATGGCCAGTTCAGGTTACTTATCTGCTATTGCTAGGAGTCTAAGCTGGGGTCCTCTCCACAGACTCCTGGGAGATTCCCCTGCACCAGGCTTCCACCTGACCCTGAAATGCTGCCTCCCGCCCAGCAGTCTCTCTCAGCACTTCTTCTCCTGTGTCCTTCCCCAACCTGATCATTCATGTTCTCATCCCCACCTGTACTCAGTCCACTTCTATTTCACCTTCCCAGGGAGATCCAGGCATCCCCCATAAAGCCTCCTTGTTACCTAGCTCTCTGGGTCTGTGGATTGTAGCATAGTTATTCTTTACTTTACAGCTAATATCCACTTATGAGTGAGTACATACCATGTTTGTCTTTCTGGGTCTGGGTTATCTCACTCAGGATGATTTTTTTTCTAGTTCCATCCATTTGCCTTTAAATTTCCTGGTGTCCTTGTTTTTAACAGCTGAGTAATATTCTATTGCATAAATGTACCACATTGTCTCTATCCATTCTTTGGTTGAAGGACATCTAGGATGTTTCCAGGTTCTGACTATTGCAAATAAAGCTGCTATGAACATAGTTGACCAAGTGTCCTTGTGGTATGAGTAAGAATCCTTTGGGTATATGCCCAAGAATGGTATAGCTGGATATTGTGGTAGATTGATTCCCAGTTTTCTGAGAAACCACCACACTGACTTCTAAAGTGGCTGTACAAGTTTGCACTCCCACCAGCAATGGAGGTATGTTCCCCTTGCTCCATATCCTCTCCAGCATGAGCTGTCACTTGTGTTTTTGATCTTAGCCATTTTGACAGGTGTAAGATGGAATCTCAGAGTCACTTTGATTTGCATTTCCCTGATGGCTAAGGATGATGAACATCTCCTTAAATGTTTCTCAGCCATTTGAGATTCCTCTGTTGAGAATTCTCTGTATATATCTATACACTATCTAATTCCTTGAGTTCTTTATATATTTTGGAAATTAGTCCTCTGTTGAATGTGGGGTTGGTAAAGATCTTTCCCATTCTGTAGGCTGCCCTTTTGTCCTGTTGATGGTGTCCTTTGCCTTACAGAAACTTTTTAATTTCATGAAGTCTCATTTATTAATTGTCCCTCTTAGAGCATGTGCTATTGGTGTTCTGTTCAGGAAGTGGTCTCCTGTCCCAGTGTGTTCCAAGATTATTTCCCACTTTCTCTTTTATCAGGTTTAGTGTATCTGGATTTATGTTGAGGTCTTTGATCCACTTGGATTTGAGTTTTGTGCAGGGTGATAAATATAGATCAATTTTCATTCTTCTACATGTTAGCAACCAGTTAGATCAGCACCATTTGTTGAAGATGCTTTCTTTTTTTTCCGATTGTATAATTTCAGCTTCCTTGTCAAAAATCAGGTGTCCATAGGGGTGTAGATTTACATCTGGGTCTTCATTTGGATTCCATTGATCTCCCTGTCTGCTTTTATGCCAATACCATGCTGTTTTTTATTATTATAGCTCTGGTAGTACAGCTTGAAATCAGGGATAGTAATGCCTTCAGAAGTTCTTTTATTGTACAGAACTGTTTTAATTATCTTGGTTTTTTTGTTTTTTCATATGAAGTTGAGTATTGTTCGTTTAAGGTCTGTGAAGAATTGTGTTGGGATTTTAATGGGGATTGCATTGAATCTGTAGTAATGGTAAGATGGCCATTTTTACTATGTTAATCCTACCAATCCATGAGCATGGGTGATCTTTGCATCTTCTGATATCTTCTTCAGTTGCTTTTTTCAAAGACTTGAAATTCTTGCCACACAGATCTTTCACTTGCTTGATTAGAGTTACCCCAAGATATTTTATATCATTTGAGGCTATTGTAAAGGGTGTTGATTCTCTGATTTCTTTTTCAGCCCATTTATCATTTGTATATAGGAGGGCTACTGGTTTTTTTTTTTTTTTTTTTTTTTTTTTTAGTTAATCTTGTAGCCAGCCACATTATTGAAGGTGTTAATCAGCTGTCAGAGTTCTCTGGTAGATTTTTTGAGGTCGTATCATCAACTGCAAATAATACTTCAACTTCTTCCTTTCCAATTTGTATCTCCTTGGTTTTCTTTAGTTGTCTTATTGCTCTAGAACTTCAAGTATTATATTGAATAGGTATGGAGAAAGTGGACAATCTTGTCTTGTTCCTGATTTTAGTGGAATTGCTTTGAGTTTCTCTCCATTTAATTTGATGTTGGCAATTGGCTTGGTATATATTGCTTTTATTATGTTTAAGTATGTCCCTTGTATCCCTGATCTCTCCAAGACTTTCATAATGAAGGGGTGTTGGATTTTATCAAAGGCTTTTTCAGCATCTACTGAGATGATCATGTGGTTTTTTTCTTTCAGTTTGTTTATGTGGTGGATTACATTGACAGATTTTCATATGTTGCACCATCCCTGCATCTCTGGGATGAAGCCTATTTGGTCATGGTGGATGATCTTTTTGATGTGTTCTTGGGTTCAGTTTGTGAGTGTTTTATTGAGTATTTTCGCATCAATGTTCATGAGTGAAATTGCTCTGTAATTAATTCTCTTTCTTTGTTGAGTTTTTATGTAGTTTTGGTATCAGGGTGACTGTGACCTCATAGAAAGAATTTGGCAATGTTTCTTCTGTTTCTATTTTGTGGAATAATTTGAGGAGTATTAGCATTAGCTCTTCTTTGAAAGTCTGGTAGAATTCTGCACTAAAACCATCTGGCTCTAAGCTTTTTTTGGTTGGGACACTTTTAATGACTGCTTCTATTTCCTTAGGGGTTATCAGTCTATTTAAATTGTTTATCTGATCTTGATTTAACTTAGGTAAGTGGTGTCTATCAAGAAATTTGTCCTTTTTTTTATATTTTCCAATATTGTAAAGTACAGGTTTTTGAAGTATGACCTAATGATTCTCTGTATTTCCTCAGAGTCTGTTGTTATATTCCCCTTTTTATTTCTGATTTTATTAATTTGGATATTTTCTCTCTGCCTTTTGGTTAGTTTGGATTAGCGTTTATCTATTTTGTGATTTTCTTGAAGAGCCAACTCTTTGTTTTATTGATTCTTTGTATTGTTCTCTTTGTTTCTATTTTATTGATTTCAGCCCTCCGTTTGATTATTTGTTGGTATCTGTTCCTCTTGGATGTGTTTGCTTCTTTTTATTCTAGAGCTTTCAGGTGTGCTGTTAAGTTGCTAGTATGACATCTCTCCAAATTCTTCATGAAGGCATTTGGTGCTATGAACTTTCCTCTTAGCACTACTTTCATTGGATCTCATGTTTGGATATTTGTGTATTCATTTCCATTTAATTCTAGGAAGTCTTTAACTTCTTTATTTCTGTCTTGACCCACTTTTCATTCAGTAGAGAGTTGTTCAGTTTTCTTTGAGTTTGTAGGCTTTCTGTTGTTGAAATCCAGCTTTAATCCATGGTGGTCTGATAAGGCACAGGGGGTTATTTCAATTTTTTTTTTTTTTTATCTGTTGAGATTTGCTTTGTGACCGAGTATGTGGTCAATTTTGGAGAAGGTTCCATGAGGTGCTAAGAAGAAGGAATATTCTTTTGTGTTTGGGTAAAATGTTCTGTAGATATCTGTTAGGTCCATTTGGATTATAACATCTGTTAGTTCTGTTATTTCTCTGTTTTGTTTCTGTCTGGATGAGACTAGGATATTAAGGTCTCCCATTATTATTGTGTGGGGTTCTATGTGTGATTTAAGCTTTAGCAATGTTTCTTTTACAAATGTGATTGTCTTTACATTTGGGGCATAGATATTCAGAATTGAGACATCATCTTGGTAGATTTTTCTTTTGATGAATATGAAATTCCCTTGTCCATCTCTTTTGATTAATTTTGGTTGAAAGTCTATTTTGTTAGATATTAGGACAGCTACACCAGCTTGCTTCTTAGGTCCATTTGATTGGAAAATCTTTTCCCAACTCTTTACTCTGAGGTAATGTCTATCTTTGATGTTGAGTTATGTTTCTTGTATGCAGCAGAACGCTGGAGCCTTTCGTATCTGTTCTGTTATCTGTGTCTTTTTCTGAGTCCATTGATATTGAGGGATATTAATGACCAATGACTGTTAATTTCTGTTATGTTGTTGTTGTTGTTGGTAGAGTGTGTGTGTGTGTGTGTGTGTGTGTGTGTGTTCCCCTTCTTTGGGTTTTGCTGGTATGAGATTATTTATTGCCTGTGTTTTTGTGGGTGTTGTTAACTTCTTGGGGTTTTAGTTTCCCTTCTAGTGCCTTCTGTAGGGCTGGGTTTGTGGATAGATGTTGTTTATATTTGACTTTGTCATGAACTATCTTGTTTTCTCCATCTGTGGTGATTGACAATTTTGCTGGGTATAGTTAGTCTGGGCTGACATTTGTCTGCAATTATTTGTTGACATTCATCTGCAACATAAAGTCTGTAATACGTTAACCCAGGCCCTTCTGGATTTTAGGGTCTCCATTGAGAAGTCAGGTGTGATTCTAATAGGACTGTTTTTATATGTTACTTGTCCTTTTTAACTTGCAGCTTTTAATATTCTTTCTTTCTTCTATATGTTTAGTATTTTGAGTATTACATGATGAGGGGATTTTCTTTTCTGATCCAATCTATTTGATGTTCTGTAAGCTTCTTGTACTTTTATAAGCATGTCCTTATTTAGGTCGGGAAAATTTTCTTCTATGATTTTGTTAAATAAATTCTCTGGGTTTTTGAGCTGGGTTTCTTTTCCTTCTTCCATTCCTATTATTCTTGTGTTTGTTTTTTTCATAGTGTCCCAGATTTCCTTGATGATTTGTGTTAGGAATTTTTTAGATTTAACATTTTCTTTGACTGATAAATCTATTTCCTCTATTGTGTCTTCAGCACCTGAGATTCTCCCTTCCATCTCATGTATTCTGTTGGTGATGCTTGCATCTGTAGTTCCTATTTGCTTATCCAGATTTTCCATTTCCAGGATCCCTCTGTTTGTATGTTTTTTTTTATTGCTTCTATTTCCATTTTCAGGTCTTAAACAGTTTGCTTTATCTGTTCATTTGCTTTTTCGTGTTTTTTTTTTTGGGGGGGGGAGGATTTATTGATTTCTCTCAAATTTTTGTTTATCTTTTCCTCAATTTCTTTAAGGGATTTGTTTATATCCTCTTTAAGGGCCTCTACCATCTTCATAAAGTAATTTTTAAGGTCGCATTTGGTACTTCAGTTGTGTTGGATTGTTTAGTCTTGCTGTTATAGGATAGCTGGGCTCTGGTGACACCATATTGCCCTTTCTGTTATTGATTGTGTTCTTACACTGGCATTCAGGCGTGATTAGGCGTGATTCTGGATTTGGATGATTATAGGTCTAGGTGTTGATTTCTGTGTTTGTCTTTGTTAGATGGGTGTTTTGTTCCTTGGTTTCTCTTTCTTCTCTGGTCTTCTGGCCTAAATGGCCAAGGTTTCTGGTGACTAGCATGTCTTTAGGTTCAGTAGGATTTCCCCTCTGGGTTTTTTGGGGCCTAGGTGTTCCTAGATCTGGCTTAGCCTCTGATAAGATCGAAGTCCTCTTCCAAAGTTGTAGACCAGGATATGGAGCCCAGGGGAGGGGATACAGACTGGGGTCCTTAGATCCAGTCTGGTCTCTGGGTTCTCTAGGACCAGCCTGGCCTCCAGTAAAGCTGCTGGTGCTCAGGTGCCTAGATCTGGCCTGTGCTCCATCCAGTAAAGCTGAAATCTGAAGTTGTAGACCTGGGATCCCTAGATCTGGCCTAGCCTCTGGTAAAGTGGAATTCTTCTTCCAAAGTTTTTCCAAAGGTCAGGATATGGAGCTGGGGGAGGGGGGGTTGAGGGATAGGGGGTGCAGTCTGGGGTTGCTGGGCAGGCTTTAGTGGGGTTTGTGGGTAGTGGGCAGTGTCTCTTACCTGGGGTTCCTAGGACCAGCCTGGCCTCCCATAAGGCTGTGGGCCCTAGTATGGGGCCCAGAGAAGGGGGTACACTCTTGCATTATTGGATGGGTTTTAAGGACTGTTAGCTGGCAGTGTCTTTTTTTTATTATCAAGAGATTTTCTATTCTTTTTACATACCAACCACAGATTCTCCTGTCCTCCCTCCTCCCGCCCCCAGTCTCCCCCCCTCAACCAAACCCCCATTCCCACCTCCCCCAAGGCAAGGTCTCCCTTCCATGGGGAGTCAGCAGAGCCTGGTACATTCAGTTGAGGCAGGTCCAAGCCCCTCCTCCCTGTACCAAGTCTGTTCCACTATAGGCACTAGGCTCCAAAAAGCTGGCTCATGCACTAGGGGCAGGTCCTGGTCCCACTGCCTGGGGGCCCCTCTAAACAGTTCAAGCTAAACAACTGTTTCGCTTATCCAGAGGGCCTAGTCCAGTACCATGGGGGCACCTCAGCTATTGGTCCACAGTTCATGCATTTCCACTAGTTTGGCTAGTTGTCTCTGTACTTTTTCCAATCATGGTCTCAATATCTCTTGCTCATAGAAGCCCTCCTTTCCCTCATCAACTGGACTCCTGGAGCTCCGCCTGGGACCTGGCAGTGGATCTTTGCATCTGCTTCCATCAGTCACTGGAAGAGGGTTCTATGATGACAGTTAGGGTATTCAGCCACTGTAGCTAGAGTTTTCCTGCCTGGCCCACAGTCAGGACAAATCTCTCTCACCTGCCAGTCCCACAGCCTCTCAGACCCGACCAAGTAAACACAGAGACTTATATTGCTTACAAACTGTATGGCCGTGCCAGGCTTCTTGCTAACTGTTCTTACAGCTTAAATTAATCCATTTCCATTAATCTATACCTTGCCACATGGCTCGTGGCTTACCGGCATCTTCACATGCTGTTTCTCATCATGGCGGCTGGCAGTGTCTCTCTGACTCAGCCTTCCACTTCCCAGCTTTATTCTCCTCCTTGTCCCGCCTACACTTCCTACCTAGCCAATGGCCAATCAGTGTTTTATTTATTGACTAATCAGCAACACATTTGCCATACAGAACATCCCACAGCACTTCCCCCCCCCCCTTTTTTTTTCCAAAAGGAAGGTTTTAACCTTAACAAAGTAAAATTACATATAATTTAGGAATTTGGGCGTAGCTTCTCTTACTACTTCCTGCTGGAGGGGGGTGCTGTATCTTATGGGGAAACAAAGAAAATTTTAGAATTATGGAATAGTCCATGAGGGTGTATCGTCTGAGCCAGTTGCCTTGAAACCATTCTGGATGTCGGATCATCTGGGCCATGGTGTCATCAGAGACCTTTCAGAGGGTCTTGGCTGGTCAAACCTGATGTATCTTAATCTGGAACAAATCCATAGCCTTTGGCTTTATGTGGGAACAAAAGAGACTCTTTTCCAAAGCAACATATCCTTATATCCAAATTTTGAAGTCAAGATATCTTTAAAATATATATATTGGTTTAACTCAACAGCTTTTACAATCAAATATTTTTCTGCAGTTAAAAATC